>NC_135233.1:756930562-757257785 GCF_051348905.1 Ranitomeya variabilis
CAACCTTAAAGATATTTCCAAACATAATAATAAAAATGCCCTATTTAAATGCCTTTGAGTTTACAGTAGATGTAAAGAGTATTGCATTTTTTCTATAATTTTATTTGTTTTTCCAGAAAAGCTCTTTTAGCAAGATTTATTAGGTGCTGAAATTGCCTCATTTGCTAATAAATTGAAAAAACAATCTAATGTAGTATTAAAAATCACCTTGAAAAGACATTGAGGCAGATAGTTTTGCTTTTCTGCTATAAACCCCCTGCTGGTTATGTTTTTAATAACTTTAACCTTTTGGGCCATGCAATCTATCTATCTTCTCTTTGTAATTAACATTGAAAAGCATGCAAGAAGCTTGACTATGTGTTGACATGACATCTTCTTTGCATTGCTTATTTTTAAAACCTATGCAATGTCGAAGGATAAATCCCACATATATCATTATTCGTTGCACATATTAAAATTCTACAGTCACATTAATTTTAATCACAACATAATATTGATATGATTTAATAAGATTTATTTCACCTGTGGACAGAATCTCTTCCAAATGTATCGACATGGTATACAATAGCGTGATGTATGCAGAACATCATAGAGTTGAACATAATGTATGCAAGGGTGTGATGTTTGTAATGCATGCGGTTCTGTAGGTCCCATTAGTGAGCCTTTCCCCTCCAGTGAAAACAGAATGAACCACAGACCCTTCTAGTTTGCATAAAACAAACAAAATTAGATTTGCTTTGCTGAATCGAAACCCGCATGGGATTGAGAGACTCTCTCGGGGACAAATTACTTCAAACAACCCCTGTGTACCATAACAAAATAAAAAAATTCAGGCCAATCAACATAGCTCAAAACCCTTAGCAGAGGAAATAATAATAATACTACCAAGGCTGTTAAATGCTTCTCTGCTTAGATCCTTTCTTAAAGCAATTATATTTACTTGTTGGCCACATGTTAGGTAATCCTGCATATGCTATTAAGACATAAAACACAGTTCTGCCTTTTTTTAATCTTCCGTCGGGCTGCAGACTAGTCAACAGCTGGACAGATAGAAGCGCTTTGCGTGTGGATGATAATTAGTGCTAAATAAAGAAATAACGAAAGCCATATCAATCAGTAGAAATGCCCTTTGATTAAATCTATTTTCTTACAATACTGACTTCCCAAAAGATTTGAAGAGAAAATACAGCATTTAATCAATGTGTAGAAAATAATCATTCCTTAGCGGCACAAGTGTGCTAATCATCAGAATATCAAATATCTAGGTACATCAAGTTGCACAAAATCGTCTGTTCAGTAATTAAGAAAGTGGCTCGTGGTTTGATAATGGCTCTGATCCCGTGAAAGGAGCCACAGATAAATCTTCATTCGTGTTACCAATAATTTAACCCATAATTTAATGTCTGTGCAATTGTTGTTAACAATTATCTATATAGAAGAAAACAAAAGGAAAGTGTTAAAGTAGTTAATTTCATGTGCCCCTAATGAAGAATTTGCATTATTTCACCATAAAGTTAAAATTTTCCATTAAAAGTACAAGGATAACTTGCATTTCACAATTTTCTATACTAAACTGAACGTTTATGTACTCTGTGCTAGCGTCATGAATAGAAATATAAAATGTTAGGCTGTGTGTAAGGAGAAGACCAGAACCAGGCGCGATGGGTCCGGAACCAATGGGACTGTCACCCAGGTTATACAGGGAAGAAGAAGAAGGGAGCATCGGCAAGCTAATAGGGCAGCAGCGTGGGAGAGACCAGGAAGATTTGTCGGGAAGGCAGAGAGCGCGGGTGGGGAGAAAAAGGGGTGGAGCTTGGTTAATGGGCAAAAAGAAGGACAGGCAGTGAGAAGGTTGTGCCGACAGAACGAGGATGAAAAGCTCACTGGACTGAGGTGGCTCCCATTACATTGAGGTGCCAAACTGACAGAGATAGTGGGGGCTGTGTTTGGGGTCAATGTTAAATAATCTTCCGAGATTAATGGGAATAATTCTATGTTGTGGAGCTGGACGGAGCGTATTAGAGGGATGATGAAGATACACCCTATGGTCCCCGCACTACAGGTGGAGGTGGTCATGATGGCACTGGAGGGAGAGGACAGGGACTCTAAAGCTAAGACCTCCACAACAGAGGTATACACTTGATAAAGTGTTAAGTATACTGGAGGAGACGCATGGGGACCCCACTGACATAGGGGAACTGCATATGAGACTATTTAATCGAGTTTAAAGGGAGGGGGAGAGAGTGACCAAGTATAAGAATGCCTTACAGGAGATTCACACTGCTACAACATGAAAGGACAGTGTGGGAGTAGGGTCATTTGACATAGTGTTACGGGATCAGTTAGTGACTGGATTGAGAGATGCACTGTTGAAACAGGCTTTTTGGGAACGCTTGCGAGTAAACCATCAAATGACGTTTGCAGAAATTGGGGGTGAGACACGTTTGCGTGTGCAAGAGCAGGGGTGACAGTCCCAATGGCGAAGGTCTGGAGCGGAGAGGTAGCCGTGAATGCAGTTGCTGTACCCGGATGAGTAGAAGATTTACATAAGGAAATTCAAGTGATGAGGGAAGACCTGATGGAAACAAAGTAGTGACCAAATTGAGCTCACCTGGAGGTAATGCTTCCTCAGAATCACCATGAGGCAGAAGAGCATTCAGACAAGAAAATGTGCCAATGTGTTTCCTCTGTGAAGAATTGGGACATATGGGGACCGCCTCTCCAGTGCTGCCCGTTAAACTAGGAGGCTCTGAGGCTGGGGGACGCTGCACGGAGCCCGAACAGCCAGGAAAAAAAAACACAAGTCCCACCAATTTAGTTTCAATGTGTCCTTTTGTCTGGGCCAAAATGGATGGACAGGCTGTCCGTTGTCTGGTGGATACTGGCTCCCAGGTACTATGATGCCTGAAAAGTATTTTAAAAATCATTTCCTGGAAGCAATGAGACCCAAGTGAAGACAGGTGATAAAATTGACGGCCGCTAATCAGCTTCCCATCCCGGTCGCAGGGGTCGCATGGATGCAGATTAAGCAGGTAGTGTGGCGAGTACTCTTGCTGAGATCTGAGGTGCTGGTGAAGTGGGATGACAATCGCTGTAAAAGAGTAATGTTCAATCACCGCACACTCTTAATAGATGCTTGTGAAGACTTTATTATACAGGTGTGTATGCAGCGATAACACAATTCATGAATAAAGAATTGGTGCAGGGATAGAGAAAATGGTGAGGTGACAAGGACATAACGTTTTGACCCTCATAGGGTCATATAGACGCTGTTGGCAAAATTCACTGAACATTGTAAAGGATATCCTGCTTGCAAAAGGACACCTGGGTCCTGGGTAGGTCCGGCACAACTGCGCCTTGGATTGTAGGCTGAAATGTCTCATGTTTCTGAGACAATGGAGCCCACAAACACCTCAAAGGAAGATATTTCAACAACTAATTAGGACAGCTCAAGCACAAGAAGCTTCCAGTATGTGAAAGGTGTTGGGAAAAGTAATTATTCCGGCTACCACTAATTTTTAAGTACCTCTGGGTCAGACCTTATTTTCCATTCCTGTGAAAGCCTGTACTCCTCTGGAAGGAGTGGAAGAACAATTTGAACCAGCTGCTCTCGAAAACCTACCTCCAGAACTATTAGTAGCATGGGCACTGGCTACAGTACGCAATGGAAAGGTGCTCGTGAGGTGCTTAAATCTAAGAAAGGACACACTGACACTCTCTCCCAGAAGTGAGATGGCACTAGTTTTTGGCATGCAAGAGGAACTGATATCATCACCAACTGTTCAATTGACAGTAAAAGAAGTAGATAATTGGACTGTAGCTGTTGAAGCCCAAGTGGAGAATGACCCCCTCCCACAAGAAAAAGGGCCAAGAATCTTAGAACAAATACGGGTTGAACTAACATAACTCACACCACGACAGAAACAACAAGTGGAAGATGTGCTCAGACATTACCAAAACGTGTTCGCTTGTTATGAGAATGATTTTGGCTGTACTACTGCAATCACTCACGAGATACCAACCGGTAACGCTGCCCCCATAAGAGAGCGTTATCGTCAAATTCCTCCACGGTTATATCAAGAAGTGAAAGGAATGCTCTCACAGATGTTACAAAGCGGTGTCATCTGAGTAAGTCAAAGCCATGGGTTGCACCCATAGTCCTGGTATGGAAAAAAGATTGCACCCTGAGATTTTGCATGGATTATCATAAACTAAAATGCTTGTACTGTCCAAGACTCCTACACGTTACCTTTTATTGAAGAGTCTTTATCCACCCTGGGACACACAATATACTTTTCCACATTACTGTAGATGCAGCCAGTGGTTACTGGAAAGTGGCTATGTCTGAACACGATCGAGAAAAAATGGCCTTAATACTACATATGGGCCTGTTAAAGTTCAACACAATGCCATTCGGGCTGGCTAATGCTCCAGGAACTTTTCAGTGACTCATGGAAAGGTGTCTGGGTAATTTCAACTTTGGGGCCACTCTGATCTACCTTGATGACATAATTGTGTATACCACCACGTTTGAAGAGCACTTACAACGTTTTAAACAAGTATTAAGCCAGCTCCAGAGACATGGGCTAAAAGTGAAACCGTCAAATTGTTACCTGCTTCGAACTCAGCTCGAATATCTAGGAAGGTGTACGGCTGTTCCAGGAAAAAATGGCTGCAGTACAAAATTGGCCCATGCCAAAGACAGTGAATGATGGCCGGGCCTTCCTAGGGTTCACCGGGTATTTTTGGCAATTTATGAAAGACTTCACCCGCATCGTAAATCCCCTATTAGAACTGCTGAGAGGGGTTTCATCCCAAGCTAAGAACCAAGAAATTTTGTGGGAGAACAGGAAAAAGCATTTCAGACCTTAGAAGTGGCTTTGACAGAAGCGCCCATACTAGCTTATGCTGACTTTACCCTACCGTTCATCTTACATACTGATGGGAGCATGCATGGACTTGGAGCTGTGTCGTCACAGATTCAGAACGGGAAAGAGCGGGTGATTACCTACACGAACCACTCTCTGCATGACTCTAAATGGAATCCGTACAACTACAGTTCGTTCAAATTGGAGCTGCTGGCATTGGTATTGGCTATGATGGAGAAGTTTGTGGAATACCTGTCGGGGTCTGAAGTATTGGTAGTGCACACCAATAATAACCCACTGGCCCACCTGGAAAATGCTAAGTTAGGGGCCTTGGAATAACGATGGGTGGCCTGGATGGCTAAATACCATTATAAGATCACCTATAAGAAAGGGGCCAAAAACACTCATGCAGATGCATTATCCACAGTGAAACATGAGAATCCTGGAGTCAACCGGGATGAAGAACTTGAAGCTGAGGAAGTTCCCGAATTCTGGAACTCTGCCAGGATGTTGGCAGCAACACAGGAGTGGATGCAAACAGAGCCACAAGAACATGTACAGGGACAGCCACGTGATGAGTGGGTGAGAGTACAACAGGAGGATGAAGAGTTTGCTCGAATTTGACATTGGGTGACCCTTAAACAGATGCCTAACAGAGATGAGAGAGAAACTCTGTCTCCTGGGACCCTACATATTTTATGACAATGAGAGAGATTTCATTTGAAGAATGGGCTATTGTATCGGAAGATTCAACTGCAGCGAGCCCTATCCCTCACTTGGCAAGTGGTGATTCCAGAAACACTGTTGCATAAATTAGCCATAGAATCACATGAGAGAGGGGCTCATTTTGGTCCAGATAAAACCTTTCGGTGGCTACAGAACTTAGTGTATCATCTCTTTCTGAAGACAGAGGTTAAGAAAGTGTGTAGACTCTGCAGAAGCTGTGAATTGTCCAAGTGTCCAGAACAGAGGACCCCATCCCAAACCGTTGTGACCTCAGCCTCACTATAACTCTTGATGATCAACTATGCGGCTGTAGTACAGGCCCATCAAGGTTAGGAATACTGCTTGGTAATGAGCAATCATTTCACCAAATTTGCTGTTGTGACTCCTAATCGAGATCAGACTGCAGAGTCGGCACCTCATGCTATCTGTAAGAACTTTATTCAGGTTTATGAATGTCCGAAGAGGATACATTTTGATCAAGGGGCCTGTTTTATGGGATGAGTAATGGAGGAGTTGTATCGTTTGTATCAAATAGAGAAGTCACGGACAACACACTATCTTCCTCAGGGTAATGGAGCATGTGAAAGATTTAACCGGACTCTCATTCAAATGCTGAGAACATTGGAGGAAGACCGTAAGGCACATTGGCCTGAATTCATGACAGATTTGGTATGGGTATACAACAACCGAGTGCATCGCATCACTGGATACACCTCTTACACCCTGCTTTTCGGTAGACCAGGTAAAGAAATCACAGAATTAGAGCTGGACCTAGAGGAGGACTACCCATGGATGGGGGTGTCTACCTGGGTACGAGAACACCGTCATTGGCTGCAGGCATTACATCATTTGGTAAAGACCCAGTTTCAAGAGATGGAACATTCTGAGATGACTCCTTTGCGATGGACAGCTCTTCAAGCTGGAGATCAGGCGTTGGTACGAGAGTCTTCCCTTTATCGATAGTGACTCTGAAGAAGGAGAGTGTCTAGAGCTACTACTAAGAGGACTGAAGTATGAAACTCAGGCAGTTCCTGAAATGGCTGTTCCACTTGCTTTGGGTGCATCCACGCCTCTAACAGATCAAATGAACCCAGCTACTCAACAAGATTCGACTGAGATTCCCCAATTATGACGTTCTGAACATTCTACAGCAGGAAAAACCCCAACCACTTTTATCAGGAGCACTTTGGCAACAAATCATTCAAGGAGTGGAAGAATGTCAATGCCTATTACGAGAACTCTCGCCCATGGAATGGCAAGCACAAAGAGGGGGGGAATGTAAGGAGAAGACGTGAACCAGGCGGATCTTTTCCATGAAGGGTCCAGAACCAACAGGACTGTCACCCAGGTTATACAGGGAAGAAGAGAGCACGATCAAGCTAATAGGGCTATAGCACACGAGAGACCAGGACGATTTGGTGGGAATGCAGAGAAAGCAGTTGGAGAGAAAAAGGGGTGGAACTTGGTTAATGGTCAAAAAGAAGGATGCGCATCATGCGGAGAGAAGGTTGTGCCGACGGGATGGGGACAAAAAGCTCGCTGGACTGAAGAGGCTCCTGTTGCATCAAGGTGCCAAACTGACAGAAATAGTGGGGCTGTGCACATGCCTTTAGATAGAGACTACCGACCACAAGGTACCAGGTTTCTGTCAACGTCGTGTACTATGAGGAAAAGATCCCAGAGACAAGATGTAAGCACCAACACTCTTTAATGGGGGGAAATTAGATATCGGCTTTGAGGAGATTTCTTCAGCAACAATGGAGACAGGTGACCTGAGATCTCAGTATGCTGAGGGGAAGAGAAATTGTGTGATACCTGGCCCATCACGTCCCTATCGAGTGTACACTGACCATACTCCGGGGAATCCCCACCGCCATCAGGAGGATATACGTCAACGTTAAGAGAAACACTTCAGATTCTGAGGGATTAACACCACTGCCAGGATCAGAGACGTCATTTTTCTGAGTATCATAACGGACATCTATGCGTCACAGATTTGACGCCAACAAACTCTCTGCAACAAACTGGTTTCCTGAAGTCGACAGTAGTTGAAGAAATTATATTTGTTTCCTTTGCTTTCTCCTCTGGAACTATTTTTTTTCTTTTCTTTTTTTTCCCCTCCACACCCATTTTTTCCTTACTCGCGATTCTGTGTTCTGCTGTTATCCTTGTTGTGTTTTCTCCCTGAGGGGAGTAGTTATTGCAAAAAATTAAATTTTGTGCTAACCCTTGCTCTGCCTCTGTCTGTCACTGTATTCCGTAACCTGCTTACATGGGCACCAAAGTCAGTTAGCCCAAACACCTCGACTATGGACAAACCAAAGATAATACCACACCAGGGAATAAGGTTTAAAAAAACAACTTTTATTGTACAATTATAGTGGCAACAAATATTACATAAAAACATATATTAGATAAAATCTCTAATGTGACCGTGCGCACCACAGGACATATATGCCAAATAATTTCAAGCTAAACTCAGTATTTCATTATTAGGTCCCACACCTAATAAAAACCATAAAAAGTTGTGTATATCATGAATATATGAAACACATTAACATAAAGTGCAGCGTGCTGAAAAGGATTACTATACTTATATATTGCACATGTGCTTTATATCCAAACAGTATTCATTTACTGAAAAAAGTGCCATGTGCCAATAAAATCCAAATCTGTGCTACAAAAAAAGTGCTATGTGCAAAACATTATAAAGCAACCGTGGGTTCTAATGTATTCCTGAAATCAGATCAGATGACCCAGGCTGAACAAAACCTTCGTGCCGTGTAAAAATTAATCCATGTGAACTGCAAGCTGTTGGAATTGTGCCTGCACGTTCACACACCATATGCTTAAGAATAAATAACCACCGTGCATGGAGGGGACCTGAGAAAATTATGTACCATAAGTACCTTGAGTAGCTGAGTCCTGTGGAGATGTACCCCAACGCGCGTTTCGGATGATTTACCTTCGTCAGGGGGTGTTAGATGATGGTACATGTGGGGTTTATAAGCTGGCGTTCACCTATCCCTGGCGCCTTCAGTGTAAGCGGCGCATGCGCAGTCAGGAGGATCCGGGAACCTGCGGCCACGCTCCACGTGACCGGACGTACGGGGCTGAGTACCCGACGTTGCCTAGGACACCAGGGACGCAACAGCAGACCCCGGATCGCAGACCGTGCATGCGCTCCACTCAGGAGCACAGTATAGGAAAAAACACCTGTGTAAGTACCCTATACTGTTGGAGTGACTGTATCATAGAAGAGGGTTACATATGTTAATCTACCATCGACCATGGGACCTAAAAATTACTTAAAAATTACTATAAATACCGCAGAACTATATAGTGCAAATATTACATACAAATATACTATTCTATGTTGGTAATATGTGATATGGTGTTCACTCTGGATCACAAAAGAATTGGATAATCTTGGCACATGAATAAATTTCCACCAAACGCGTCTCTGCTGGAAATCAAGTACATTGTAGAACCGTCATAATTGATAAGCCATAATATATAATATAAAGTGAAGTGATAGATGACTATACACATATACATACGCATACATATACATACACATAAACATGTGCACACATATGCATACATGCTCACAAACATACATGTGTGCCCATAAACGATTAACGCATCAAGTTTATCTCTATTTGTTCATACAAAAATGTGATACATATGTGTACGTAAAAGCACACATACATCTCTATATCCCAATTAAAAACTGACATATCACTTCTATCTCCATCCATTTGTACAATATAAGAGATGCATAACAATATCCGTATCCATATCAATATATATAATGAGGTCTTTTTCCACAGAAGGCGACGTTTTCCACTTGGATCCATGTGCCTCAATATCTCACCATACCGAACCCCAAGACACCCACAACAGTGCATACATCAGGTAAGTATGAATCTAAAATACATAAAAAATAAAAAATTAAAATCCAAGATCCAATTAAAACATGTCACAATAAAACAATAATGTACTAATTTAAAATAAAAGAACAGGTACTTCAAGATACATATCATAAGAAAGGAGCAAAGCTTAAGTTTTCATTTAGGCCCATAGGTGAAACTGTATTTAAAACCCAAATCCATCTTGTTTCCTTTTTTGATAATGGTATTGTAATTGGTCCACCACGCTCCCCATTTTTGATGGTGTCAATGCCAATCACTTTAAATCCCGAGGGATCACAGTTATGATGGATTCTAAAATGCTTGGGTATTGTTTTTAATAATGAAATATCCTCAGCTTCCTTTGCTGCCACAATACCCAGCACATGCTCACGAACACGTGTTTTAAGCTGCCTGGTGGGATATATTAAAATTGATAGCTGGTGGTATATCTGTGTTCTAACATAATTTTACATGGGCACCAGTAGGACTCATGTAAAGCATCTCTTCCTAGTTGGCCACATGTAGAAATAGTTTATATTGGTTGACCTACAAAATACTAAAGGGAATCTGTGACCTACTTTTTTGTATTTAAGCTTTGGTCACTGTCTTCAGGGGCTTATCTACAGCATTCAGTATTGCTGTAGATAAGCCCCCGATGTGACCTGAAAGATAAGAAAAACAAGTTATATTATAATCACCTGGGGGGCCGTCCGGTGCGGTCTGGTCCAATGGGCATTGTGGACCGGGTCTGGCGCCTCCCATCTTCATGTGATGATGTCCTTTTCCTTGCTTCCTGTCTCGGCTCCTGTGCAGGCGTAATTTATCTGCCCTGTTGAGGCCAGCGAAAAGTATTACAGTACACAGGTGCTGGGCTTCTCGGACCTTTCTCGGCACCTGCGCACTGCAGTACTTTGCTCTGCCCTCAACAGGGCAGATAAAGTACGCCTGTGCAGGAGCCATGACAGGAAGCAAGGAAGAGGACGTCATCACATGAAGATGGGAGGCGCTGGACCCGGACCACAACGCCCCTCGGACCGCACCGGACCGCCCCTCCAGGTGAGTATAATATAACTTGTTTTTCTTGTCTTTCAGGTTACATCAGGGGCTTATCTACAGCATCACCAAATGCTGTAGATAAGCCCCTGATAGCAGTGGCCAAAGCTTATATATGAATAAGTAGGTGACAGATTCCCTTTAAGATAGTTCATATATTTTCGTTTATATCGGCAATAGAGAGTATATGTTTTCATGTGGCTGTTTTAGTTTTGTATTAGTAGAAAGCCTTCTTCGCACTCTCCTAAAACCTGCATTGAGTTTGCTGAGGTTAATTATTATTATTATTTATCCCAAATATGTGTCTTAAGCCAGTCTTTCATGTCCCACATTGAGAGTCTGAATAGGGATAGTGATGTCCTTATTGGCCTCTTGTGTCCGACCTGAAAGAAAAATGCAAAAATAATAGATCTGTTGGCTATTGTAAGACTTGTCGTAAGTCTTTGTGTGGGCAATGTACCGCCATAAATGAAAGACGATGCCTGAAATGCGAATCAACAAATGTTTAGAAGGTCAATTATGCCGTACTTTTTAGGAGAAGGAAAATGTCGAATTGGAGCAGAATCTCAATAAAACCTTATTATGAAGTACAACCGGTATCGACCCAACGGCCTTCTTCAGGTACTGAGGAGATGGAATAATGACTGACCTAGTAGTCATTTTCTCTGCTTGTTGTTCTTGAGTTGTTGTTTATATGTGTGCACTTTAATAATAAATGATTGTAAAACGTCTATTATTATTGTTTTACTTAGTTTACTTTTGTTATTTCCTGTAGAAAAATATGAAAAATCATAAAAAAAACATTCCAAAGCATTACTGTTGGATCTCACAATAATAATACATAAAAAAATATAATTATTAATAAATAACCACAAATGAAACTCTAAAAATAAACGAAAACAAGTCAGTAGTCAGAATGACTACATTCAGTAGTTCTAGTGTTAAAAAGCATCCTGTCATACTATATCAGCTACCACAATAAGCCCCCACAATAGACCATATGAAATGGGACAGTGACCAGGGGCGGGCTGGGCTGGCTGGCAGGAATGCATATGCCCCTGGGGTGGGTGCCTAAGCAGCTGCACAGGGCCGCTGGAAGACCGGCAGTGATTTTAATACATAGCGCACCTGTAGTGCGCGGTCGCGTCTTCCCGCCAGCCTCCCCGACATGCAGGCTGCAGCAGTATGTGATAAGCAAGCCCGGGGGGAGGACAAGCAGCGTGTACCTGTGGCTGGAGCCTTGGCCAGCTTTAGTAATGTGCACGCAGAGGTGAGGGGGGCATCTCCTGGCACACAACTAAGAAGAGGAGGGTGCGTTACTTACATAGTGATCACACACAGCATCCTACTCTTCTGTGTGCAGATCTGTCTCCAATGTCCGATCAGCCAGGACCTGGAGAGGGAGGAGCATCGGCATGCAGAGCAGCAGCACAGGACAGCAAGACAAGATGAGAGGTAGCTGCCCTGTATGCCCACTACCCAGCACAGTCCAGGTAACCTCTCCAGCTGCCCATCTCAACTTTTCCTGTGCTAAGTAGCAGGGGGAGGGGAACATTTGACAAATTAGACATGGCAGGTTAGAGTATGTGTTTCTTTCTGGGTATGTGCATTTTCCTTTGTGTGTTTTCCTGTGTGTGTGTTTGTTTTCCTGTGTGTGTGTTTTCCTAGGTGGGTGGGTGTGTTTTCCTGTGTGTGTGTGTTTTCCTGGGTGGATGTGTGTGTTTTCCTGGGTGTGTGTGTGTGTATGTGTTTTCCTGGGTGTGTAAGTATGTGTTTTTCTGGGTGCGTGTGTGTTTTCCTGGGTGGGTGTGGGTGTGTATTTTCCTGTGTGTGTGTGTGCATTTTCCTGGGTGTGTGTGTGTTTTCCTGGATGTTTGTGTGTTTTCCTGAGTGTGTGTGTGTGTCATTATACAGTGGGGATGTGCATATGTGTGTCATTATACACTGGAGTTGTGCGTGTGTCACTATACAGTGGAGCTGTGCGTGTGTCATTATACAGTTGGGCTGTGCATGTGTGTGTCATTATAGAGTGGGTCTGTGCATGCATGTGTCATTATACAGTGGGGCTGTGCGTGTGTGTGTCATTGGTGAATTCACTCTGTGTCATTCTATGTGACTGCAAACTTGTGAATCCTCACAGTGCTCGCAGTGCTGTGGTTATTCGGCGGGTGTGTGACTGCAAGTTTGTGATTTGCATACATGCGGTCACATGCCGACTAGACTTGCATGACCTAATGCAACTGTATTGAACAAGACAAGAAATAGTCTATTTAGAATGTGACTGGGAATATATGGATCGCATACTTGCGGTCACAAGACCACCTGTTACCGGCGCCGGCACCAGAGAATCTTCACAGTGCACAGTGCGCACGATATGAGGATTCACACATAGTGACTGGAGACATGTAGTTTAAGATCCGACAACCCCTTTAAGGATGGGCCACTACTCATGGGCCACTGCTGTGTGCTTGCCCCCAGGCTTATATTTGCCAGCCAGACCCATGCGGTAATGCTAGCCTCCTCCTGACCCCTGCATAGGACACCCCACTTGAACTGAACTGAGCCGAAGAAAATAGCATGGAGGCTTGCTTGATCCAACCGCAGGTAATTCACCCCAGCCATCCTACACCACTCTCTACACACCTTACCATAACTATTCCAAGTAACAGGAGCCACCAAAGAACAGGTCAGATTCATCATGTGCTCGCCAGTATATCCCATAGACCTGGGGGACAAGTCCTGCCCACCTCATAAATAGACAAAACTGCTGCCAATGGAAATGGGAAAGAGCATCAGCACAAACATTTTAAACACCGAGTACATGACAAGACCTAAACCAAATATTCAGTTGCAAGCAACAAAGAACAAGGTGCCCAAGTGAAGCCAATACTGGCAAGGATGAGGTTAGATTATTAATCCCATGCACAACAGCCACATTGTTGGACCAGAAGAAAACCTTTTTGCTACTTAAATCCTCACCTCACAACTCCACTGCTACCACTATGGGGAACAATTCTTGGAAAACTAAATTTTTATCTAACAATTCTACAAAAGCAAGGATGCATATGCCAGCTAAAATTAAATAATCTTTATTAAACAAAATGTATACATAAAAACTTACATAAAATTTACATTTAAGGGAGATAAAATTGCAAAATATACTGCCTGCATAGTAGATATACAAATCCCAAGAGATCAGTGTCATGGTATAGGACTTTATTTAGAACCCATTTAGATGGTACATAAAAACGATTTTTTCAAACTGCAGATATCAATAGTTATTTGGTCAGTTTTGGATAATAATATTATATATATATATATATTTGCAGATATATAAAAAAAACTAGTCTTTCTATAAAGAACAGCAAACCTAGGTAATGACATTTTATCAAAATAAGAAATGAATTCAAAGAAACCACTTTTCCACTGTACAGCTTATATATATTTAATGATGCCACATACACTATATAGACTATACAGGACTCTGGTTGAGAAATGCACTTGAGGCTACAATGACTTGTTCCTAATTGAGACATCTCCTTATAAGATGTTACAGACGACATATATCAAAACGCACTTTCAGAATGACAATGTGACATTGTAAGAACAGCTGCGAATGGCTGTTTCTTCTGTTAGAAGGGATTGAGATTCCAAAGGACTCATAAACCATCTGCAGAAATTACAAACTGTAAGTCACTGAGAGTCTGCATAGCTACACCAGTGACACATTTCCAGAAAAAGAAACATTTTATGTGCTTATGGTCTTGCCTACTTGACAACATTTAATGCAAAACTACATATGGGAAATACTTCAAATAAGGTTGCCAACATTTTACTGTGCTGAATATACATCAATCAGCCACACTTCCTTCTCTATTTTTACTAATGCTCTTTAAATCTAAGAGAATTATTAAATCAGCACAATCTCCCTTCATTACTATGTCCTAATGTATATTAATATTGATTCCTCAAAACGCTTTCACTAATAAAGCTATAATATCCTTCAACTTTCTAAAGGTATAATGGAATTAATATGCTATGTTCTTATTAATTTGTATATATATACTAGATGGTGGCCAGACTCTAACGCTTCGGGAATTATAGACTATGTACAGTATGAGGTATCAGCGTACTCAGAAGAAATTGCACTACAAAATTATATGGTGCAATTTCTCCTGTTACCCTTATTAAAATGCAAAATGAAAATGCAAAATTTGACGCTAAAAACATTTTGTGAGGAAAATGGGATTTTTTTTTTATATTCAAGGCTCAACGTTATAAACATATGCTCACCACACATCTAGATCAGTTTCCTAGGTTGTCTAGTTTCCACAATGGTGTCAATTGTGGGGGGGCTTTCACTGTTTAGGCACATTACGGGCTCTCCAAATGTGACCTGGCGTCCGCTAATTATACCAGCAAATTTTGCATTTAAAAAGTCAAATAGCGCTCCTTCTCTTCCGAGCTCTGCCATGCACTCAAACAGTTGCTTTCCCCCGTATATGGGGTATCAGCATGCTCAGGAGAAATTGCAAAACAAATTTTGTGGTTTATTTTCCCTGTTACCCTTGTGAAAATAAAAAAGTTGGGTGTAAAGTACCATATTTTTTGGACTGTAAGATGCACCAGACCATAAGATGCACAAAGGTTTTAAAGGAGGAAATTAGGAAAAAAACTGAAGCAAAAAATAGGTCAATTCTGTACTTAATATCCCCTATCCTGGTAAATATGGTCCCCTCATCCCCATCCTGATACACATGGTCCTTCATCCCTATCCTGGCATGCATGGCTCCCTCATCCCTATCCTGGTATGCATGTTTCCCATTCTTATTCTGGTATGACTGGCCCCATCCCAGCCCTGGTATGCATGGTCCCATCCTTATTCTGGTATGATTGGCCCTATCCCAGTACTGGTATGCATGGCCCCATCCTTATTCTGGTATGATTGGCCCCATTCCAGTCCTGGTATGCATGGTCCCATACTTATTCTGGTATGGTTGGTCCCATCCCATTCCTGGTATGATTGGTCCCATCCTTATTCTGGTGTGATTGGCCCTATCCCGGTCCTGGTATGCATGGTGCCATCAGAAAAGGTCATCAGGAGCGCACAGTGTCAGCCACATGTGCCGATACTTAAGAGAAATGAATATTCTGAATATTCATTTATTTTAAGTATTGGCACATGTGACCGCATGTAGCAGCAGGAAGCTGGTGGCTGACACTGCACACTACTGAAGAGCAATGAATACTCACTGCTCTCTGTGATGAACAATCCCAGTGAGAATTCTGACAGCTGTGCTCTGCTTGTGAGCAGTGCATGATGTCCCTGCCATGTGCTGCTTACAAGCATTAAGCAGCTGCTGACAACTGAGCAGGACGCTGCGAGGGAGCGGAGGAAGGTAAGTATAATGTGTTTTTTTATGTTTTCTGATGGGGCTATGCATACCAGGACCGGGATGGGGCCAATCATACCAGAATAAGGATGGGACCAATCATACCAGGAACAGGATGGGGCCATTCATACGAGAAAAAGGATGGGGCCAGTCATACGAGAAAAAGGATGGGACCAATCATACCAGAATGCCATAAATAAATTAATAATCATTGCCCTTCATGCCCATGGGCATGGAATGCAGTGAATATTCATTTCTCTTTAGCAGTAGGCACAGGAGTTAGCTGCAGCCGCCAGCTCGTGCCTCTGTGACCAGCTGCTCTGCTGCAACTGCTCCCCCACCTCCCCACCACAGCCAGAGCTGGAACATCCAGACTATAAGACGCATCCCCCATTTTCCTCCACATTTTGGGAGGAGAAAAGTGCGTCTTACAGTCTGAAAAATGTGGTCAATTTTTTGTGAAAAAAAATGTTAAATGCTCATTTTTTTCCTCATTTTAAAAATTCCTGTGAAGCATCTGAAGGGTTAATAAACTCCCTGAATGTGGTTTTCAGCACCTTGAGGGTTGCAATTTTTAGTATGGTGTCACTTTTAGGTACTTTCTGTCATACAGACCCCTCAAAGTCACTTGAAATGTGAGGTGGTCAGAAAAAATGTTTTTTTAAACTTTGTTGGAAAAATGAGAAGTCACTGGTCAACTTTTAACCCTTATAACTTCCTACCAAAGAAAAAAAAATTAGTTCAAAACTTGTTCTGATGTAAAGTAGACATGTGGTAAATGTTATTGTGGTAGTTCAACTCACTTGGCGGTATACAGAGGTAGACAATAGGAACATTGTCTCTTTAAATCCTTGGTTTGTTTATTATTATGTGACTTAAATCAACAAGAGGGGAACATAAACTCAGCCTTTCCAGCAGAAACAGGAAAACAACAAAGAAAAACAAAAAAGCGCTGCAACACAATCCAAACGTATGCGGGTGGCACTATGTTGTAGAGCAACACAGGTTCAGTCTTTCCTCTGCCAGACACAAAACCACTGGAGACTCCTCTCTCCAGTCTTGCTGAACAAAGATGATGGCTTTGTCAGCGCTAACCATCTTAGTAGCCATTTCAAAAATGTGCAGAAAAGTGCAGAGGTCCATCACATTCGGACTGCATTGGTCCAGGCTATGTAAAAGCACATATGGCACCAGGGCTCGATAATGCTTCCCCAGTCATGGCAACAAGTGTCAATTCATTATGACGGAGCATCGCTAACCAAATGGTTAACCAAAAGACCTCTGTAACGATGAAACTCAATGACCTGAGGGGTACGATCATTGGAAGTGAGCACACGGCGACCATGCTTTCTGTAGCAGTGCATTCAGGATGTCATAGTGGCAGAGAAATTGCAATACCACAAGGTTGAGGATGTTAGCTATACAAGGCACGTGTGTTTTGGCTTCTTCTGACATAGGGATGCCACCAGGTTTGCACTGTTATTGCACACAGCATTCCCTGCCTCCAGGTTTAGGGGAGACAGCCATTGTTCTATCTTGACCTGGATAGCTGTCCACAACTCTTGAGCTGTGTGACTGCGATCCCCAAGTCATATTTATTTTACCACTGCCTGATTGCAGTGAGACATGGCTGTGCAGTATGGAGGTGGGTGGGATTCTATCTGCACTGTTGAATGCACAGGTTTAGGCCCTAGAGGAGGTGGAGGAGCCAGAAGCAGTGGAGAATGTGCTAGATACAGAGGTTTGTCCCACAAGCTTTGAAGATTCAAAAACTTGTGGAGCAGCCCCTTCCTTGCCTGCCCCAACAGCACCCAGATTCCTCACAGTGCCCAGTCAGCGAGATGTAATGCCCCTGCCTATGTTTGCTCATCTAGGTGTCAGTGGTGAAATGCACCATGGCAGACATAGATAAATTCAGGCAACAGGTGATGGTGCCGGTGACATGCTGATGTTGCGCAGGCACAGGTTTCTTAGAGAAGTAATGGCGACTGGGCAACTGGGAGACTGCGACGACCATCAACTTTTGGAAACCATCTGTATCCACCAGGTGCATAGGCAGCATTTATGTGGCCAACAGACTTGAGATGGTGGAGTTCAAGCTTTTAGCTTTGGCACATGTAGCAGGAAACACTCTTTTATGTGACCACAACTGCAGGACCGAGGGGTGGCTGCTTTGCTGAGAGAGGGTGAAGTATGGAGAACATGACAAACTGCCATACTGTGAATGAGGTGCAGGCAGAGATGTTATGGTGGCTTGAGAAAGATGTGCTATGATAGGTGACACAAAAGCAGAAGTCATGTCTACTTTAATAACAGCTGACTCATCCCGACTGTAGGGGGTAAACAAGTGGAGTTTCTGAGGCTGAGACCTTTGCGAGAAGACTTAGCATGGTGACGGAGGAGGAAGAAGCAGCAGATGAGGATGATGAGACGGCCAGTGGTTGGCGACGCTCACTAGTCCACACTTTAGAACAGTGAGATTCCCACACTAAGTCATGTTGATCGCGCATGTGCCGGTTCATGCATGTAGTTGTCAAATTATTGTAATTTTTCCCTCTACTGAGGTTTTTTTGCAAATTTGACAGATATCGTGTGTCAGGTCATCCTTTGCCATCTCAAAAGACACCCAGGCTAGGCAACCCCTTGTTATCCCTGAGAACTGCAGACTCGTGCCCAGTGCTGGCCATAGCCAGAGTTGGGGCTGAGGATGCAGAGCTTGTTGTGGTTGCATCACTTTGCATCTGTGTGGGAAGCCGCATTTTAGCCTCCTCATTTTCCTCCTCCTCTACCTCCTCTGCTGAGATACTCTGCTGCATACCTCCAGATTCACACCAAGTGTGATCTACAACCTCATTGTCATCCTATCTATTCTCATCTATTCTCAAACTCCTCACAATGAGAGTCACCCTCTTCCTCTTGCTGCCCTAAGATCACAGTATAGTCCACGTGCTCCTCTAATATATGAGTATCATCGGGATCACCTGAACCCTTTGTGGTCAACATCTGGTGATGAGGGTCTAGATTCTGCTCGGAAATAAGAAGAAATAATTTTGGGCATCTGTGCAGATGCTTTCCTCCTCTGGATTCTGTCATTCTTCAAAGCAGACCTCTGATGCCCATGAAATAGAATGCTTGATCAGCTTGGCAGAATGGCCCATCTGTGGTTCCCTACAGTGAGTCGGGGGGGTTGAAATTTTTTGTCGTGAGGTGGAACAAAGATGATTGGGGTGCCAGCTCTGAGGATTGTGCTATGTGTGAGGTTAAGGTGAACGAAGATGAGGAGAGGCCACTGGATGCAGCACTTGACATCCACTAGAGCACATGCCCTTTTTGAGCCTCATCTACAAGGCGTACCGCTGTTTGGCTGCCAAAGAAAGGAAGTAGAGTAGTCCTGCATGAAACAGATATTGTCAATGGTCTTTGGATAGGATGAGATGGTGTTTGTTCAGTTGAGCTCTCATTAACACTCACATCTAACCCAAGAACACGCCGAACGCCAAGCCTATTCCCCATCCACCACAACCTCGCTTTTTCCCACTCATGTTGTAAGTAGCCTTCCCTTTTGTAACCTGCTGTTTCTCAACATTAGGCCCACATGTGTCAGTCACCTGTCATTAAATGAACAATCGCTATTTATTTTCTTAGATACAGTAGTGTGCCTGAACAACACTGTTAAACCTAACAATTTTTAAGTGGAAATCTGGCCTCTGATTTGTCACTGAAACACAGTTTAATCACAAAAGATTTGAATTAGCTAATTGGGCCTCGTGGCTGCAACCCAATATTAGGCCTAATGATTTTCAAGTGCAAATCTGGCCTCGTGATTTGTCACTGAAACACAGTTTTCCCACAATCAATTTGTAGTAGCTACTTGGACCTCGTGGTTGCACCCCAATGTTAGGCCTAATGATTTTAAAATGGAAATCTGGTCTTCTAATTGTCTTTGAAACACAGTTTTATCATAAACAATTTGGATTAGCTAACTGGGCTTCCAGGCAGCACCCCAATATTAAGCCTAACTATTTTTAAGTGGAAATCTTGCCTTATGATTTGACACTGAAACAAAGTGATATCACATACAATTTGAAGTAGCCAATTGAGCATCATGGCTGCACCCCAATATTAGGCCAAACACTTTAAAAGTGGAAATCTGGCCTTCTAATTGTCTGTGAAACACAGCATTATCACAAACTATTTGGATTAGTTAATTAGGTCTTGTGGCTGCACCACAATATTAGGCCTAACAATTTTTAAGTGGAAATCTGGCCTTCTGATTTCTCTCTGAAACATAGTTTTATCACAAACAATTTGGACTAGCTAATTGGGACTCGTGGCTGCACCCCATTATTAGACCTAATGATTTTTAAGTGGAAATCTGGCCACCTGATTTGCAACTGAAACATAGTTTTCTCACAAACTATTTGGAGTAGCTAATTGGGCCTCGTGGTTGCACCCCAATACTAGGCCTAATGATTTTTAAGTGTAAATCTGGCCTTCCGATTTACCACAGAAACACAGTTTTATCACAAATGATTTGGAGTAGCAAATGGGGCCTCCAGAGACTGCCACACAGTTTTTTCACAATCTACTTTGATGATGGAAGATCGATTTCACACAGGACAGGATCCTATCTAGCTAACTGACAAGTTTACTTGCATCATTATCAGGAGCAGATTTTCTGCACTGTGACACTAAGAAAATGGTGCCAGCAAAACAAGAGGTCTTCTTTTTATATGGCCAGGGACATCTGACTTCAGCAGCCAATCACAGAAGACCATGTGTCATGACATTGTGAATGGTTTCTGCGCACGGATTTGCTGTAAGAATCAGCACACATAAAGTTAAAGGAGAAAAAAAAACACACCACTTCTAACCTCTCCACATGCTCTTCTGACCTCTCCACATCCCCTCCCCTCAACAAACACATCTCCTCATCCCCCTGCTCATCTTACAGCACCACCATCCTAACCAAAGTAATAACAAAAGTATTAGTGGAAACGCGATGATTTACCGAACTGTGACCGAATTTTGGTGCTCGTGAAAGAGAACATGAATCTGAATGTGCTACGATTGCGCCAAATTTGAGATTGACGAACGTTTTCCAAATAAGTTCGCTCATATTTAATGATTACATGACCTGTTTGATCGCAGTATGGACAGAAACAAGCAGGTGTTTAAAGTTTAACTCGCTCCTTGGACTCTCTGTAGGCCCCAATTTGCATCAGTTCTCCTGCCTCGATAGGATGAGAGAGAAAAGTTACTAAAAAACCTTTGAATGTTTTCTTATCCTTAAGAACTCTGTCCAAATGCAGTGCCACTAACATGGCCTAATCCAGGAACAACAGGGAGGGACTACAAAGAAACTTAGAAAGACTGTGGAGAGCTGGGTCATTCCAAATGTTTTTCACTGCCCAGCATCTGAGCTGAGAGCAGAAGTCCTCCACTTTACGATTTGCCTGAAACAACCTGTGGATCATTGATCCAGCAACAGCAACTTACTTCAGTCCCCATGAAAACAATTCGGCAAATTTATCTTAGACTCAGAATTCTGTTTTGGTTGGAGTAGGATCTGCATTGTGGCAGATAACGCATGCTGTTATTGCCACTTGATAACTGCCACCTCCAAAGACAAGTAATGTAATTGCATAGTCAAGGCATCCATGGCATCCATAATGGCTTCTCAAAAAACATGATTTTTGGGTTTGTATGCCTACTCGAGGTGGATCCGCAGATGTAGTATACTGCATCTGAGTAACCGACTCCAGTACGTGGACACCACCGAAAAATAATGCATAGCAGTGTGCACGTTCGCTCTGCCATTATACCACCATTATAGTCTATACCCCATCGTCTGCACGTAAGTCCAAATTCCATTTTACAAGGGGTTCAGACATAAGACCTAATGGAGCCACCAATTGGGTGCCAGAGTGTAAAGTGAAGGCACCCTATTGCTTTGCATTTCCAGTGGTAGTGATGCAGGAAAATTGAACATTGGCTGCAAATCTCTTTACAGATTTCAGCTGATCACTGGGGGTCACAGCAGGGAGAACATTTTGATTATATTATTGCCAAGAGATCCATTTGGTAGTTAGTAAAACCTGGGCCAGTCATATCATATTTTTGCAGGCATGACTGGCTCCATGGGACCGAATAATATTGCACGCACCACTTTTCAGTTTTTGAATTTCCACAAAAATTTAAAATAGCCAATAAATTTCATTCAACTGCACAATTGTGCTCCACTTGTTGTTGATTCTTCACCAAAAATGTACATTTGGTATGTTTATGTTTGAAGCATGATATGTGGGAAAAGGTTGAAAAGTTCCAGGGAGCCGAATACTTTCGCAAGGCACTATATATGATATGTTTATGGATATTCTCTTGGTCTTCTACACATATTAGTACAAATAAAAGAAAAGAAGACCATGCAGAATTGACAACTGATTACAAACATAGCACATTTGCATAATAGTAATAAAAACAGCTGGATTAGTTAAAGGTATTGACAGGTGGATAACTGAGACATCCATAATGGAGTTTGCAGTTTGATCGCTTGAACTGTCTAGACTGTTGGCAGAAGTGCTAGGATCATGCTTCCTGCTAGAGTGCGCTCTCACGGCTACACATTTGGATTGGGAATCAAATCGCATTGAAGACTCTTTATGGAAAATTGGATGGACTCTCAATCGGACATTAGTCACTATTAGGAAGGAGATCCGTCAACCTAATTTTCAGATACTACACCTGAATATCATTTATACTCTCCTTTCTTGCTTTTATTTGATATTATACACATGTAATCACATGTTCTAATTACATTTATTGTGATCTAGTTACACATTTTTGTTTACCTTCACTATCATTTAACTATCTGCATCTATTTTGTCTTTTTGTATCTTTAGACAGGCTTATGCTTGAGTGGCATTAATTTTTCTGCTTTCTTTGATTTCAGCTTTACTTTGATTTGTGCAGTTGCTAAACACTATTTAGAGTGGGGCTTTTTCACATCAACATAAATGTGTAAAATCTTCATCTAAAAATGGTTTGAATTTTTGTATTAAGAGCAATATACATCTAACATATCATAACCATCAAGCTATGAAAAATTGTTAATGACTGCTTTTTACTCCGTGACATAACTGTAAGTCACAGTCTGAGTGAACTTGTATGTTGTGGACTTCGAAACTGGCATCTGCAGTAACAGCAGCGTCCAGAGCTAGCATAACTATTTAGATACTAGCACGATGTGCTGATGCACTCGTGGAAGCCTCTCATCGCTCATTCCCACACTTGACATGTGAGACAAGGTTGAAAAGTTCAAGGGGGCCGAATACATTCGCAAGGCACAGTATGTTTATATATATATATATATATATATATATATATATATATTACTAGCGAGACAACCCCTGTAAACGAGTGGTTCTGCAGGGAGTGACTGCATTTTTTTATGTTTTTCATAGAACTAATTCAAGTATGGCTATAAGTAAGATAATATTGAAAGCCAGTCAATAAAATGTTAAAACTGATTATAGTATCTTTAAGGCAAATTAGACGGATTTGATAGTGACAGTCAATGTGCCATTAACGCTGCCTTGTACTTTCTTCTATATATGAATTTATTCAATGTGAAAATGAATTCAGATACAATATACTATAGACAGCCCTGGGGGACTCAGCAGGTATGTCATGCATGTTTGACACCTTCCATTTACAAATGAAGAAATTGTAATGTTCTTGGTTCATTGTCATTTACCTCCTACTGTTACAAAGTACTCATCCACCCCCCAAAATGTTAATAATAGCCAGTAATCATATTACCCTAAAGAAATTAAACATACTGCATGAAACTACTGTTACAATTGAATTTATATAATGGGCTTTATGATACAAGTACAAAAGCTGGAGGGGTGAATTTAAAATTTACTATTATCAAAGCAAGTTTGTTTTGATACTTAGTTTGTTTTAATGGCAATAAAAACACTAGTAACACTTAAGAGGGAATGACATAGATATTTTCACTTTGCATCATTTCATATAACTCATACTAATATTGGAAAACCTATTATTGAATTAAAAATAATAGTATGATATGAAACTGATTCAGTAGATGTGCATGTATTGTTAACAGAAAAAGGCACTGAAACAAAGTCCAAAAGAATAAAAAATATGTATTCTACATCACAAACTCTGGATTTATATCTGTTATTGAACTTCAATCTTATTTTTGTTGTGCTAAGAATTATACCTGATGATAAAATATGATCAAATCTTTTTAAATTAAAATTTGCTGGTTAGACAAATATATCACAAATTTTCTGCAAATCCTAATGCAGCAAAGACTCCAATTGCCCAGAAAAGATGTGAGAGGCCTCCTACAACTATATTGAACTCTCTTTAAAACTGTTTAATACAAACACAGCCTTAATAATGTCAACATAACCTCACCAGCCAAAGAAACAGATGGAACCTTGGTGGTAATCAACAGTTTATTTAATAACTCAGTGCACTTGCAGACTTTTCATGTTTTTTTGTTCTTAATAAGAAAAAAACAGTCCAAAAAGTATCCATCTGTTATTTGTAATTAGGCACATCATTCTATGCAGAACACTGACTCAAAGTGACAGTGTCTGTGACTGTTAGGGCTCACTCACACTGCGGTATAAGATGTTCACAGAGATAATAGAAAAGATGGAAAAATTAAGTTCTCCATCTTCTCCACACCTGTGCTGCAATTCTCTCATCCAAGAGAATCAGATCACAGTCAGCTGACTCTCGGCTCAAACTCTGACAGACTTTAAAAGGAGTGTCATTAGTATAATTGGTCAGATTCTCTTGCATGAGAAAATATAAGCCTGTGTGAGTGAACCCTTAGATGTAACATCATTCTACTGTGACTGAGACAAGTGATGAGCCATGTATTCCATAATGCCCTCCATTTCCTTCCCACTAATACATTTACTGGAATCAAAAAAGGCCAACTATGACCTACAAGTTGCCAGGACAGTGTTGCTGTTGGTTATTCTACTGCTGTTAGCTGTTCCTAAATTCTTTGCCATGGTATGGGTTATATTTTCCTTTCACACTACCCTGCCATTGCCACTTTTTCTTTTGCTATACATTTTGTACAGCACTATACTTATTTTTTTTATAATCTTTTTAACCCTAGTTACTCAACTTTGGCCAAAAAGAATGTAACAATAGATGCTAGGTAGGTAGGTACTTATACAGAAAGTAAAATGTGGCAGCAGGCTGCAGTTTATGTGTGTCATGTACAGCTGTCAAACTGGGCTAGTAAAACAAGTGTGCAAAATCACATTCACAGTTAAATGTCTACTTTTTTACATTTTTTCTTAGCAAAATCCAACTTAATTCCCAAAGACATGATAAGAAATATAAGGTAGCTACATATCCTAAAAGCCAGCAGAAGGCTCAGTAGATGTAAATTTTGACTAGTAAACAGATGTGCAAAAACAATACTGTTTTCGACGTACACACTTTGTGATGTAGAAAGTCACAGTTAAATGTCTGGATTTTGGGAAGTTTGTAGTTTTAAAAACAATTATTCCGCACTTCAGAAAAGGATTGCACATGAAATGCAAAATGTCAGTACAGTCAATTGTGACAAGCCTGTGACTGACACTGATTTCACGTTTTTCTGTTTTTAAATATTGCACACCCTGGCTGCTGCTTTCAAGTGCATTAGGAATGAAGAAAAAAGTTGTAATTAGATTTCAAATGCAACAGGAAAGATACCAGCTACTCCATATCACTGATTAACCCCACCGAATCTATAACAGCTCATTCTAGCACCTCTCCTAATTTTCTCTCCCTCTATTAACTAATTTTCATCTTGTCAATTGGTATTATTCTAAGGAATAGCAATGATAAAATGTATACTAAGTAACTTTTATATTAAAAGTAAATGTTTTTTCACTGCCTAGATGCATGTGACTGTGTGAATAAATAACATTGGCAAAAGCGGGATGTCTTTGTTCTATTGTTACAGTTGCAATTCCATGCTAGTTTTTAAACATTTCTTAACTTTCAAGTCTTGTTTTTTCACAGGCTGAGCCTAATTGTCACTATCAAATTCATTTAATTTGTCTTAAAGATACTATAATTTTAGGTATAACATTTGTAATGGAACCCCCATAAATTATGGACCTTTTTTAAGTGTCTTATGGCAGAGAAGTATGTGGGCCATGCCAAGCACCTGAGCTTAGTTTCAACTACAATCTTTGAACTCACTATAGCTACACATCTGAAATATATCATTATTACATATACATGATTCCTCCAAACTTTGTTTTGGACAAATTTGCTCAAATTGGCTAATAGATTCTAATTGGTCTGGATTAATTATTCTGAATAGAAAGTGCCCTGATTGGAATAAAATGATAAATTATGTACAGAGGTCTCTCCAGACCCCAAAGCAAAATAAAGAGAGAGGAGGAAAGGGGTTAGCAATAATGAAAATAACACATTATACGTACGTTTTCTAGACTCTTATCTTCTCATTTATGCTGTCACCACTTGTCTTTGGCTCACAAAATCAAATGCAAGATAATGTACATCACATCACAAGAACTTAAGATATGAACTGAGTACGAGGGAGTTGCAGCATCAGGAAGTATAACATGCTTTTTTAATTTTCTTAGCACTTTCTTGTTCCTCAAAAGAATCCAGCACAATGGATAACTACTAGAATCTGAAATTTGGGGGAAAATCCTATTGAATTTGATTTCTTATGGATAACTTTGTTCATCTCTACTCATTGCAACTGCTTACCACAGTGACACAGAGTCGTAAATGTTTCCAAATGTGTTGGAAACACTGTCACTGGTCAAATGTACATTAAACAGTTTACATAAACTTTAATGCAAGTCCCAGGTGACTGAGTCTTGCTTGCAAGTTGCTTGCGATTTTGAAAATTTGTTTCAGTAAAATCACATCTCTGAAATAGTTGGGTGACATCAAGTCTCAGCCAAATTGCAGAAATGCTTTTAGTATCACAACTTGCATGAGAAATGCTGTCCCTCCTGGACTAGAGCCTCATTCAGACATGTACCGTGATGCATTCTATTGATTTTTCTTTTTTGGTTCACACACATGGAACATGTACAAATTATAGTCTATGTGGCTGTAACTCGTTTGTGGCTTTTTGCGGACTAAGTGTTTGCAAAAAAAAAATGGAGACATGTCCTTTTCTGATCCAAGAAAGAGATTGCACTCAACAATTCAAGACTATGTATCTATAAAAAAAACTCAGACAGTAAATTTTGAGATTTGATTGATGGCTTAAAAAATAAGTAACCTGACAATTCCCTGGAAAAAGATAGAAGGATTAAATGTTAAAAGAGGAGCGTAAAATGGCTCCCCCACCAAACATATTCAACAAGCGTTTCAGAAAAGCTTTTTTTGTGAAACGTAGGTTAGGTTTGTTTGTTGGATGTGCTCCTGCATTTCAGGAAACTCTATCTGCCTGCAATCATGCAGCCAAGCTTTGTTTCATGCTGTCCATATAACTATGGTAGCATAAATTGAGTAACCAGTGACCTTTAAAGATGCATTGATATATATTTATTTTTATATTTGTATGAAAGCCATACTTATTTAGATTTATCCATTAAAATAGCTATATGAGGGCTTGTTTTTTTTTAAGTTAATGAGTTAAATTTCCCATGCTATCATTTGGAGTACATTTTACTTATCTATGAATTACTAATGGTAGTAATGTAAAAAATTCATTTCTACAATTTTATGTTTCATATTTTGCACTACTTTCACTCTTTGGCATTAATAACATTTTGACTTGACTTAGTGGGCCAATATGATTATACAGTACAGTATCCAAAATGTTTTGCTACATTTCTATGTTATTTTAATGCAAATCATTTCATGTAAAGCATTTGTTTTGTGTTTTCGTATTCTGTGAGTGATATCTTTTTATTTTTCTATCAATGTAGCACTGTAAAGGATTTTTTGGCAGGATCACGTCAGCCTTTTATTAGTACCATTGTGGAACATTAATAACTTTTTAATTACTTTCTATTCAATTTTGATGGGAGGCAAATTGATCGATAATAATTATGGCATTTTTTTTAATGGTGATCACCATGATGGTTAATTACATACAGTGTAATATCCATGTTTTTACATAACAATGCATTTTGATTGAAAAAAAAGCCCTTTTTTCTCAAAATGTTTTAAAAATGTTACTTTTTTTATGTATTTACTTTAGGGAGTACAAAATGTATGAGCCTGATGAGCTGATTTAATACTATCTACAACATTTCCTTATTGCAATGTATTATGCTTCCTAGGGTAACACTTCCTCTGACAGGGTCTAATAGGGGCACATTTGGTGTGACAGGAGAAGCCCTCTCCCTCTGTCTAACCATTTAAGTGCTGTAGCCAGCATTGACCACAGCTTCGCTTGCACAAGGTTAAATGGCTTAGATGTATTTTTATCTAGATTTGAGTTAACCCTAATCCTGGCCATTAACGTAGGATGTTGACTCTATAGCATAATGCCCCTTCACATTATGATGGCCCATTACATCAATTTGTGAGAAAGTTCTCATGATGTAAGGGTACTGTCTCACAGTGGCACTTTGGTCGCTACGACGGCACGATCCGTGACGTTCCAGCGATATCCATACGATATCGCTGTGTCTGACACGCTACTGCAATCAGGGACCCCGCTGAGAATCGTACGTCGTAGCAGATCATTTGAAACTTTCTTTCGTCGTCAAGTGTCCAGCTGTGGCGGCATGATCGCATCGTGTAACAAAGGTTGTATACGATGTGCGCACAGTAACCAACGGCTTCTACATCGCAAATACGTCATGAAATTATCGCTCCAGCGCCGTGCATTGCGAAGTGTGACCGCTGTCTACGACGCTGGAGCGATATTGGAGCGACGCTGGAGCGTCACGGATCGTGCCGTCGTAGCGACCAAAGTGCCACTGTGAGACGGTACCCTTACAGTATGTTATGGCGTTGGAATGGGTAACACAAGTTGCCACTATAGGACAATCCCTTTTGAAATGCTGCAGTGCCAACCAAACCTAATACCAACACATTCTTGCTTCCAGATCTTGCTTTTTTCCTGCAATGTTGGTGCTGTGTCTCCCAGTACTCAATGCTATGCTCACATAATACAACAATGTCACTTTACTGACGGAAAACACAGAGCTTACTTTGTTGGAATGACGCTAATTCAAAAGTTATATGTTTTAATCTTTTCCATGGATGTAGCCGAGGGGGCATTTTCCTTCTATCAGCATTAAAAGATGAAGTCCAGGGCTCTTCTGGGACCTGCTAGATTGAGTGGCTAAGTCTGTTCAAGGTTGCCTTTTTGAGCTGACTGCTTCAGACAGACAGTAAAGTCAGATCAGTGTTACAGAATATAGCACACCCTGAATTGCTGAAATATCTGAACGCTTTCTTTCTGCACCTCTGCCCATCTAATAATTAATGTAAGACAGCAAATATTTTTATGAAAGACACATTTTGCCAGACGTATTTTTAGGCAATTAGCAGCAATTTGTAGATTTAAAGATAAGTTTACCTACTTGACTAAAATATTTGACTGTTCAACATAGATCTATAATGTGAAAATTATGGTGTATTGTTTTCAAACAGTAAAATCTGCAACTAGATTGAAAGCTTGCCTAAAAATCACAACTACAGTGATATCCCCAAGGTTCTGTCCAAGGAAAATGTTTAGATCCAATAATAATTTTGTTTTTATAGATCCAACATGTTCTGTAGAATTTTACAATTCAAAGGTGACATGCACAGACAATATCAGATGTTACGGAGTAAAGGTACCTTCACACTGAACAACTTAACAACGATAACGATAGCGATACGTGACGTTGCAGAGTCCTGGATAGCGATATCGTTGTGTTTGACACACAGCAGTGATCAGGATCCTGCTGTGATATCGTTGGTCGGAGCTAGAAAGCCAGCACCTTATTTCGTCACTGGATCACCCGCTGACATCGCTAGATCGGTAACCAGGGTAAACATCGGGTTACTAAGTGCAGGGCTGTGCTTAGTAACCCGACATTTACCCTGGTTACCAGTGTAAATGTAAAAAAACAAACACTACATACTCACCTTCTGATGTCTGTCGCGTCCCCCGGCGTCCGCTTCCCTGCACTGTGTCAGCACCGGCCGGCCGTAAAGCAGAGCACAGCAGTGACATCACTGCTCTGCTTTAGGGCCGGCGCTTACACAGTGCAGGGAAGTGGACGCCGGGTGGACGCGACAGACACCGGAATGTAAGTATGTAGTGTTTGTTTTTTTTCACATTTACACTGGTAACCAGGGTAAACATCGGGTTACTTAGCGCGGCCCTGCACTTAGTAACCCGATGTTTACCCTGGTTACCCAGGGACTTCGGCATAGTTGGTCGCTGGAGAGCTGTCTGTGTGACAGCTCTCCAGCGACCACACAACGACGAAACAGCGACGCTGCAGCGATCGACATCGTTGTCTATATCGCTGCAGCGTCGCTTAATGTGACGGTACCTTAACAGATAATTCAACAGATAACAAGAGAATTAACAGATAATTCAACAGATAACAAGAGAATTAAGGGACCAACAATCTGCAAGGAAATAGGGTAGACACAAAAGATAGATGGTAAAAAGTGTATGGTCCAGCCATCATTATAATAAGTAGGGTATTTAAGTAGCGGTGCATGAATTGGTCATTAGCCAGTATCTGTTTAAATACAAGTATACACTGCTATTGATTGAGGGCAGCACGGTGACTCAGAAGTTAGCCCTATTGCTTTGCAGCACTTGGGTCTTGGCGTTAAATCCTTTGCATGGGGTACTGCGGTTTCATCCCACTCTCCAAAAAGATACTGACAGAGAATGTAGATTCTGTCTCCAGTGGGGACAGAAATGATAATGTATGTAAAAGCACTGTAAAATATATTAGTTCTCTATATAAGCAATGTATAATAATAATAATAATAATTACCGGTAAGTGCATGGAGGGGTATAAACGGATGATACAAGGGACCAGATTTGGAGGAAAATGTCGTATAGACAAAATGGGAAATGTTAGATAAGTGAGGTGAGGTGATAGACCTATGTAACGAAATATGGTTTTAGGACAACCTTAAAATTGTCCTGGTTAGCACATTCCATAGAATTGGCACAGCACGTGAGAAGTCTTAGAAATTGGAGTGGGATGTCCAGATTACTTTTTAGAGCATTATTAAAGTTTATGTTTTAATTTTTTTTGCCTACTCTGGGGATAATAAAGCTTATAAGGAACACATCATTTTTTAAATTCTCTTTGCAGCACAGTTAGCAACTTTTTGACACTATAAAACATACACAGAGATTAGACGAAGATGAAAAAAAATTAAGAACGTCTTCTCCTAGGTAAGAGTCAGGAAAGATTTTTTTTCTATTTTGATTGTAAATTAAATAGTTCCCTATTTGTTTTCCCTTTTCTCTATTTTTTTAGAAATGCACCCTTTAAGTAGCTAAAAAACATAGTGAGTGGCAGCTTAAAGAGTGAATTTCATAAGCAGTGAGCACGCTGATACAGTGGAATCCTACAAGCACAAGGGAACTGAAGTAATGCTAGCAGTGATACTCATGTCACAAAACCAAGAACTAAGACATAGGAAGAGCACCCCTGCTGTGTCTGATTGATCTACATCTATTCATTTCACACTGACCTAATTACTTAATCACTAAGAAAATGTAGCATGCACACACATTTCCGCATACAACTGGGGAATCTAAAATATAATAAACATAATAATTTATAATATTATAACGATAAGACTGTAAAAACAAATGTCATAATTTGAAAATACAAATTTATTTAAAATGAAATTACCTGTGAAAGGAAAAATAACGAATATTTTTAAATCTATCTTTTATTCTGCTTAGTCTTGTATTTTTCCTATTACGGGACTTTATAATCACACATGATTTTTTTTTGCCTATCCACTTTAAGAAAATTCATTTGTTTTTATAATTAAGTAATTAGGTCTATTTTGATAAATTGTTCTAAATAATTTCATGTCATGGATATTGCTTCCTTTATTTGCTAATTACCATGCACTATTATGATGTGAATGTTTCTTTTGCAAATTGGACTATATTTTCACCCTTGTACTTTCGTAATGTGTAACAATTAAGGTCTGTTGGGTTTTGCCTTTTGATCTTTTTGTCTTCCTCTGTCCTAAGTTTACTTTTCTGATCTTCAGTCTGGCAGTATTCCCAAGATTATGCAGATGTGATCGTTTTTATCATCTAAGCTGAGGAGCAATACTGCTCTGGTGCCTTCTAAGAGCGTATGCTCATGCCTGTCTTCATGTACACCATTCACAACTTCAAAGGTTTCCCAGGGGTCCTAGCACAGTAGGAAATCCTTATTATAAGTGACATTTGAGTGGATTTTTAGAATTAGTGAATTACAATTATACCCATCTTAAAGCTCTTTAATAAGAGTGAGAGGCACACTGTAGCCTAGCTGGCACTTAAAAGAAAAAACTGTTATCTTTTTTCCTGCTAGGTAAGTTCTTGCAGCTCTTATTGTGCTTGAAGCTAAGCGGCAGTATAAGTCTATCCATGAACAACACAAATAAATCATGCATAATTATAAATGCACACAAAAATTTGTATTCTATAAAAAATATTAGTTTTGTCAACCTGGTATATATTGAAGAGGTTCATAATATTATTCCTAATATCTAGATATTAAAATATCTAATGATAGGTATTTAGGGATATTTATCTAGTTAAGGGAACGTGAGTGATATTTATTTGTTAAAACTTGCAAAGCATAAAGTGTGCATTAAACCATTAAAATGGTTGTACAATATTAGGGTTAGGATTTTAGGGGATGATATGGACACAAATTTGCTGAAACATATGTATTAAAGCAGATATGTTTTTCAGATTTTGCTGAAGATTCATTGTGGATTGTGCCCTATTTTGGTAATCTGCAACATTAAAGAGGTTGTCCAACCCCAAAATCAAAGAAACTATTTTAAGCTAATCTGTGTTGTTGCATATATCTAGTCTATTATTTTTCTGTCATATAGTTATATAAATATACAGATAAGTATATATACATATATACTTTTTTTAAAAGGGGTGGTCCAAGTTTATCACAAAAGTCTGCAGTCACTTTCTGTGTCACTCTCTGTGACTGCAGACTTGTGAATCGTCACATAGGGTAAAATGTGCGCTGCAAAGGATTTTCCAGAGGTGTACTGACCGAGGTCGTGCACATCTAGCCTGAATTAGAAGTATGCATGTTTCATACTGGCGGTCACATGACCGCTCATTCTCACTGCCAACACCGGAGAATCATTACAGTGTCTACTGTGCGCGATGTAAAGATTCACAAGTCTGCAATCAAAGAGTTACTGCAGACTTTCAAGAAAAACCTGGACAACCTTTTTTCTTGGCTACATGACCTATTTGTCATGCTGCCAATCATCACAGTATGTTTCTGCTGCAAAGTAGTGTGATACAAGTCCATAAGGTCGCATTCATTTTGTTACTGTTAATAGCCCCATCCCTCACAGCGTCACGCTTTCAATGGCACCTGCATTCTGGATGCACATACAGTTGAAAACAATAATAGAACATGAAACCATAAGCTCTCTGTTTCATCACTCACCCAGTGCATCTGAACTTTGAGCCTCAGCACACTGTACATGATGATGTAACTATATTGCCCCTATGCTGAGCTTCAGAGATTGGCGCATGGGGGAATGGTGAAAGTTGAGTAGTTTGATTTTTTCTTTTTTTATGAATAAGTGGGGAGAACTCTATGTGGTAATATAGTGTGAGGGCTAACATATTGTGTGTAGGGGGATGTGGGGTCATACAGGCCCAGGATAAGGGGTAGGCCCCTGTGCAGTTGAAAAAAAACCCATTGCTGAATGCCTTCTGCCGCCAGACACCTTTCTCTGTCTGCAGGAATTCAGCATACTTACAATTGGGGCACGGGCACACAGGGGAGCAGTGTCAGTGACTGACACCACGCACCCCTTTCTGCCTCCTTGTCCCGCTCTCTCCCTGCCCTCAATTGTATTTGCGTTTAGGAAACATGCACACAATTTATGTGAGCACTGCCCGGCACAGGAGCAGGAGAGCTGTAATCACGTCCCTCCCTGCTGGGAACTCACAGAACATAAGCTACTTTCTGCCTGTGCCCTGCTGGATATGCTGCACGCAGGGGACATCGGGTGGCAAGATAAAAGAGGAGACAGAGGTTGTGATGGGAGCCTGAATTAGTTGAGAATAAGCTTTTCCTTTTTCTTCTTGTATTAGTTTGCCAGTTTGCCATTATTTGTGGCATATTACTAAATGGGCTGAAGAGACATTATACGAGAGGCTGTGGGGACTTGATATGGATGCAAAATTGTATGAGTGGCATGATATGAGAGGCGGTGGGGACATCTGTCATGATTCTCAATGGCGAGAGAACATAGCCCAGCATATATGAGAACTAGCTCTTGGAAGATGGAAACTATACTGACCATGAACTAAACCTGCCGCACAACTAGAAGTGGCCGGGTAGCATGCCTACGTTTTTTAACCCTAGATGCCCAGCGCCAGCCGGAGAACTACCTAATCCTAGCAGAGGAAAAGACAGTCCTGGCTCACCTCTAGAGAAATTTTCCCAAAAGGCAGACAGAGGCCCCCACATATATTGGCGGTGATTTTAGATGAAATGACAAACGTAGTATGAAAATAGGTTTAGCAAAATCGAGGTCCGCTTTCTAGATAGCAGGAAGACAGAAAGGACACTTTCATGGTCAGCAGAAAACCCTATCAAAACACCATCCAGAAATTCCTTTAAGACTCTAGCATTAACTCATAACACCAGAGTGGCAATTTCCGATCACAAGAGCTTTCCAGACACAGTAACGAAACAGCAGCTGTGAACAGGAACAAAATGCAAAAACACACAAGGACAAAAGTCCAACTTAGCTGGGAGTTGTCTAGTAGCAGGAACAAGCACAGAAGGCTTCTGATTACATTGTTGACCGGCAAGAAACTGACAGAGGAGCAAGGTTATATAGCGACTCCCACATCCTGATAGGAGCAGGTGAACAGAGGGGATGATGCACACAAGTTCAATTCCACAAGTGGCCACCGGGGGAGCCCAGAATCCAATTTCACAACAGTACCCCCCCCTCAAGGAGGGGGCACCGAACCCTCACCAGAACCACCAGGGCGATCAGGATGAGCCCTATGAAAGGCACGGACAAGATCGGAGGCATGAACATCAGAGGCAGTGACCCAAGAATTATCCTCCTGACCGTATCCCTTCCATTTGACCAGATACTGGAGTCTCCGTCTGGAAACACGAGAGTCTAAGATCTTTTCCACAACGTACTCCAACTCACCCTCAACCAACACCGGAGCAGGAGGCTCAACGGAAGGCACAACCGGTACCTCATACCTGCGCAACAATGACCGATGAAAAACATTATGAATCGAAAAGGATGCAGGGAGGTCCAAACGGAAGGACACAGGGTTAAGAATCTCCAATATCTTGTACGGGCCGATGAACCGAGGCTTAAACTTAGGAGAAGAAACCCTCATAGGGACAAAACGAGAAGACAACCACACCAAGTCCCCAACACAAAGCCGAGGACCAACACGACGACGGCGGTTGGCAAAAAGCTGAGTCTTCTCCTGGGACAACTTCAAATTGTCCACCACCTGCCCCCAAATCTGATGCAACCTCTCCACCACAGCATCCACTCCAGGACAATCCGAAGATTCCACTTGACCGGAGGAAAATCGAGGATGAAACCCCAAATTACAGAAAAACGGGGACACCAAGGTGGCAGAGCTGGCCCGATTATTGAGGGCGAACTCCGCCAAAGGCAAAAAAGCAACCCAATCATCCTGATCCGCAGACACAAAACACCTCAAATATGTCTCCAAGGTCTGATTAGTCCGCTCGGTCTGGCCATTAGTCTGAGGATGGAAAGCAGACGAAAAAGACAAATCTATGCCCATCCTAGCACAGAATGCCCGCCAAAATCTAGACACGAATTGGGTCCCTCTGTCAGAAACGATATTCTCAGGAATACCATGCAAACGAACAACATTTTGAAAAAACAGAGGAACCAACTCGGAAGAAGAAGGCAACTTAGGCAAGGGAACCAGATGGACCATCTTAGAGAAACGGTCACACACCACCCAGATGACAGACATCTTCTGAGAAACAGGCAGATCCGAAATAAAATCCATATAGATGTGCGTCCAAGGCCTCTTCGGGATAGGCAAGGGCAACAACAATCCACTAGCCCGAGAACAACAAGGCTTGGCCCGAGCACAAACGTCACAAGACTGCACAAAGCCTCGCACATCTCGTGACAGGGAAGGCCACCAGAAGGACCTTGCCACCAAATCCCTGGTACCAAAGATTCCAGGATGACCTGCCAACGCAGAAGAATGAACCTCAGAGATGACTCTACTGGTCCAATCATCAGGAACAAACAGTCTACTAGGTGGGCAACGATCAGGTCTATCCGCCTGAAACTCCTGCAAGGCCCGCCGCAGGTCTGGAGAAACGGCAGACAATATCACTCCATCTTTAAGGATACCTGTGGGCTCAGAATTACCAGGGGAGTCAGGCTCAAAACTCCTAGAAAGGGCATCCGCCTTAACATTCTTAGAACCCGGTAGGTACGACACCACAAAATTAAACCGAGAGAAAAACAACGACCAGCGCGCCTGTCTAGGATTCAGGCGCCTGGCAGACTCAAGGTAAATTAAATTTTTGTGGTCAGTCAATACTACCACCTGATGTCTGGCCCCCTCAAGCCAGTGACGCCACTCCTCAAAAGCCCACTTCATGGCCAAAAGCTCCCGATTCCCAATATCATAATTCTGCTCGGCGTGCGAAAATTTACGGGAAAAAAAAGCACAAGGTCTCATCACGGAGCAGTCGGAACTTCTCTGCGACAACACCGCCCCAGCTCCGATTTCAGAAGCGTCGACCTCAACCTGAAAAGGAAGAGCAACATCAGGCTGACGCAACACTGGGGCGGAAGAAAAGCGGCGCTTGAGCTCCCGAAAGGCCTCCACAGCATCAGGGGACCAATCAGCAACATCAGCACCCTTCTTAGTCAAATCAGTCAATGGTCTCACAACATCAGAAAAACCAGCAATAAATCGACGATAAAAGTTAGCAAAGCCCAAAAATTTCTGAAGACTCTTAAGAGAAGAGGGTTGCGTCCAATCACCAATAGCCTGAACCTTGACAGGATCCATCTCGATGGAAGAGGGGGAAAAAATGTATCCCAAGAAAGAAATCTTTTGAACCCCAAAAACACACTTAGAACCCTTCACACACAAGGAATTAGACCGCAAAACCTGAAAAACCCTCCTGACCTGCTGGACATGAGAGTCCCAGTCATCCGAAAAAATCAGAATATCATCCAGATACACAATCATAAATTTATCCAAATAATCGCGGAAAATGTCATGCATAAAGGACTGGAAGACTGAAGGGGCATTTGAAAGACCAAAAGGCATCACCAAATACTCAAAATGGCCCTCGGGCGTATTAAATGCGGTTTTCCACTCATCCCCCTGCTTGATTCGCACCAAATTATACGCCCCACGGAGATCAATCTTAGAGAACCACTTGGCCCCCTTTATACGAGCAAACAAATCAGTAAGCAGTGGTAACGGATATTGATATTTAACCGTGATTTTATTCAAAAGTCGATAATCAATACACGGCCTCAAAGAGCCGTCTTTCTTAGACACAAAGAAAAAACCGGCTCCTAAGGGAGATGACGAAGGACGAATATGTCCCTTTTCCAAGGACTCCTTTATATATTCTCGCATAGCAGCGTGTTCAGGCACAGACAGATTAAATAAACGACCCTTAGGGTATTTACTACCCGGAATCAAGTCTATGGCACAATCGCACTCCCGGTGCGGAGGTAGTGAACCAACCTTGGGTTCTTCAAAAATGTCACGAAAGTCAGACAAGAATTCAGGAATCTCAGAGGGAATAGATGATGAAATGGAAACCAAAGGTACGTCCCCATGAGTTCCTTTACATCCCCAGCTTAACACAGACATAGCTCTCCAGTCGAGGACTGGGTTATGAGATTGCAGCCATGGCAATCCCAGCACCAAAACATCATGTAGATTATACAGCACCAGAAAGCGAATAACCTCCTGGTGATCCGGATTAACACGCATAGTCACTTGTGTCCAGTATTGTGGTTTATTACTAGCCAATGGGGTGGAGTCAATCCCTTTCAGAGGTATCGGAGCCTCCAGTGGCTCCAAATCATACCCACAGCGTTTGGCAAAGGACCAATCCATAAGACTCAAAGCAGCGCCAGAGTCGACATAGGCGTCCGCGGTAATAGATGACAAAGAACAAATCAGGGTCACAGATAGAATAAACTTAGACTGTAAAGTGCTAATTGAAACAGACTTGTCAGGCTTCTTAGTACGCTTAAAGCATGCTGATATAACATGAGTTGAATCACCACAATAGAAGCACAACCCATTTTTTCGTCTAAAATTCTGCCGCTCGCTTCTGGACAGAATTCTATCACATTGCATATTTTCTGGCGTTTTCTCAGTAGACACCGCCAAATGGTGCACAGGTTTGCGCTCCCGCAGACGCCTATCGATCTGAATAGCCATCGTCATGGACTCATTCAGACTCGCAGGCACAGGGAACCCCACCATAACATCCTTAATGGCATCAGAGAGACCTTCTCTGAAAATCGCCGCCAGGGCGCACTCATTCCACTGAGTAAGCACAGACCATTTGCGGAATTTTTGGCAGTATATTTCAGCTTCATCTTGCCCCTGAGACAAGGACATCAAGGCCTTTTCCGCCTGAAGCTCTAAATGAGGTTCCTCATAAAGCAACCCCAAGGCCATAAAAAACGCATCCACATTGAGCAACGCAGGATCCCCTGGTGCCAATGCAAAAGCCCAGTCTTGAGGGTCGCCCCGGAGCAAGGAAATTACAATCCTGACCTGCTGTGCAGGGTCTCCGGCAGAGCGAGACTTCAGGGACAAAAACAATTTGCAATTATTTTTAAAATTTTGAAAGTGAGATCTATTCCCCGAGAAGAATTCAGGCAAAGGAATTCTAGGCTCAGACATAGGTGCATGAACAACAAAATCTTGCAAATTTTGTACCTTTGTGGCGAGATTATTCAAACCTGTAGCTACACTCTGAAGATCCATTTGAAACAGGTGAACACAGAGCCATTCAAGGATTAGAAGGAGAGAAAGAGAGGAAGGCTGCAGTATAGGCAGACTAGCAAGTGATTCAATTAAGAGCACACTCAGAACTAGAGGAAAAAAAAAAAAAAAAAAAAAAATTGTAGCAGACTTCTTTTTTCTCTCCTTTCTCAGCCAGTAATTTAACCCTTTTTTGGGCCGGTCAAACTGTCATGATTCTCAATGGCGAGAGAACATAGCCCAGCATATATGAGAACTAGCTCTTGGAAGATGGAAACTATACTGACCATGAACTAAACCTGCCGCACAACTAGAAGTGGCCGGGTAGCATGCCTACGTTTTTTAACCCTAGATGCCCAGCGCCAGCCGGAGAACTACCTAATCCTAGCAGAGGAAAAGACAGTCCTGGCTCACCTCTAGAGAAATTTTCCCAAAAGGCAGACAGAGGCCCCCACATATATTGGCGGTGATTTTAGATGAAATGACAAACGTAGTATGAAAATAGGTTTAGCAAAATCGAGGTCCGCTTTCTAGATAGCAGGAAGACAGAAAGGACACTTTCATGGTCAGCAGAAAACCCTATCAAAACACCATCCAGAAATTCCTTTAAGACTCTAGCATTAACTCATAACACCAGAGTGGCAATTTCCGATCACAAGAGCTTTCCAGACACAGTAACGAAACAGCAGCTGTGAACAGGAACAAAATGCAAAAACACACAAGGACAAAAGTCCAACTTAGCTGGGAGTTGTCTAGTAGCAGGAACAAGCACAGAAGGCTTCTGATTACATTGTTGACCGGCAAGAAACTGACAGAGGAGCAAGGTTATATAGCGACTCCCACATCCTGATAGGAGCAGGTGAACAGAGGGGATGATGCACACAAGTTCAATTCCACAAGTGGCCACCGGGGGAGCCCAGAATCCAATTTCACAACAGACATCATACTGTATAGGAATCTATTTGACATTTTTCACCACTTTAGTGGTCTATATTGCTCCAGAAATTAATATGAAGATATATAATATATATACCCCTAAGACTTTGCATAATTGTAATGCTAAGAGCTGATTGATTGGACAGGTGGGTATAATTAGCACTTGTGCAGCAGTGTCATTCATGTAAAGGAGTGGTGACTCCACACATTTCCATCCTTAGAGCTGATTGGACAGATCAGTGCAATCAGCAGTGACAGTGCTGACAACTTCTTCACAGGTTGCCAGCATTGCTACATTGCTCTAATCATCTCTCTGTCCACTGGTCACATCGGTCCAATTAACCTCGACTCTCAATTGATATGTTTCATCTGTTTATTTCTTGGAAGATTTATTCTTTCCACATTTTGACCCTCCACATATCATCAATTCTCTCTTGAGATTTTGAATACACTATTTTCTGTTTTGCTTTATGTTCACAATTGCAAGTAGTTGCAATGAATATATACATATATACATGTGTAGCGTTTCTGTGCGTATAATTCTGTTTGTGAATGTCCATGTGTATGGATACTCGTGCATGTGTGTGGATAAATATATAAGTTTCATGCTATCTTTTGCTGGCTCTTCTTGCTCTAATTTTCTCCTTACTATTGGGATTCCTCAAGGCATAGTCCTAGGCCCCCTCCTCTTCTCCTTATATACTGCCCCTACTGGACAAACCATCAGCAGATTTGGTTTCCAGCATTATCTTTATGCTGATGACACCCAACTATAGATCTCTTCAACTGACATCACTCTCACTTTAATACAAAATAGTACCGATTGTCTGTTGGTTATCTCTACCATCATATCCTCCCTCATCTGAAACTGAATATCTCTAAAACAGATCTCCTTGTCTTTCTTCCCTAAGATCTGACCAACATCCTCCATAATCTGAAACTTGTCTCCAAGACTTCTCTTGTGATGCCCCAGTTTTCTGGAATGCACTATCCCAAATGATCTGACTAATATATTGTGTGCTTTAAAAATGCCTATTACCTCAACTCACTTACCTAACTCTCCTCTGTTCCCTTGTAAATGTTAATTATAATCTGCTCCTGCCTATTCTTTGGTCTCCACATCCTCCATGTGCCCAATTGCACACGGGAACTGCATTAAGACCGATCCCTGCTGATGACTGGATCATGCATCTTTGTATGAAAACCTTTATTTATTATAATGATGGCTGGATCATACATAACTGCACGTTCCACATACTGCATCCCCCCCTATTTCCCTATATTTTGTAACCTTGCGAGCAGGACCCTCATTTCTCCTGTAACTATTGAAATGTATACATCGTATTGTTTTTAATTTCTGTACATGTCCCTACTTAATTGTAAAGTGCTGTGGAATATGTTGGCGATATATAAATAAAAAATATATTGTTATAAAGTTTGTGTGTTTAAATACACATAGGTGCATGTCTATGCATTTGTATGCATGTATACATACTCGCCTGTGTACACATCTATATGTTTGTATGTGAACACCTGTACATTTGTGTCTGGATTAAAGTCCGAGCATGTGAGAATACACATACGCGTTGTGTAATAGGAATACACTCTGACAGAATATAAGAAAAAAATTACAAGAAAAAAAATCAGATCAGAAGAATGATAACCTTTTATTAAAGGTTTAGCTACTCTATTTTGTTTTGACACATAATTTTTTTACTTTTAAAGATCGATACATTCTACAGAACCGCGGCACTGCCATGGGCGCGGCGTGTGAGCCCTCGTACGCTAATCTCTTTCTCGGGTATTGGGAGAGGGAGATTTTTGGGGAGGGCGCATGCGCCGCCTCCCATGTGCAGTGCTGGTATTGTTATATCGATGATGTTTTCTTAATCTGGCAGGGCCCTGAGCCTGGCCTCCTGGACTTCATCCGTGGACTAAATCAGAACAACCGCAACATCCGCCTTACACATAGGGTTGCTGTGGAAAGTATTGACTTTCTAGATATAAAGATCTGTAGATGCGAAGATGGGGTGATACAGACTGACGTGTTCAGAAAAGAGACGTCAGTCAATGCTCTGTTACACTCCACCTCAGCACATACGAGATCCACAAAACGGGCTATACCGATAGGCCAGTTCCTTTGGATGAAACGGATTTGTTCCACGGATGGGGTCTTCGAGTGTCAGGCTCGGGACCTGTCAAGTCGCTTCCAGGATCGGGGGTACAGTAGGAGAACCATTAAAAAGGGATATCTCCGCTCCAGGAGTCCTCCTTGACATCAGTTGCTCTGCGGGCCTCCCGTGTCTGTTCCCACAAAAAAGACCAACCATTGAGATTTATCTCTACATTTAATAACAAATGGGATGACATTAGGGAGGTTCTGCAGAGACACTGGTCGGTATTAAAAACAGAACCCACCCTAAGCAAAATTCTGCCCGACCGACCCCTTCTCACGGCGAGGAGGGGTAGAAGTGTTAAAGATCAACTGGTAAGGAGCCACTACAGCCCAATCCCCCCCAGAATTTTTGGATCATGACCACCGAGGTGGGGTTGTTTTCCATGCGGCTCTTGTAAAGGTTGTAGGAACATCATATGGGCCACTACCTTTTCGGCAGCGAGTGGGGGTAGGGAATATCGGATTACGAGCTATATTTCATGCAGTACTACGTATGTAGTATATTTTGCTATAAAGACAAAAAGAGAAAAAAAGCCAGCTCACCATTTCCAGCAGAGCATGGAACCCGATCCTGACAAGATGCAGATTAGTGGAAGAAAAAAAAAAAAATGTTCCAGCTCCAAATGAATAAAATGAAAAACTTTAATGAAAACATTAAAAACACAATAGAACAATGCTCCATGCGGACAACACCATAACCCTAGTGAGTAAAGCTACGCGTTTCGACCGGAAAGGTCTTTGTCAAAGCTCAACTACCATGATTCCAATTAGAATAAATGGAATCCTTCTGCCAATCTGGCAGCTCCAAAGAGGTCACATGTTCAAAAGGTCCTATTGCCTATAAAATGCTTGAACCAAAAACAATAAGGGTATGTGCACACGATGCAGATCTAGTGCAGAATTGGTGCAGAACTGCAGCAGATATTTTGCTGCAGAAACGCTGCAGAACTGCACCGCGATTTACAGTGCAATGCAAATCAATGCGAAAAAAAAAAAAAAGCTGTGCACATGGTGCAGAAAAATCCGCGCAGAAACGCCGCAGACCCCAAAGAAGTGAACGTCGCCTCCCTTGTGCAGCTCTGCAGCGCCTCCACGCAGACCCCTCCGCACCACGTGCACAGCCCCCTCCCCTTCACACCGATTCACACCGCACTGCACAGAAACTGCACAGAAACTGCACAGAAACTGCACCAAATCTGCAGGTGCAGACTTAGTGCAGAAAATTCTGCACCACATTCCCCACGTGTGCACATAGCCTAAGTGTAATGAAAAATAAGAACAAATAAGTACAAAAGAAATTATATACATACAGAAATAATAATAACAATAACATATAATGCATATACATCAAAAACAGTTTGCTCAATAGTGGAACATGATTTAATTTCTCCTATTCAACCCGTCAGGAAACCTAGTCCCCAGGTTGAAAATCCAGTATGCTTCACGAGTAAGCAAAATTCTGCCGAGATCGCCGCAGCGAGGAGGTTTTTTATCTTCTCTATACCAGTGACTGTTAGGGAACTAATATTGCGTGCATGTAACTCGATAAAATGTTTAGCCACAGAAGAAATATTGCGATTAGTATTTCTAGTATTGGAAATATCATATAAATGTTCCGTGATGCGAGTCTTTAATTTCCTAATAGTGCAACCTATATATGATTTTTGACAAAGGCTGCAATCAATTTTATAGACGTATCGGGTGTTGCAATTAATAAATTCATGAATATTGAAAGAATTAGTATTGTTGAAATCATGAAATACTTTGGTTACAACCATCTGTTTGCAAGTAGTGCAATTAACCGTACCACATTTGTAGCTACCTTTGCAGTCTAACCAGGTCCCCGATCTACTATTGTTTTTAGAAACAAACATACTGGGAGACAATATATTGCCTAATGTTGGTGCTCTCCTTGCCACAATATTGCAACCCCCATCAAGTATCCCATTGGCTAAAATAGGATCCTCATATAATATGGGTATTGACTTATTAATGATGGCTTTGATAGCATTAAATTGTGGGCTATATTGCAAGCATACAAATGGCTTGTTGGAAAATTCCTTTTTTTGCCTATGTGACTTGTGATGAGAATGAGATGAAATGAGATCACTTTGATTTTTATTTGAAACTATGTTGTACGCCCGATTCAACATCCAATTTGGATACCCCCTATCATGAAATTTATTGCAGGATTTAATTAAATCATTATTGAACTGGTCATTGTTGTTACAATTACGTTTTAGCCTGGTAAATTCACCTACTGGAATCGACTTTACTGTATGCCTGGGATGGCTGCTATTGGCACGTAAAATTGTGTTACCAGAAATAGGTTTAGAATACGTTCTCGTGGAAATGAACTGATCAGGGATGCCAGTCAACTCTAAATCAAGAAAAGAAATAGTGGATTTATCATGAACAAAAGTAAACTTGATATTGTAATCGTTGTTATTGATATAATCAATAAACATCGGTATGGCAGATACATCGCCCGTCCACACAATCAATGTATCGTCGATGTATCTGCCATACCAATGAATAAATGAGGAAAAAGGATTGGTAGATGTGAAAAGAAAAAAATATTCCCAAAGGGCCATAACTAAATTAGCTAACGATGGTGAAAATTTGGCACCCATGGCCACACCGGTGTGCTGTAAATAATACTTCTGATCAAAAGAAAAGAAATTGTGTGTCAGAAGAAAAAAAGTCACCTGCAAAATATAAATTAATCAAATCTTGGGAATAAGAACTGTAAAGATCCAAATGAAATTGTAAAGCCTGTATGGCTACATTATGGGGTATACATGTATAAAGTGATGTCACATCACAACTGAGCCAACTAAATTCAGAAGACCATTTTTTACACGATAAAGAACTTACGGGTTGAATAGGAGAAATGAAATCATGTTCCACTATTGAGCAAACTGTTTTTGATGTATATGCATTATATATTATTGTTATTATTATTTCTGTATGTATATAATTTCTTTTGTACTTATTTGTTCTTATTTTTCATCACACTTAGGCTATGTGCACACGTGGGGAAAGTGGTGCAGAATTTTCTCCACTAAGTCTGCACCTGCAGATTTGGTGCAGTTTCTGTGCAGTTTCTGTGCAGTTTCTGTGCAGTGCGGTGTGAATCGGTGTGAAGGGGAGGGGGCTGTGCACGTGGTGCGGAGGGGTCTGCGTGGAGGCGCTGCAGAGCTGCACAAGGGAGGCGACGTTCACTTCTTTGGGGTCTGCGGCGTTTCTGCGTGGATTTTTCTGCACCATGTGCACAGCTTTTTTTTTTTTTTTTCGCATTGATTTGCATTGCACTGTAAATCGTGGTGCAGTTCTGCAGCGTTTCTGCAGCAAAATATCTGCTGCAGTTCTGCACCAATTCTGCACTAGATCTGCATCGTGTGCACATACCCTTATTGTTTTTGGTTCAAGCATTTTATAGGCAATAGGACCTTTTGAACATGTGACCTCTTTGGAGCTGCCAGATTGGCAGAAGGATTCCATTTATTCTAATTGGAATCATGGTAGTTGAGCTTTGACAAAGACCTTTCCGGTCGAAACGCGTAGCTTTACTCACTAGGGTTATGGTGTTGTCCGCATGGAGCATTGTTCTATTGTGTTTTTAATGTTTTCATTAAAGTTTTTCATTTTATTCATTTGGAGCTGGAACATTTTTTTTTTCTTCCAGTATATTTTGCTACTTGTACCTGTAATTTGATTTACGTGGGCCTCACCTCCCGTGAGCTTCATGTCAGGGTCCGGGAGCATGTCAGGGACATTATGGCTGCAAAGAGTGCCGCTGATGTCTCGGAACTCAAGACCATTCTGAGACACTTCAGGGCACATCATGATTGCAACCCAGGTGCACTCAAAGTATGGGGTATCGATAGGGTCCATTCAGGAATTAGGGGTGGTGATCTCAAAAGGACACTAGCGCAAATTGAGTGCCGGTGGATAGTATCACTGGGGACAATGGCCCCAAATGGCCTCAATGAAAAACTGTCCTTTGTTACATTTTTATAAGACGTGGTTTATACTTATCTTTTTTCCTCTATTTCTCAATTTTTTTAATTGGTGTATGTTGTATTTATATTGTTTGTCTTCTTTTTAGTGGTTTCTATTCCATATTTATCCCATCCTACGTCTCTACATCTGCACTGCTGTGTTTTGATGCATCAGCTCCAGCGATGCCCGAGGACTGTGTAATCAAGTGAAAGAGGAAGTAACATTGGTATCGATGGCGGTGACTCCACGAAGATTTTGATATCTTTGTGGTTACATATGATGAATTGGACTCTCTCTGCGCCATTTTCTTTTGTACACCCTTGATTCTGTAGCACGGCGCTTCTGTAGCATGGATGTACATTCATATCCCTATGATGTATCAGACACAGTTTACGGCTTTCTTGGTTTGTATGACATGTTACCTGTATCTGTTTTTATTATGTATACCCCTCCTCACATGTAAAGCGCCATGGAATAAATGGCGCTATAATAATAAATAATAATAATAATAATAATATCTTCCAACTTGCCAGTACGCTTTCCCTTATCCAAAATGGCCGCTGTGATGGTGCGCATGTGCGATGGACTCTGGGTCAGACCGCGCCCCCTAAGGCATCAACAAACAGCGACACCCAGACTTCTGATGTCACGGGAGGATTTCTCCCTCTCTGTGCGTCGCTGTGATGGCTGGAAGGAGCGCGGTATTGGCGTGATGACCCTCCCCCATGTGCCGCGTGATTCGCCTGGCAATTAACAATTAATGTGACATGGGCTTATATAACCTTGGCATTATCAGTATCCACACAGCCCCCTGAGGAAGCACAGCACGCAAAACACACGTCGGGGCTATCTGCTGGTCACCGACTGCATGGGAGTACACACATGGGTAAGCCTAACAAGCGGCACGCCACTTAGGCGTTTTTAAGGTCACTTGCACTTTATGGGCACTGTTGCAATATGGATGGGTTAAAAAGGGATAGGAAAGAGTAATGTCTTAAAGTTATTGGCCATTGTGCCTCAGACTATTATGCCTCCCCTCCATTAGCGCCTAAGATAATGCCCTGTCTTTTTTCTTGAGACAGTTACTATATTAGCTGCTGATTGGCAGTACCCCTACTCTTTGTGTGTGTGTTCCCATGTGGCTGGTTTCCAGTTTAGTCTTTCACCTTGTCCTCATCATTTGGTACTGTACTATTATTATTTTTTCTGATGTTGTATTTACTTGAATAAAGCTTATATATTTTTATACTGAATTCATTGTCATGAACATTTATGAGACATTATGCTCCTGGTTATTGATAGGATCCAATTTATTTGGGAGTTTTGCCCCCTTTTCCCCTTGTTGGAGTGCAATGGGCACTTCACGTGGAATGGATTTTTGTACTAGGTATTATATCCACAAGTTCAGTTTTTGTAAAAAAACCTTTTATTAAAGTATACACTGTTAGGGGTTGGCAGATCGCACTAAATATAAATTATGACGAAGTGCGATCGCAACCCGGGTCCCACCGTGCAGAGATGGAAAACTGCAGCTAATGTGAACAATGGCAGAGCACCAGCGAGCGATAGCTGGCTCACACAGAGTTATACATCACTCAGTGTATAGAACGCAAGGCTGTGTCACTTGTACACAGCAACAGAATAGATGCTCTGCAATAGAGCTGTGTCACTCGCACACAGTAATGGATAAGATGCTCTGCAGTAGAGCTGTATCATTCGCACACAGTAACAGAGCAGGTATGGCGCTAAACACTATCCCTGTTGACCTCCCAGGACACAGCCCTCACAGGTGCAAGGGAACAGGTAGTGGACACAATCACAGCGGTTGCACGCACAAAAACTACTCTCGGGAGGTGCCAGAATTCTAAAGGCTATACGCCTGCCCTGAATTCATCCAAACTCCTCTCCAGAGGAGCCAGAATTCTAAAGGCTATATGCCTGCCCTGAGCACACGCAGACAAGTCCACACTACCGTTATGTTCCATACACACATATAATAAAAATGATCTTAGTGCGCTCCAGAGAAACTTTTATACGTTCTAGTTAAGTCCAGTCAGACAGGACATTGCCCGAGGACCAATCCGAAACTGCCACATCACTCGAGCAGCGGATGAACAACCACCAATGCGAAGTCGCCACCTCACGAGCATGCTCAGTAGAGCGATTTCTGGACTTAGCCTCTGGATTCTGTTTGGCCCTGCTTATTGCTGATTACCATAGCTTTGGTTGGAAGGCCAGCAGTAACCAAGCGACCAGCCCTAGTCTGAGCAAGACACTGAAACCGACATCTTTGCTGAGCAGCCCCTACTGTGGCCGGAGCAGAATGGGAGACTGCAAAGGCAGACAAGGCTTGTGATCTAACCCATGCAGAGGGAGAACTCCAGCACCTAAAATACACAAAATAGCATCAAATTATGTGATATATTGTTAAGGGGCTTATCATAACTATTTTTTCTTTACTAAGGCCTAGGAACTAACAGGCAGATAGTTGTTACCTACTTGATTGCTGTGCCTGGTGCTGTTCTCCACCAGCACAGAGTGGTCACAGACAGCTCCTGCCAGCGATTCAGCAGCAGCTTCTCTGACATCACATCATCAGAGCAGTAAATTCTCTTCTGATCTACTCTGTTTTCAGGGTGTGACTGATGATGTCATGGTGATTGTCAGCCAGCTCCCTGCTGCCAAACTATGGGGAGCTGGCTATCAATCAGCATGACATTGAGAGAGCAACCTAGAAAAGCAAGAACTGCTCTGTTGACATGGAGCATCTAAATTGTCAGAAGGAGCTGTTCATGATTGCTCTGAGAAGCTTCCGGGTAAAACAGGCAGGTAGTTGCCTTTGCTACCAACTACCTGCCTGTTAGCTTTAGTCCCATAGTAAAAAAACAATACTCTTGACAACCCCTTTAACAACATTCTAAAAATGATCAACAAACAGTCTCATTACAGACAAATACAACTAATACTGTGTGTGGGCCATTATACAATGTGGAGTGTTGTGTTGGGGCTATTATACAGTATGGTCACTGGAGATATCATCATTTGCAGGGTGAGAGTATTGTAGGGTCATCAAACTGTGCATTTGGAGGGTACTGTGTAAGTATTCACTGTTGGGGTATCATACTGTTTTTGGGGTAATTTTGTTGCCATCATACTTCATGGGGGCAATGAAAGAGAAATTTTAGTGTGAGGGACTACTAAGGGCCTTCAACTGAAGAAAATCACTTAATAAGGGCTGCAAAGTTGGGAGATATGATCTTCTGTGACCTAGTTGAATACTAAATTTTTTCTTTTTTTGTGGGCTGGAGAATTTAGGATTTCTTCTATGAGACCCCATGATTTTTGTGGACGCTTCTGGATATACAGTACAGACCAAAAGTTTAGACACACCTTCTCATTTAAAGATTTTTCTGTATTTTCATGACTATGAAAATTGTACATTCACACTGAAGGCATCAAAACTATGAATTAACACATGTGGAATTATATACTTAACAAAAAAGTGTGAAACAACTGAAATTATGTCTTATATTCTAGGTTTTTCAAAGTAGCCACTTTTTGCTTTGATGACTGCTTTGCACACTCTTGGCATTCTCTTCATGAGCTTCAAGAGGTAGTCACCGGGAATGGTCTTCCAATAATCTTGAAGGAGTTCCCAGAGATCCTTAGCACTTGTTGGCCCTTTTGCCTTCACTCTGCAGTCCAGGTCACCCCAAACCATCTCGATTGGGTTCAGGTCTGATGACTGTGGAGTAGTGTTGAGCATTCCGATGCTGCAAGTATCGGGTATCGGCCGATACTTGCTGTATCGGAATTCCGATACCGGGATTCCGATACTCTTGTGGTATCGGGTATCGGGTATCGCAACAACATTAATGTTAAAATGTGTAAAAGAGAGAATTAAAATAAAAAATATCGCTATACTCACCTGTCCGACGCAGCCGGGACTTCAGCGAGGGAACCGGCAGCGTTGTTTGTTTAAAATTTGCGCTATTACTTGGTTACGTGAATTCCCGGCTTGTGATTGGTCAGGTCGGCCATGTTGCCGGGACGCGGACCAATCACAGCAAGCCGTGACAAAATTACGTCACGGCTTGCTGTGATTGGTCCGCGTCCCGGCAATATGGCCGCCCTGACCAATCACAAGCCGTGACGTCACGGGAGGCTGGACACGCGCCCATTTTAAAATGAGCGCGTCCAGCCTCCCGGCTTGTGATTGGTTGACCGCGGCGCAACCAATCACAAGCCGTGACGTCACGGGAGGCTGGACACGCGCCCATTTTAAAATGAGCGCGTCCAGCCTCCCGGCTTGTGATTGGTTGACCGCGGCGCAACCAATCACAAGCCGTGACGTCACGGGAGGCTGAACACGCGCCCATTTTAAAATGAGCACGTGTCCAGCCTCCCGTGACGTCACGGCTTGTGATTGGTCAGGGCGGCCATATTGCCGGGACGCGGACCAATCACAGCAAGCCGTGACGTAATTTCGTCACGGCTTGCTGTGATTGGTCCGCGTCCCGGCAACATGGCCGACCTGACCAATCACAAGCCGGGAATTCACGTAACCAAGTAATAGCGCGAATTTTAAACAAACAACGCTGCCGGTTCCCTCGCTGAAGTCCCGGCTGCGTCGGACAGGTGAGTATAGCGATATTTTTTATTTTAATTCTTTCTTTTACACATTTATATGGTTCCCAGGGCCTGAAGGAGAGTTTCCTCTCCTTCAGACCCTGGGAACCATCAGGAATACCGTCCGATACTTGAGTCCCATTGACTTGTATTGGTATCGGGTATCGGTATCGGATTGGATCCGATACTTTGCCGGTATCGGCCGATACTTTCCGATACCGATACTTTCAAGTATCGGACGGTATCGCTCAACACTACTGTGGAGGCCAGTTCATCTGGCGTAGCACCCAATCACTCTCCTTCTTGGTCAAATAGCCCTTACACAGCCTGGAGGTGTGTTTGGGGTCATTGTCCTGTTGAAAAATAAATGATGGTCCAACTAAACGCAAACCGGATGGAATAGCATGCCGCTTCAAGATGCTGTGGTAGCCATGCTGGGTCAGTATGCCTTCAATTTTGAATAAATCCCCAACAGTGTCACCAGGAAAAGCACCCCCACACCATCACACCTGCTCCTCCATGCTTCACGGTGGGAACCAGGCATGTAGAGTCCAACCGTTCACCTTTTCTGCATCGCACAAAAACACGGTGGTTGGAACCAAAGATCTCAAATTTGGACTCATCAGACCAAAGCACAGATTTCCACTGGTCTAATGTCCATTCCTTGTGTTCATTAGCCCAACAAGTCTCTTCTGCTTGTTGCCTGTCCTTAGCAGTGGTTTCCTAGCAGCTATTTTACCATGAAGGCCTGCTGCATAAAGTCTCCTCTCAGTAGTTGTTGTAGAGATGGGTCTGCTGCTAGAACTCTGTGTGGCATTGACCTTTCTCTAATCTGAGCTGCTGTTAACCTGTGATTTCTGAGGCTGGTGACTCAGATAAACTTATCCTCAGAAGCAGAGGTGACTCTTGGTCTTCCTTTCCTGGGGCGGTCCTCATGTGAGCCAGTTTCTTCGTAGCGCTTGATGGTTTTTGCCACTGCACTTGGGGACACTTTCAAAGTTTTCCCAATTTTTCGGACTGAAAGTTTTTTTTCTTAAAGTAATGATGGCCACTCGTTTTTCTTTACTTAGCTGCTTTTTTCTTGCCATAATACAAATTCTAACAGTCTACTCAGTAAGACTATCAGCTGTGTATCCACCAGACTTTTGCACAACACAACTGATGGTGCCAATCCCATTTATAAGGCAATAAATCCCACTTATTAAACCTGACAGGGCACACCTGTGAAGTGAAAACCATTTCCGGTGACTACCTCTTGAAGCTCATCAAGAGAATGCCAAGAGTGCGCAAAGCAGTCATCAAAGCAAAAGACAGCTACTTTGAAGAACCTAGAATATAAGACAGAATTTCAGTTGTTTCACACTTTTTTGTTAAGTATATAATTCCACATGTGTTAATTCATAGTTTTGATGCCTTCAGTGTGAATGCACAATTTTCATAGTCATGAAAATACAGAAAAATCTTTAAATGAGAAGGTGTGTCAAATCTTTTGATCTGTACTGTATGTGCAACTATATATTTAAAAAAAATATTTATATACATACGCTAGTGGATGATCCATAGTAAAATAAAAGTATTTCTATGATGGCAGTTGCAGACAACCTGCATGCGAGAAAATCTGTTTGACAATGCTAATTGTTGTGAATTCTGTTTGTGGGCTCCCTCTGGTGGCTACTGGTGGTACTGGTTGACTTCTGTCTTCTATCTCCAGTGCACCTGTTCCCATCAGGAAATGGGAGTTTCCTATATAGTCTGGCTTCTCACTCATTTACTTGCCGGCTATCAATGTTACCAGAGCTCCTGTGTTTCTTGCTACCTGCTCCAAGTCTGCTGATTCAGATAAGTTGGATCATCTGTACCTTTTGTCCAGCGTGCATGTACAGTGGGGCAAAAAAGTATTTAGTCAGTCAGCAATAGTGCAAGTTCCACCACTTAAAAAGATGAGAGGCGTCTGTAATTTACATCATAGGTAGACCTCAACTATGGGAGACAAACTGAGAAAAAAAAATCCAGAAAATCACATTGTCTGTTTTTTTATCATTTTATTTGCATATTATGGTGGAAAATAAGTATTTGGTCAGAAACAAAATGTCATCTCAATACTTTGTAAAATATCCTTTGTTGGCAATGACAGAGGTCAAACGTTTTCTGTAAGTCTTCACAAGGTTGCCACACACTGTTGTTGGTATGTTGACCCATTCCTCCATGCAGATCTCCTCTAGAGCAGTGATGTTTTTGGCTTTTCGCTTGGCAACACGGACTTTCAACTCCTTCCAAAGGTTTTCTATAGGGTTGAGATCTGGAGACTGGCTAGGCCACTCCAGGACCTTGAAATGCTTCTTACGAAGCCACTCCTTCGTTGCCCTGGCGGTGTGCTTTGGATCATTGTCATGTTGAAAGACCCAGCCACGTTTCATCTTCAATGCCCTTGCTGATAGAAGGAGGTTTGCACTCAAAATCTCACGATACATGGCCCCATTCATTCTTTCATGTACCCGGATCAGTCGTCCTGGCCCCTTTGCAGAGAAACAGCCCCAAAGCATGATGTTTCCACCACCATGCTTTACAGTAGGTATGGTGTTTGATGGATGCAACTCAGTATTCTTTTTCCTCCAAACACGACAAGTTGTGTTTCTACCAAACAGTTCCAGTTTGGTTTCATCAGACCATAGGACATTCTCCCAAAGCTCCTCTGGATCATCCAAATGCTCTCTAGCAAACTTCAGATGGGCCCGGACATGTACTGGCTTAAGCAGTGGGACACGTCTGGCACTGCAGGATCTGAGTCCATGGTGGCGTAGTGTGTTACTTATGGTAGGCCTTGTTACATTAGTCCCAGCTCTCTGCAGTTCATTCACTAGGTCCCCCCGCGTGGTTCTGGGATTTTTGCTCACCGTTCTTGTGATCATTCTGACCCCACGGGGTGGGATTTTGCGTGGAGCCCCAGATCGAGGGAGATTATCAGTGGTCTCGAATGTCTTCCATTTTCTAATTATTGCTCCCACTGTTGATTTCTTCACTCCAAGCTGGTTGGCTATTGCAGATTCAGTCTTCCCAGCCTGGTGCAGGGCTACAATTTTGTTTCTGGTGTCCTTTGACAGCTCTTTGGTCTTCACCATAGTGGAGTTTGGAGTCAGACTGTTTGAGGGTGTGCACAGGTGTCTTTTTATACTGATAACAAGTTTAAACAGGTGCCATTACTATAGGTAATGAGTGGAGGAAAGAGGAGACTCTTAAAGAAGAAGTTACAGGTCTGTGACAGCCAGAAATCTTGATTGTTTGTTTCTGACCAAATACTTATTTTCCACCATAATATGCAAATAAAATGATAAAAAAAACAGACAATGTGATTTTCTGGATTTTTTTTTCTCAGTTTGTCTCCCATAGTTGAGGTCTACCTATGATGTAAATTACAGACACCTCTCATCTTTTTAAGTGGTGGAACTTGCACTATTGCTGACTGACTAAATACTTTTTTGCCCCACTGTATATGAATCTTGCTGCTGGAAGCTCTAGTGAACTGAAATGACCACTCCGGTGTCATGAGTTGATACCGGAGTTTAAAGTCATTTCAGGATGGTATTTTGTAGGGTTTTGAGTTGACCGCGAAGTCCACTTTTGTATTTTCTGCTATCTAGTAAGTGGGCCTCTCTTTGCTGAACCTGTATTCATACTGCGTATGTGTTTTCTTCTTAACTAACCGCCATTATATGTTGGGGGCTACTATCACTTTGGGGTTTTCTCTGGAGGCAAGCCAGGTCTGTGTTTCCTCTATTAGGGGTAGCTAGATCTCCGGCTGGTGCGAGACGTCTAGGGATAAAACGCAGGTACGTTCCCCGGCCACTGGTAGTTGTGCGTTAGGTTCAGCATCGCGGTCAGCTTAGATTCCATCATCCTAGAGCTAGTCCTGTTTTTGCCTATGTCCCTGCCATTGGGAATCATGACAGTATAGCCGGCCCGAAACTGTGTTAAGTATTGGCTGAAGAAGGAGAGAAAAGAAGTTTCTGACACCTTTTTTTTTTTTTTTTACTCTGAAGTCTGTCTAGCCATAATTGCAGTCTGTTTCTTTCCCCTCCTCTTAATCCCTGAATGGCTCAGATCTCAGCTGCTGAGAAATGGATATCCAGAGTTTAGCTTCAAATCTGAATAATCTTGCTTCTAAGGTTCAAAATATACAAGATTTCATCATACATGCTCCTATGTCTGAACCTAAAATTCCTATACCAGAGTTTTTTTCTGGAGATAGATCTCGTTTTTTGAATTTTAAGCATAATTGTAAATTGTATCTTTCTCTGAGACCTCACTCCGCTGGAAACCCTGCTCAGCAGGTTAAGATTGTTATTTCCTTGCTGCGGGGTGACCCCCAGAATTGGGCATTTGCATTGGCGCCAGGGGATCCTGCGCTGCTCAATGTGGATGCGTTTTTTCTGGCGCTGGGGTTACTCTATGAGGAACCGAATTTGGAGATTCAAGCTGAAAAGGCCTTGATAGCCCTCTCTCAAGGGCATGATGAAGCTGAAATATATTGTCAAAAGTTTCGTAAATGGTCTGTACTTACTCAGTGGAATGAGTGCGCCCTGGCGGCGAATTTCAGAGAGGGTCTCTCTGACGCCGTTAAAGATGTCATGGTGGGGTTTCCTACGCCCACAGGTCTGAATGAGTCCATGACAATGGCTATTCAGATTGACCGGCGTTTACGGGAGCGCAAACCTGTGCAACATTTGGCGGTGTCTTCTGAGCAGGCACCGGAGAATATGCAATGTGATAGAATTCTGTCCAGAAGTGAACGGCAGAATTATAGGCGTAAAAATGGGTTGTGTTTCTATTGTGGCGATTCTGCTCATGTTATATCAGCATGCTCTAAACGCACTAAAAGGGTTGATAAGTCTTTTGCAGTTAGCAACTTGCAGTCTAAGTTTCTTTTGTCTGTAACTTTGATTTGTTCGTTATCATCTATTAATGTGAATGCCTATGTGGACTCTGGCGCCGCCCTGAGTCTTATGGATTGGTCCTTTGCCAGGCCCTGTGGGTTTAGACTAGAGTCTCTGGAAGTCCCTATTCCTTTGAAGGGTATCGACTCCACACCATTGGCTAGGAATAAACCTCAATACTGGACACAAGTGACTATGTGTATGACTCCAGACCATCAGGAGGTGATTCGATTCCTTGTGTTGCATAATTTGCATGATGTCCTAGTGCTTGGATTGCCATGGTTACAAACTCACAACCCAGTTCTTGACTGGAAAACAATGTCCGTATTAAGCTGGGGATGTCAGGGGGTTCATGGGGGAGTACCTTTGGTTTCCATTGCTTCATCTACTCCCTCTGAGGTTCCGACATTTTTGTCTGACTATTGTGATGTTTTTGAGGAGCCTAAACTTAGTTCGCTCCCTCCTCACAGGGATTGCGATTGTGCTATAGATTTGATTCCTGGCAGCAAATTTCCTAATGGTCGTTTGTTCAATCTGTCTGTACCAGAGCATGCTGCTATGCGAGAGTATATTAAGGAGTCCGTGGAAAAGGGACATATTCGTCCATCCTCATCCCCTTTAGGAGCAGGTTTTTTTTTCGTGGGTAAAAAAGATGGTTCCCTGAGGCCTTGTATTGATTATCGGCTGTTGAATAAGATTACAGTCAAATATCAGTATCCTTTGCCACTGTTGACTGATTTGTTTTCTCGTATTAAGGGGGCAAGGTGGTTCTCTAAGATTGACCTTCGGGGTGCGTATAATTTGGTGCGGATTAAGCAGGGAGATGAGTGGAAAACTGCATTTAATACGCCCGAGGGCCATTTTGAGTATCTGGTAATGCCTTTTGGTCTTTCTAATGCCCCTTCAGTCTTTCAGTCCTTTATGCACAATATTTTCCGTGAATATCTGGATAAATTTATGATTGTGTACCTGGATGATATTTTGATTTTTTCCGATGACTGGGAGTCGCATGTTCAACAGGTCAGGAAGGTTTTTCAGGTTTTGCGGACCAATTCTTTGTTTGTAAAGGGTTCAAAGTGTATTTTTGGGGTTCAGAAGATCTCTTTTTTGGGGTACATTTTTTCCCCTTCTTCTATTGAGATGGATCCTGTCAAGGTTCGGGCTATTTGTGATTGGACGCAACCAACTTCCCTTAAGAGCCTTCAGAAATTCTTGGGCTTTGCTAATTTCTATCGTCGATTTATAACTGGTTTTTCAAGTGTTGTTAAGCCTCTAATGGATTTGACTAAGAAGGGTGCTGATGTTTCCAATTGGTCCTCGGCGGCTGTGGAGGCCTTTCGGGAGCTTAAGCACCGCTTTTCTTTTGCTCCTGTGTTGCGCCAACCTGATGTTTCACTTCCTTTTCAGGTCGAAGTTGATGCTTCAGAGATCGGAGCGGGGGCGGTTTTGTCGCAGAGAAGTTCCGATTGCTCGGTGATGAGACCATGTGCGTTCGTTTCTCGAAAGTTTTCGCCCGCCGAGCAAAATTATGATGTTGGTAATCGGGAACTCTTGGCTATGAAGTGGGCCTTTGAGGAGTGGCGTCATTGGCTTGAGGGTGCCAGGCATCAGGTGGTGGTCTTGACTGATCACAGGAATCTGATTTACCTTGAGTCAGCCAGGCGTCTGAATCCTAGACAGGCACGCTGGTCGTTGTTTTTCTCCCGGTTTAATTTTGTGGTCTCATATCTACCAGGTTCAAAAAATGTGAAGGCAGATGCCCTTTCTAGGAGTTTTGAGCCTGACTCCCCTGGTGATTCTGAGCCTACGGGTATCCTTAAGGATGGGGTGATATTGTCTGCTGTCTCTCCTGACTTGCGACGTGCTTTGCAGGAGTTTCAAGTGGATAGGCCTGATCGTTGTCCGCCTGGGAGACTGTTTGTTCCAGATGAGTGGACCAGTAGAGTCATCTTGGAAGTTCATTCTTCTGTGTTGGCAGGCCACCCTGGAATCTTTGGTACCAGAGATTTGGTGGCCAGGTCCTTCTGGTGGCCTTCCCTGTCTCGGGATGTGCGTACTTTTGTACAGTCTTGTGATGTTTGTGCTCGGGCCAAGCCTTGTTGTTCTCGGGCTAGTGGATTGTTGTTGCCCTTGCCTATTCCGAAGAGGCCTTGGACGCACATCTCTATGGACTTTATTTCGGATCTCCCGGTTTCTCAGAAAATGACCGTCATCTGGGTGGTGTGTGACCGTTTTTCTAAAATGGTTCATTTGGTACCCTTGCCCAAGTTGCCTTCTTCATCGGAGTTGGTTCCTCTATTTTTTCAGAATGTGGTTCGTCTACATGGTATCCCGGAAAACATCGTTTCTGACAGGGGATCCCAATTTGTATCTAGATTTTGGCGGGCGTTCTGTGCCAGGATGGGCATTGATTTGTCTTTTTCGCCTGCTTTCCATCCTCAGACGAATGGCCAGACAGAGCGAACTAATCAGACCTTGGAGACTTATTTGAGGTGTTTTGTGTCTGCTGATCAGGATGACTGGGTCGCCTTTTTGCCGTTGGCGGAGTTTGCCCTTAATAATCGGGCTAGTTCTGCCACTCTGGTTTCTCCTTTCTTCTGCAATTCAGGGTTTCACCCTCGTTTTTCATCTGGTCAGGTGGAATCTTCGGATTGTCGTGGAGTGGACACTGTGGTGGATAGATTGCACCAGATTTGGAGTCATGTGGTGGACAACTTGAAGTTGTCCCAGGAGAAGACTCAGCAGTTTGCTAATCGTCATCGTCGTGCTGGTAATCGTCTTCGCGTTGGGGACTTGGTGTGGTTGTCTTCTCGTTTTGTCCCTATGAAGGTCTCTTCTCCTAAGTTTAAACCTCGGTTCATAGGTCCTTATAAGATTTTGGAGACTCTTAATCCTGTATCGTTTCGTTTGGACCTACCAGCATCTTTCACTATTCATAATGTCTTCCATCGGTCTTTGTTGCGGAGGTACGAGATACCGGTTGTTCCTTCTGTTGAGCCTCCTGCTCCTGTGCTGGTGCAGGGTGAATTGGAGTATGTTGTGGAGAAGATTTTGGACTCTCGCATTTCCAGACGGAGACTTCAATATTTGGTCAAATGGAAGGGATACGGTCAGGAGGATAATTCTTGGGTGACTGCCTCTGATGTTCATGCCTCTGATTTGGTTCGCGCCTTTCATAGGGCTCGTCCAGATCGCCCTGGTGGTTCTCATGAGGGTTCGGTGCCCCCTCCTCAAGGGGGGGTACTGTTGTGAATTCTGTTTGTGGGCTCCCTCTGGTGGCTACTGGTGGTACTGGTTGACTTCTGTCTTCTATCTCCAGTGCACCTGTTCCCATCAGGAAATGGGAGTTTCCTATATAGTCTGGCTTCTCACTCATTTACTTGCCGGCTATCAATGTTACCAGAGCTCCTCTGTTTCTTGCTACCTGCTCCAAGTCTGCTGATTCAGATAAGTTGGATCATCTGTACCTTTTGTCCAGCGTGCATGTATATGAATCTTGCTGCTGGAAGCTCTAGTGAACTGAAATGACCACTCCGGTGTCATGAGTTGATACCGGAGTTTAAAGTCATTTCAGGATGGTATTTTGTAGGGTTTTGAGTTGACCGCGAAGTCCACTTTTGTATTTTCTGCTATCTAGTAAGTGGGCCTCTCTTTGCTGAACCTGTATTCATACTGCGTATGTGTTTTCTTCTTAACTAACCGCCATTATATGTTGGGGGCTACTATCACTTTGGGGTTTTCTCTGGAGGCAAGCCAGGTCTGTGTTTCCTCTATTAGGGGTAGCTAGATCTCCGGCTGGTGCGAGACGTCTAGGGATAAAACGCAGGTACGTTCCCCGGCCACTGGTAGTTGTGCGTTAGGTTCAGCATCGCGGTCAGCTTAGATTCCATCATCCTAGAGCTAGTCCTGTTTTTGCCTATGTCCCTGCCATTGGGAATCATGACAGCTAATATCCATCCAGGGTGTCTGTGAAAATCAGGCCACACTTGGATGTCATCTGAGTGTGGTCATATGTTTTCCACAGACGCAAAAACTTGAATTTTTTTCCTCGGACAAGCTTGGTCTGTTGAAAGAAATTGGATATGTGCAGGGTCCCATAAAATAGCATGGAACCCCCATGTGCTATTCATCAAAACTATGGATAACCCTGGTCCAAATTATAGAGTTGTCTGCACAAACTCTAATAATGCTAACTTGTAATAGGCATATGATCATGGCTATCTCATACATAAATTTGAGTGGCGGTGGCCCGTATGCTTCATAATAGTGTGATCACAGATGTCAATGCAAGCACCATGCGACACATATTATCCAAGTCTGGAATGTTGGCCCAATAAAGTTGAAGAAGCCTCAAGTTCAATACTGTCATATTGAAAAATAATGACCAGCAAGCCGTTTTGCTGGATTAGTTAGACACTAGTCACCAAAATTTGGATTGCCTGGGTCCACAAAGTTTGGGAAATGCTAAATGGATTTATCTTTGCTAGAATCAAATCACACTTCTCTAAATGTTAAGCATAACTTTAAATGTATCCTTCAAGCACCAATGACCATTCAGTTGAAGAGTGTCCATTTTGGGCACTATTGCAAAACAATAGGGAGACAAAGAGCGCAATAGGGTCTTATCCACGTTACAATGAGGAGAATATACACCAAATTTGCTCACCTGGTTAGGATGAGATTAGAGCATGTAGAAAGCGGCTTCTGCAGATCCACAAGTCTTCACCAACCAGAGAAATTAATGTCTTCAAATGGAGATTTGTAGTTAAAATTCTGCGCTGCCGCTAAGATGAATTTCAGGAGAGTATAGTTGATTCACAGTGGTTTTATTCAACGCATTTCCGGGGTCTCATGTCCCCTTCATCAGGAAATAACTACAAATCTCCCTTTGAAGACATTTTGGGCACTGGCAGACCTAGACTGCAAAGGGCCCCTATACAAAAATGGTATATGGGCTATTTCCAATCTAATACCTAATGAACCTTTCCACCTGCTTTGAAATGGGCCTCCTTACCTCTTGGGCTCTTGTGCAGCTGCACAGGTTGCACCAATGTTATGTCAACCCCTGATTTTGGGTAACATATGTCCCATACATTGACAAACATCAGGGAAATATTCTCAACTTTTACCTGAGACATGATGTGAGTGAAGCCAAATTGGTGTACAACACTACTATATGTGTTTGCAATCTAGAGAAATTAAATAAACAATCATAATAATACTTGTTAGCAAACATTATTAAAAAGAATAAAACATGACACAGGAATTTGAAAAGAGCTTTCACTAAATCTGTTCACTCATTACACTGCTAATATCCCATATAAACTGCTTAGATTAGGTGGTATAAAATAAAATCTTGTCTGAGCAGCATGACACACAACAATTAAAGATAATGGAAGAGATGAATTAGCAAATGTAAATCTTAAAGTGCATACAATCTTTTCTTCTAAGGCTTGTCTTACAAGCAGCCATGGTAATACATAATTCATTAGGAACAGCAGCAATGTGTCTTTCAGCATCTTTATGTTGACTGAAATGAGCAGATAAACATAGATCCTAAAGTTGAACAGTGAAATCACCGTCTCTGGAGTCTTTTCCAACTAATTGTTAATTATTAGAGACTAACTTAGTCACTGAAGCAAGTCATTTGGCTGGTGTCTCAAATGCTGTCATTTGCTACACAAATCAGCCTGGTGATAGAGTATCTTTAAATTAGGTTACAACCATGCAGTTATTGGATGGGGAGTAATTGATAAAACCATTAGTAACACTTGTAGAGATAAAAGCTAGTAAAATCATGCAACCATAATTATTCCTAATGGATAAATGCTATAAATTGTTGAAGAAAGAATTCTTAATTTATCTTTCAATCAAACTGCAAAATTGCTGAGTACAAGTAGGCCACCAATTCTTAGACATTCAAATGCAAAAATATGACAGAAGAACATAATGTAGTATATAGTTATATTTTATAATAATATATCAATTTACTGTATATATAATCAGAATGTTTTACCAGTTCTTTCGGACATGTCACGCAATTATGTAGCTTTAAATAAATTGTACATTCACATCTTTGTATTGAATAAAAAGAGTCATACAAACCATACACACACAATCCCAGTTCACCACTAGTGAAAAGAGGCATTTCATTGGCAACAACCAATTTAACGTAGTTTATATGTATTAGATTCTCAAGACATGTGCATACAATGTTTACAATCAACCTGAAAAAGTGTTGCAAAACTACAGAAAAAAATAAACATAAGAACCATGTTTAGTATTTTGTTAAGTGTTTTAACCACTTCAGGGTTTGGAAAATGGGAAGTGGTTAAAAGAAGTAACATGATCATTCTTCACTTGCTCTTCATAGATCAAAGTATAAGGAAAAGACACCAGCAATGGAGCAAAACATAACCAAAACAAAACTACCAGTAAAGCCACTTCAGCAAAAAGACTACTAGGATTTTTCCTTAAGTGGCTTTGTCTAAGAAAACCCTGGTGGGTCCCCCGGCATCTTAAAGACATCATGTACACATACCCTCAGATTAATTTTCATATCTCCTGAATAAAGCCAAAAAGGCTTAAAAAGCATAACGTATTGTAAGATGGTTGCCGGTCAGGTCTTCGAGAGAAGATATGTATCATTGAGGCTGGTAGCATAAGCGATGTAAAAAAGAAAATCAGGCTCCAGCACGTGTAGTGCTGAGAGAGTTAATGGTGTGTGTCCAGGAGCGGGTTTGCGAGCAGTCAAAGAGATGGATAGGACTGGCTTCCCAACCTGGGACATGATACGGCAGATATAAGGAAGTCCAGCTGTGTCATTAGTGTGGTGTGTCCATTTTAAAGGACCTTACTTGTGTGGCTTAGTCTCTGCTAGTGGCTGAGTGAAGGCCTTATGTTTAAAAGGGTGAGCCAGTGCTATATGGACTGTTTAATTTTAGTCTTTGTTCTGCTATTCCTGTTGTACGTAGAAGAGACTGTTTTGTTTGCTAAGCTGGACAGTTTATGGACATTTAATAAACCACACATTTGTATTGAACCAACGAACTGGATCCCTTACACTTTGTTGTATTCTGTAGATTTCTGAAGCAACCATCAATAAATAAGAACTTCTGAAATATCAATATCTTATAAAAAAGCACCTGTCACCATGAAAATGCAGTCCAATATGCAAGCGTCCTGTCACAGAGCAGGGGGGGCTGAATAGATTGATATACAGTATTGACAGAAAAGATCCAGTATAATTTGTAATTTTAATCATTTCAACCTCCACTCTTTTTGGAATTTTTGGTCCAGTGGGCGGTCCTATCAGTGACTGACAGCTGTGTCTGCATGCACACTTATACAAGGAAAGCTGTCAGTCAATGGCCGCTCACTGGACCAAAAATCCAAAATAGAACAGAGGATTCCTTAAGTAAAACACAGGTTATAGTTCTTAGGGCTAGCGGAACGCACCAAATAATTAGAGAGATGGTATAAGGTGCGTTCGCAGCCCGGGGTCCACCGTGCAGAGATGGAACCTGCTGCTGAGTAATGATGGACTATATGGCAGTACAATGTGGATACACACACGGGTTAACATCACCCTGTGTGAAGGAAGTGAACCCTGTTGCACCACAGGGCCACAATACCGCACCAAGAGCACAAGCAAGGAGTCTCAGAACTCAATCCCAAGACACAGGATTAGAGTTCGTCTAGACCTCCTGCGCTTCGACAACGCAACTGGGGTGTCAGAGTAACTGCAAAAATAACTTAAATGCACAAGAGTGTGTGCAGTGCCACTCTGGCGGATGCCACTAGCCACCCAGACTTGGGAAAGGAAAGCGCACTAATGGCGGTCACAGCAATTAGATGCTGTTTCATGTGTTTATTGATGATAGCTCAGCCGGGCGCTAGCTAACAGACATCCACCGTACGCGAGCAGTCATACACAAGGGAGGGGATGATTAATGAACAACTTTCACTCATCAACACACACATGATTTCAAGAGTACACTAGCGCATGGCCAAGCGGCCATGCAAACCTTTTATAGCAGCAGTGCTACAAGACCTTTCAGATGGACCAATAGGAGCCGCAACAGGACCTGAGCATGTAACCCCCGACCTCCAATAGTAGGTCGTCCCGTGGGCATGCTCAGTATGGGCGAATCAGGACTTAGTCCCAGTAAGACCTGCTCGCTGCTGATCATTGCTGGCTACAAAAGCAGAGCCTGGAAGGGCAGTAGTATCCAGTCATCCAGTATCAGTCTGAGCTAGACGCTGGGACCGACGTCTCCGCTGAGAAGGCTGGGAGACCACAGCGGAGATGGTTCGAGATTCCTCCTGTGCAGAGGCAGGAACTCGACACATAACATTACCCCCCCTCCTAGGGCCCCCCTTCATGGACCTCACGACACTCGTCGGCAGAAATGAGCTGTGGAGCTTGAATGTGCTCAGCAGGCTCCCAGGACCTGTCCTCTGGGCTATAATCCTTCCAATCCACCAAATAAAATTTTTTACCACATACCACCTTACACCCTAAAATAGCGTTCACCTCGTAATTGTCCGTAGATGAACCCAATGTCCTAGCAGATGACTCGGAAAACCATGACAAGTGTATGGGCTTTAAGAGGGACACATGAATGGTGTCGGTGATACCTAGGCATGGAGGAAGGGCCAGACGGTAGACCACAGGGTTAACCTGTTCCAGGACCTTGAAGGGACCCAAATAGTGAGGTGCAAATTTAGTGGACTCAACTCGCAGCCTGATGTTACGGGCAGAGAGCCACACTAAATCACCAGGAGCAAAAGTCAGAGCGGGGTGCCAATGTGCATCGGTGGAGGACCTCATTCTCTCTTTGGAGACCCGGATGGCATCCTGAGTGCGGTCACAAATGTCCCGTGCCTCCACAGCCCAGTCTGCCACCCTAGAGTTGGCGAAATAAATGGGCATAGGCACAGGAACCTGCAGATGTTGACTGTAGTTAAGGATGAATGGGGTCTGCCCAGTGGAGTTGTCTTTGGCATTGTTCAGCGCAAACTCCACCCACGGTAGCAAGGATGACCAGTCATCCTGCCTGGCAGAAACAAAATGCTGCAGATATGTGACCAGGGTCTGGTTGGCCCTCTCTACCAACCCATTCATCTCAGGATGGTATGCTGAAGAGAGATTCAACTCGATACTGAGTAGACGGCAAACCTCTCTCCAGAACCGAGATGCAAACTGGGGACCCTCGTCACTGACAATTTTGTCTGGCATACCGTGTAGGCGAAAAATGTGTTTATAAACAACGCTGCCAAGGCCCGTGCAGAAGGTAGCCGTGGAAGTGGCACCAAGTGCACCATTTTAGAAAAATGGTCAATGATTACCCAAATGATAGTGTAAGCCCACAAAAAAATCCATCCCGACCATCTCCCAGGGCCTGTCTGCCACCGGCAGGGGATAAAGTAACCCAGCTGTCCGATGTCAAGAAGATTTATTCTTGGCACAGGAGACACACGCCCGTATATAGTCTCCAATGTCACGGGCCATATGCGGCCACCAGTACGTCCTCGCCAGAAGCTCAGATGTCCTCTTGGTCCCAAAATGTCCACCCACCCTGGACGAGTGAGCCCAAGAGAGAACCTCTGGTCACAGACGTGATGGTACAAAGGTCTTGCCCGGGGGCACAGACTCTAGCGAAACCGGAGCCATGGTTCTCAGGCCTCTCTGAAGGGACAATAAGCCGAGGCTCCACTTCCTCCTCCTCAGATGATACAACGGAGTGAGAGAGAGCGTCGCCATGAATGTTCTTTTCCCCTGAGAGAAAATGGAGGGTGAAATGGAACCGGGAGAAGAACATAGACCATCTGGCCTGGCGAGAATTTAGCCTCTGGGCTGTCTGTAAGTACACCAAATTTTTGTGGTCTATGAAAACTTGGAAGGGAAAGCCAGCCCCCTCCAGAAGGTGTCTCCACTCTGAGAAAGCCAACTTCATGGCTAGCAACTCCCTGTCCCTGATGGAATAATTCCTCTACGCTGGTGTGAAGGTCTTGGAAAAGAAGAACCAAGGATGCTTCTGACCTTGAGCACCCTTTTGGAAGAGGACTGCTCCAGCACCAACGGATGAGTCATCCACCTCCATTATAAATGGCTTATCAACATCGGGGTGATGAAGGATGGGAGCGCTAGCAAAATGAGACTTCATAGAAGTGAAGGCCTTGGAGACCTCCTCAGACCACAATTTGGAATTTGCTCCCTTCTTGGTGAGGGCTACCAAGGGAGCAACCAAAGTTGAGAAATGAGGAATGAACAGGCGATAATAGTTAATGAGCCCCATAAAGCGCTGCACCGCTTTAAGAGAATGGGGCTCTTGCCAGTCCATCACAGCCTGTAGTTTGGCAGGATTCATAGCTAATCCCTGGGTGGAGATGATATAGCCCAGGAAAGGTAAGGACTCCTGCTCAAACACACATTTCTCCAACTTAGCGTAGAGGGAATTTGCCCGTAAAAGGTTGAAGACTCTGCAAACATCTCTCCGGTGGGAGTCAATATCTGGAGAGTAGATGAGAATATCATCCAGATAGATGGAGAGCATATCCCGGAAGATATCATTTATAAAGTCTTGGAAAACAGCTGGGGCACTACAGAGCCCAAAGGGCATCACTAGATATTCATATATCCCATCCCTGGTGTTAAAAGCCGTCTTCCATTCATCCCCCTTATGGATGCAAATCAGGTTGTAAGCACCCCGCAGATGTAGTTTAGTAAATACACTTGCTCCCCGAAGCCTATTGAAGAGCTCAGATATGAGGGATACAGGCCTGAGCTAGACGCTGGGACTGACGTCTCCGCTGAGCAGGCTCCACTGCGGCTGGAGAAGAATGGGAGACCACAGCGGAGATGGTTTGAGATTCCCCCTGTGCAGAGGTGGGAACTCGACACCTAACAATAATGAACCTTTTCTCAATAATATATATATATATATATATATATATATATATATATATATACTGTATATCTGAGCAGCTCCCCCTGCTCTACAATCTGATGCTTATAGATTGGACTGCATTATCATGTTACAGGTTCCATTTAAGGTGACTTTTCTTTATTTTGCCAGGGATATAAGCGGTAATATTTTTCCTTGTGGAGAGTTACATGTCTGGCATGCCAGTGTGAGGAGGTTTATAAGCCTTGAAATTCTCTTCTTGGAAATTAAATATGCAAATTGTCTCTTCAGTGAGGAAGAGCATTTGAACTCTAGTGCCACCTATTGGAAGTAGCAATCCTAAAATTCAATACTGACCCTTTAATGAACCTTGTGATGTGACAGATTCAGTTTGGCTGTTATCTTAAGTCATATGGCAAGGCTCGATAAAGGATCAATATTAACTTTTAGGATTGCTACTTCCAATAGTTGACACTAGAGTTCAAGTCCTCTTCCCCTCTGAACAGACAATTTGTATACTTTAGTTTAACAAAATATTTAAATCTCTCTCTTTGTACTGTATGTAGCTTTTGTAGATTTTAATTTTACATTTTATGTTGAAAAACTGCAAATCGTTATTGGTGCAAAGCATTGTATATAATACATTAATTAGATACAGAGGATATGTATATATTATTCATGTAATCCCGAGCAGAATTTATATAGTGCCAAACACTTTCCAAATTAATAGTGCTGCACATTTTCTGGATCCAAACTGCTACAAAGTGGTCAGATAGTGATACTTATTGGATAAATAGCAATGCACTGGTAAGATAAATAGTGTTTATAGTGTCCATCTATACAGGTCCTTCTCAAAAAATTAGCATATAGTGTTAAATTTCATTATTTACCATAATGTAATGATTACAATTAAACTTTCATATATTATAGATTCATTATCCACCAACTGAAATTTGTCAGGTCTTTTATTGTTTTAATACTGATGATTTTGGCATACAACTCCTGATAACCCAAAAAACCTGTCTCAATAAATTAGCATATTTCAACCGTCCAATCAAATAAAAGTGTTTTTTAATAACAAACAAAAAAACCATCAAATAATAATGTTCAGTTATGCACTCAATACTTGGTCGGGAATCCTTTGGCAGAAATGACTGCTTCAATGCGGCGTGGCATGGAGGCAATCAGCCTGTGACACTGCTGAGATGTTATGGAGGCCCAGGATGCTTCAATAGCGGCCTTAAGCTCATCCAGAGTGTTGGGTCTTGCGTCTCTCAACTTTCTCTTCACAATATCCCACAGATTCTCTATGGGGTTCAGGTCAGGAGAGTTGGCAGGCCAATTGAGCACAGTAATACCATGGTCAGTAAACCATTTACCAGTGGTTTTGGCACTGTGAGCAGGTGCCAGGAAGCATGAAGTGCTCCAAAATCTCCTGATAGCTAGCTGCATTGACCCTGCCCTTGATGAAACACAGTGGACCAACACCAGCAGCTGACATGGCACCCCACACCATCACTGACTGGGTACTTGACACTGGACTTCAGGCATTTTGGCATTTCCTTCTCCCCAGTCTTCCTCCAGACTCTGGCACCTTGATTTCCGAATGACATGCAAAATTTGCTTTCATCAGAAAAAAGTACTTGGGACCACTTAGCAACAGTCCAGTGCTGCTTCTCTGTAGCCCAGGTCAGGCGCTTCTGCCGCTGTTTATGGTTCAAAAGTGGCTTTACCTGGGGAATGCGGCACCTGTAGCCCATTTCCTGCACACGCCTGTGCACGGTGGCTCTGGATGTTTCCACACCAGACTCAGTCCACTGCTTCCTCAGGTTCCCCAAAGTCTGGAATCGGTCCTTCTCCACAATCTTCCTCAGGGTCCGGTCACCTCTTCTCGTTGTACAGCGTTTTCTGCCACATTGTTTCCTTCCAACAGACTTACCATTGAGGTGCCTTGATACAGCACTCTGGGAACAGCCTATTTGTTGAGAAATTTCTTTCTGGGTCTTACCCTCTTGCTTGAGGGTGTCAATGATGGCCTTCTTGACATCTGTCAGGTCGCTAGTCTTACCCATGATGGGGGTTTTGAGTAATGAACCAGGCAGGGAGTTTTTAAAAGCCTCAGGTATCTTTTGCATGTGTTTAGAGTTAATTAGTTGATTCAGAAGATTAGGGTAATAGGTCGTTTAGAGAACCTTTTCTTGATATGCTAATTTATTGAGACAGGTTTTTTGGGTTATCAGGAGTTGTAGGCCAAAATCATCAGTATTAAAACAATAAAAGACCTGACAAATTTCAGTTGGTGGATAATGAATCTATAATATATGAAAGTTTAATTGTAATCATTACATTATGGTAAATAATGAAATTTAACACTATATGCTAATTTTTTGAGAAGGACCTGTATAGTGCAGATTGCTTACTCACTTCGTGGCTACACTGCCTGCAACAAAGCTGTTTCTCACTCAGTGAGCAGGTGTCATTGTAGCCAGCAGAATAGAAAGCTTTGCTGATATGCCTGACAGCTTACTATGGTAGTTGTTACAGACATTCATTTTAGTAGAAGTCAGAATTTGTATTGAAAGGTTACGTAGTTGAATTATTTGTGATTTCAAAAAAAGTGTCATTTTGTAGAAAATTAGTAAAACATCAAAATGGGAAAAACATGCAGAGTTTCATTATCACATAATTAGTGCCTCATTTTGAACAAAGTAAAGCAAAATGCCCTGAACATTCTCAGAAATAGGGATTTTTTTCATTTTGCAAAAATAAAATGAAAGAAAGGCAATCAATAATTTATTTGTAAAGAGCCATCAATTGGCTGCCATTTTATATATGCTGCCCTCTAAGCAAATAGTATAGGCATCTATTGAGATCCCAGTTGACACATCTACAGTAATAGTATCATTAACAACGTACTTATACTGTACAAAACTAGAATTCAAAAACTACATTGAGGGGAAGTCTTTTGGAATACAGTTATGAAAAAAATAAATGTATTAATGCATTTTAAATCAAAAGCATACATGTCTTAACTTAAAGGGGTGGTCAACGCAATTTTAATCTAAATCCCTGTCTATTTAACGGCATAAAAACCTCCAGAAAATTCATATAAAGGTATAAATTTTTTTGAACCATGTCTAAAACATATTTAAAAAGGGATGACATCACTGAGGAAAAAAATAAAAAACAAGCAAACATTGAGCAGGAGAATGAATTTTGTCCAGCAATAATAACAAATGCATAGAGATCTGCAATATGGTCCCTAAATAAATTAATTAAAGCAAATAAGGACCACTTCTGAGGAAGAGATTCTCGAAACGCGTGTCAGGGGGTACATTGCAGCAGTCTGGACCTCGGGTAATTATGTGCACCTTTTAGCCAATGCACATCCTGTACTTTCTCTTACTGCTTTGCAGTCTCTATTATGTTTATTTCCTTTTACGGGTATGATGTGCAAAGAAATGTCTTCTCTTATTAAGCTCCCAAGTGAGTCCCGTAGGATGTGTTCAGTCATTTACATGCATTTTGTATTTTTTCTTGGTCCATTGAAAGCACTTTGCTTTCATTTATTTATTTAGGAACCTTATTGCAGGTCTCTATGCATTTGCTGTTATTGTTGGACATAATTAATTCTTCTGTTCAGTGTTTGCTTGTTTTTTAATTTTTTCCTGAGTGATGTCATCCCTTTTTAAATATGTTTTAGACATGGTTCAATAAAATTTATACCTTTATATAATTTTTCTGGAGGATTTTCTTTGTGTGTATGTTTATCAGATTTCACCGTCCTCCATGTTTATGCTTTGGGGCATTGTTTGTATTTAATGGCATAATCTAAATTAATTTCTAATATAGTTGATTTGAAAATTTCCCACTGCTCCCAAAATACACTATCTAACCGTTATGATATTTTCCTTACTTCCTGTGTAAAGACGCTTAGTTTGATAATCCCAGTGCATGCTGTTATACTCAAATGAAGCCTCACTGGGGGATAGAGGCTATATTCACCGCCGCAGCCTCTGCTCCTTCACTGAAACAAAGAGTCATCAGTGATGCTCGTTTCAGAGGTGGGGCTAGTCCCTGTGCACTGACATTGTGTGATGTGCACACTGACAGGGCGTTTTGTGTTCTCTAGTGAAGAGCGAGTATACTTGTTACTTGAGATTTCCCAAGCGTGCTCGGGAAATCTCGAGTAATGAGTATACTCGCTCATCACTACTGTTCTCAGATAAACAGTAAGGAACCGGCAACAAAGAGGAGAGCGTAATGTCAGTGCACATTGTCAGAATACCCTGTGACACACAGAGAACAGCAACGCCCCCACAACTGAAGTCACTTACAGGACGACACTGGTCTCTCAATGCTGATTATCCTGACAAAATCCTCTATGTTGCCAGCTCGTTACTGCTGACCTAAGCGCACATCGCACAATGACAGCACGCAGGGACTAGCTCCATTCCTGAAAGAAGCATTACTGATGACTCTTTTCAGTGAGGGAGTAGTGGATGTGACATTATGCGGATGCACTGGGATTCTCAAACAAAAGCATCTTTACATTGGAATTAGGGAAAAATACAATAACAGTTACATACTGTAGTTAGGGAACTATAGGGCATTTTTAATTCAAGCACATTAGAAATTAACTTAGATTAGGGCTCTAACTAGATAGGTATTTGGATTAAAATTTCTTTGATCATTGGCCACCCCTTTAATGTGTCTAATAATGACATTCTTCAATTATCAATAAACATTGCCTAATAAATGAAATATATATTGCTTTAGCTATTTGAGACAAAATGGGGCATAATAAACTAAAATTTTAAAAAAGAAACAAAGAAATGGAGCAGAATGTGAAATTTAAATCCATCAAACATGTCCTTATTAAGAAGAAATCTTTTTACAGTACTCTTCAGGGACTATACTCAGTATGATACTGTACAATTTTACCCTTTATATTAAAGATGAGATGCTATGTGCATGAAAAGGTGACAAGGTTGAAAGCAAGAGGCATAAGGACAAGCTTGAAAATCTATGTCTACGAGGTTTGGAAAGTAGAAAATCACTTTAGAAGAGATTTAATTGAAGTATTTAAAATCCTAAATGGAGTAGATAATGTCAACACACAGTACCATTTTCAGAGCAGAAGATGATAGGACAAGGGGAACATAAATGGAAATTATAGTAGAGCAAATTCCGAGCAGGCATAAGTGTCCTTTCATGCAGAGAATAATAAATGTACGGAACATGTCCCTTCAAGGAAAGATGTTGAGACAAAAACTCTAGGGTCATTTCATAAAGAATGTAAAAATCTTTTCTACAAAAATGAAATGGAAGGAATGTGAATATTAATTGACAGTGAGTACTTTCCCACCCCATCATATCTAATTTTTACACTTTTGAATAAACATACTTTTCTGGCTAAGTATTCAAAAGTATTAAACTCTAAATAATTTACATAATATGAAAAATACTATTTCCTCATATCAAACACATGAGTAATGTATTTAGTATTAATATTAAATTACAGTAGGGGAAATAAGTATTTGATCCCTTGCTGATTTTGTAAGTTTGCCCAATGACAAAGACATGAACAGTCTATAATTGTAAGGGTAGGTTAATTTTAACATTGAGAGAATAAATAAAATAAAATCCAAAAAATCACATTGTATAAAGGATATAAATTTAACTGCATTTTGCAGTGAGAAATAAGTTTTTGATCCCTATGGTAAACAAGACTTAATACTTGGTGACAAAGCCCTTGTTGGCAAGCACAACAGTCAGACATTTTTTGTAATAGATGAAGAGGTTTGCGTACATGTCAGGAGGCATTTTGGTCCACTCCTCTTTGCAGACCAACTCCAAATCATTAAGATTTTGAGGCTGTTGCTTAGCTACTCGGAGCTTCAACTCCCTCTATAAGTTTTCTATGGCATTAAGGCCTGGACTCTGGCTAGTCCAATCCATGACCTTAATGTGCTTCTTTTTAAGCCACTCCCTTGCCTTGGCTGTATGTTTTGGGTCATTGTCTTGTTGGAAGACCCAGCCACAACCCATTTTTAATGTCCTGGCAGAAGGAAGGAGGTTGCCACTCAGGATTTTATGGTACATGGCTCCATTCATTCTCCCATTGATGCGCTGAAGTAGTCCTGTGCCCTTAGCAGAAAAACACCCTCAAAACATGATGTTTCCACTTGACAGTGGCGACGGTGTTCCTTAAGTCATAGGCAGCATTCCTCTTCCTCCAAACACGGCGAGGTGAGTTAAGGCCAAAGACCTCAATTTTTGTATCATCTGAACACAGCACCTTCTCCCAATCACTCACAGAATCATCAAGGTGTTTGTTGGCAAACTTCAGATGGGCCTGCACATGTGCCTTTTTGAGCAAGGAGACCTTGCGGGCACTTCTGGATTTTAAACCTTTGCGGCATATTGTATTACTAATCGTTTTCTTGATGAATGTGGTCCCAGCTGCCTTTAGATCATTATCAGGTTCCCCCATGTAGGGTTAGGCTGATCTCTCACCTTCCTCATGCTCAAGAATACCCCACAAGATGAAATTTTGCATGGTGCCCCAAATCGATTGACAGTCATTTTGTATTTCTTCCTTTTTACTATTGCAACAACAGGTCTCCTTCTCACCCAGCATCTTACTTATGTTTTGGAGCCCATTCCAGCTTTGTGCAGGTCTATGATCTTGTCCCTGACATCCTAATAAAGCTATTTGGACTTGCTCATGCTGTAGAGGTTAGTGTCTGACTGATTAATTGACTCTGTGTAAAGGAGTCTTTTACAAAGGTGACTGTTAGGTATCAAGTTCCCACAGCTGCACAGGGGGAATCTCGAACCATGTCTGCTGCGGTCTCCCATTCTCCTCCAGCCGCAGTGGAACCTGCTCAGCAGAGACGTCGATCCCAGCTTCTGGCTCAAGCTGATACTGTGTGCTTGGTTACTGCTGCCTTTCCAGGCTCAGCCCTTGTAGCCAGCACTGATCAGTAGTGAGCAAACGTTCCAGGGACTATGTCCAACAGGGTTCGCTTCCTTCATACTGGGTGAAGCTAACCCATGTGTGTGTCTTCTCTTAATACCGCCATATAGTCCTCCATTACTGAGCAACAGGTGTCTTCTCTGCACTGTGGACCACGGACTGCGAACGCATCTTAGGCTAGTTTCACATTTGCGTTTAAAAACGCAGCATTTAAAACGCAAACGCAGGTGGTGAAAAAACGCATGTAAATGCAAGCAAACGCTGCGTTTTTTAGACGCATGCGTTTTCTCATGCAGAAAAAAACGCTGCGTTACATGCGTTTTTTCCTGCGTTAGCGTTTTTGAAACGCATGCTGAGAAGTGTGTGACAGCTGCCAATCATCAAAATTAGGGTTGAGCGAAACAGATCGGCCAATTTCAAAAGTCGCCGACTTTTGGCAAAGTCGGGTTTCGTTTTTTATATATATATATATATATATATACATATATATATCATTGAGACACACACATATACAGTGGGGCAAAAAAGTATTTGGTCATTCAGCAATAGTGCAAGTTCCACCACTTAAAAAGATGAGAGGCGTCTGTAATTTACATCATAGGTAGACCTCAACTATGGGAGACAAACTGAGAAAAAAATTTCCAGAAAATCACATTGTCTGTTTTTTTATCATTTTATTTGCATATTATGGTGGAAAATAAGTTTTTGGTCAGAAACAAAATTTCATCTCAATACTTTGTAATATATCCTTTGTTGGCAATGACAGAGGTCAAACGTTTTCTGTAAGTCTTCACAAGGTTGCCACACACTGTTGTTGGTATGTTGGCCCATCCCTCCATGCAGATCTCCTCTAGAGCAGTGATGTTCTTGGCTTTTCGCTTGGCAACACGGACTTTCAACTCCCTCCAAAGGTTTTCTATAGGGTTGAGATCTGGAGACTGGCTAGGCCACTCCAGGACCTTGAAATGCTTCTTACGAAGCCACTCCTTCGTTGCCCTGGCGGTGTGCTTTGGATCATTGTCATGTTGAAAGACCCAGCCACGTTTCATCTTCAATGCCCTTGCTGATGGAAGGAGGTTTGCACTCAAAATCTCACGATACAAGGCCCCATTCATTCTTTCATGTACCCGGATCAGTCGTCCTGGCCCCTTTGCAGAGAAACAGCCCCAAAGCATGATGTTTCCACCACCATGCTTTACAGTAGGTATGGTGTTTGATGGATGCAACTCAGTATTCTTTTTCCTCCAAACACGACAAGTTGTGTTTCTACCAAACAGTTCCAGTTTGGTTTCATCAGACCATAGGACATTCTCCCAAAACTCCTCTGGATCATCCAAATGCTCTCTAGCAAACTTCAGACGGGCCCGGACATGTACTGGCTTAAGCAGTGGGACACGTCTGGCACTGCAGGATCTGAGTCCATGGTGGCATAGTGTGTTACTTATGGTAGGCCTTGTTACATTGGTCCCAGCTCTCTGCAGTTCATTCACTAGGTCCCCCCGCGTGGTTCTGGGATTTTTGCTCACCGTTCTTGTGATCATTCTGACCCCACGGGGTGGGATTTTGCGTGGAGCCCCAGATCGAGGGAGATTATCAGTGGTCTTGAATGTCTTCCATTTTCTAATTATTGCTCCCACTGTTGATTTCTTCACTCCAAGCTGGTTGGCTATTGCAGATTCAGTCTTCCCAGCCTGGTGCAGGGCTACAATTTTGTTTCTGGTGTCCTTTGACAGCTCTTTGGTCTTCACCATAGAGGAGTTTGGAGTCAGACTGTTTGAGGGTGTGCACAGGTGTCTTTTTATACTGATAACAAGTTTAAACAGGTGCCATTACTACAGGTAATGAGTGGAGGAAAGAGGAGACACTTAAAGAAGAAGTTACAGGTCTGTGAGAGTCAGAAATCTTGATTGTTTGTTTCTGACCAAATACTTATTTTCCACCATAATATGCAAATAAAATGATAAAAAAACAGACAATGTGATTTTCTGGATTTTTTTTTCTCAGTTTGTCTCCCATAGTTGAGGTCTACCTATGATGTAAATTACAGACGCCTCTCATCTTTTTAAGTGGTGGAACTTGCACTATTGCTGAATGACTAAATACTTTTTTGCCCCACTGTATATATATATTTATATTTACTTCAGCGCGATATATATTTCTCCTGCCTAAACCCAACATGATATGAGACATGGTTTACATACAGTAAGGAGGATCAACAGAGGGAATAACGGGCACCACATATTTCCGCAACAAAGATCTATGGAAAACATTATGGATGGAAAAAGAGGCTGGAAGGGCCAATCGAAAAGACACTGGATTGATAATCTCAGAAATCCTATAAGGGCCAATAAACCGAGGCTTAAACTTAGGGGAAGAAACCTTCATAGGAACATGACGGGAAGACAACCAGACCAAATCCCCAACCCGAAGCCGGGAACCAACACACCGACGACGGTTAGCAAAACGCTGAGGCCCCTCCTGAGACAACACCAAATTGTCAACAACATGAGCCCAAATTTGCTGCAACCTGTCAACCACAGAGTCCACCCCAGGACAATCAGAAAGCTCAACCTGCCCCGAAGAAAAACGAGGATGAAAACCAGTTACAAAAGAAGGGTGAAACCAAGGTAGCAGAACTAGCCTGATTATTAAGGGCAAACTCGGCCAATGGCAAGAAAGCCACCCAATCATCCTGATCAGCAGACACAAAGCATCTCAAATAAGTTTCCAAAGTCTGATTAGTTCGCTCGGTTTGGCCATTTGTCTGAGGATGAAATGCGGAAGAAAAAGACAAATCAATGCCCAGCCTAGCACAAAAGGCCCGCCAAAACCTAGAAACAAACGGAGAACCTCTATCGGACACAATATTCTCCGGAATGCCATGCAAACGAACCACATGCTGAAAAAACAACGGAACCAAATCAGAAGAAGAAGGCAACTTAGGCAAAGGTACCAAATGAACCATCTTAGAAAACCGGTCACAAACCACCCAGATAACTGACATCCTCTGGGAAACCGGAAGATCCGAAATAAAATCCATAGAAATATGCGTCCAAGGCCTCTCAGGGACCGGCAAAGGCAAAAGCAACCCACTAGCACGGGAACAGCAAGGCTTGGCCCGCGCACAAGTCCCACAGGACTGCACAAAAGAACGCACATCCCGTGATAAAGAAGGCCACCAAAAGGACCTACCAACCAAATCTCTGGTACCAAAAATCCCAGGATGACCAGCTAACACAGAACAATGAACCTCCGAAATCACTTTACTAGTCCATCTGTCAGGAACAAACAATTTCCCCACTGGACAGCGGTCAGGTTTATCAGCCTGAAATTCCTGAAGAACCCGTCGTAAATCAGGGGAGATGGCAGAAAGAATCACCCCTTCCTTCAGAATACCGACCGGCTCAAGGACCCCAGGAGAATCAGGCAAAAAGCTCCTAGAGAGGGCATCAGCCTTAACATTCTTAGATCCCGGAAGATGCGAGACCACAAAATCAAAACGGGAGAAAAACAGGGACCATCGGGCCTGTCTAGGATTCAGCCATTTGGCAGACTCGAGATAAATCAGATTCTTATGATCGGTCAAGACCACAATACGGTGCTTGGCCCCCTCAAGCCAATGTCGCCACTCCTCAAATGCCCACTTCATAGCCAACAACTCACGATGGCCGACATTATAATTGCGTTCCGCAGGCGAAAACTTTCGAGAAAAGAAGGCACACGGTTTCATCAAGGAGCCATCAGAATTCCTCTGAGACAAAACGGCCCCTGCCCCAATCTCAGAAGCGTCAACCTCAACCTGAAAAGGAAGAGAAACATCCGGCTGACGCAACACAGGGGCAGAAGTAAATCGGCGTTTAAGCTCCTGAAAGGCAGAAACAGCCGCAGAGGACCAATTCGTCACATCAGCGCCTTTCTTCATCAAATCGGTCAGGGGTTTAACCACACTGGAGAAGTTGGCAATGAAACGGCGATAAAAATTAGCAAAGCCCAAATATTTCTGAAGGCTCTTCACAGATGTGGGCTGTATCCAATCATGAATGGCCTGAACTTTAACCGGATCAATTTCTATAGATGAGGGAGAAAAAATGAAGCCCAAAAAAGAAATCTTCTGTACTCCAAAGAGGCACTTAGACCCCTTCACAAACAAGGCATTATCACGAAGGATCTGAAATACCATCCTGACTTGTTTCGCATGAGACTCCCAATCATCTGAAAAAATCAAAATATCATCCAAATATACAATCATGAATTTATCAAGATAATTCCGAAATATATCATGCATGAAGGACTGAAACACAGATAGAGCATTAGAGAGTCCGAATGGCATCACAAGGTATTCAAAATGGCCTTTGGGCGTATTACACGCAGTTTTCCATTCGTCACCCTGCTTAATACGAACAAGATTATATGCCCCTCAAAGGTCAATCTTAGTAAACCAACTAGCCCCCTTAATCCTAGCAAACAGATCAGAAAGCAAAGCAAAGGGTATTGGAATTTGACCGTGATCTTACTCAAGAGGCGATAATCAATACAGGGTCTCAAGGAGCCATCTTTTTTGGCAAAAAAAAAAACCCGCTCCCAATAGTGAAGAAGATGGCCGAATATGCCCCTTCTCCAAGGACTCCTTAACATAGCTCCGCATGGCGGTATGTTCTGGCACAGACAGGTTGAAAAGTCAGCCCTTAGTGAACTTACGGCCTGGAATCAAGTCAATAGCACAATCACAGTCCCTATGCGGTGGAAGGGAACTGGACTTGGGCTCATTGAATACATCCTGGAAATCTGACAAAAACTCATTTCAGAATTTCAGAAGAGGGGGAGGAGGCAATTGACATCAAAGGAACGTCACCATGAACCCCCTGACAACCCCAACTAGTCACAGACATAGATTTCCAATCTAATACCGGATTATGCACCTGTAACCATGGGAAACCCAGCACAACAGCATCATGCAAATTATGCAACACCAGAAAACGACAATCTTCCTGATGGGCTGGCGCCATGCACATGGTCAACTGTGTCCAAAACTGAGGTTTATTTTTAGCCAACGGTGTAGCATCAATACCCCTCAAAGGAATAGGACTCTGCAAAGGCTGCAAGGGGAAACCACAACACCTGGCAAATTCTAAGTCCATTAAGTTTAGAGCGGCGCCTGAATCCACAAATGCCATGACAGAAAATGACGATAATGAACAGATCAGGGTCACAGATAACAGAAATTTAGGTTGTACAGTACTGATGGTAACAGAAATAGCGATTCTCTTGGTACGCTTAGGGCAATCAGAAATAACATGAGCAGAATCGCTGCAGTAAAAACACAACCTATTCTGACGTCTGAATCCTTGTCGTTCAGCTCTAGACACAATCCTATCACACTGCATAGGCTCAGGACTCCGCTCATAAGACAATGCCATAGTGTGTACAACTCTGCGCTCGCGCAAGCGCCGATCAATCTGAATGGCCAGAGACATAGAATCACTGAGACCAGCAGGCATGGGGAACCCCACCATAACATCTTTAACGGATTCAGAAAGACCATTTCTGAAGATTGCCGCCAAGGCATCCTCATTCCATTTAGTCAGTACAGACCATTTTCTAAACTTCTGGCAATATGGTTCTGCCGATTCTTGACCCTGAGACAGGGCCAACAAGGTCATCTCAGCATGATCCACTGAATTAGGTTCGTAATACAATAACCCAAGCGCCTGAAAAAAGGCATCTACATTAAGCAAGGCCGGATTCCCAGGTTCCAGGGCAAATGCCCAATCCTGGGGGTCACCACGCAGCAGAGATATAACAATTTTAACCTGCTGGATGGGATCACCAGAGGAACGGGGTTTCAGAGCAAAAAACAGTTTACAGTTATTTTTAAAGCTCAGAAATTTGGACCTATCCCCAAAAAACAAATCAGGAGTTGGAATTCTAGGCTCTAAAACCGGAGTCTGAACGATATAATCGGAAATTCCTTGTACTCTAGCAGCAAGTTGATCCACACGAGAAGCCAATCCCTGAACATCCATATCAGCGCCGAACTCCTGAGCCACCCAGAGGTAAAGAGGGAAGAAAAAAACAAAACACAACAGACTACAGAAAAAAATATGGCTCAGCACTTTCCTTCCCTTCTTCTGAGATGCGGTTTACTCATTGTGGGCCAGTTGTACTGTTATGATCTGGTGGCCTAAGAGCAGCATGAGACGTACTCTGGAGAAGGTGGTACCTGTACTGACCGCAGACCCTGAACTTAACACCGCAACTAGAAGTAGCCGTGGAATGTACCTAGCACTCCCTAGACATCTCGACACAGCCGGAGGACTAATTACCCCTAGAGATAGAAAAGGGAAAACTATCTTGCCTCAGAGAAAATCCCCAAAGAATAGGCAGCCCCCCACAAATATTGACTGTGAGAGGAGAGGGAAAAAACATACACAGACTGAAATGAGAATTTAGCAAAGGAGGCCACTTCTAGCTAAATAGAAAGGATAGGACAGAGTGCTATGCGGTCAGTATTAAAACACTAGAAAATATCCACCACAGAAAATACAAAATCTCCACAGCTAACTAAAGATATGGAGGGTATATCTGCATCTCCAGAGATACAGTGGGGCAAAAAAGTATTTAGTCAGTCAGCAATAGTGCAAGTTCCATCACTTAAAAAGATGAGAGGCGTCTGTAATTTACATCATAGGTAGACCTCAACTATGGGAGACAAACTGAGACAAAAAAATCCAGAAAATCACATTGTCTGTTTTTTTATCATTTTATTTGCATATTATGGTGGAAAATAAGTATTTGGTCAGAAACAAAATTTCATCTCAATACTTTGTAATATATCCTTTGTTGGCAATGACAGAGGTCAAACGTTTTCTGTAAGTCTTCACAAGGTTGCCACACACTGTTGTTGGTATGTTGGCCCATTCCTCCATGCAGATCTCCTCTAGAGCAGTGATGTTTTTGGCTTTTCGCTTGGCAACACGGACTTTCAACTCCCTCCAAAGGATTTCTATAGGGTTGAGATCTGGAGACTGGCTAGGCCACTCCAGGACCTTGAAATGCTTCTTACGAAGCCACTCCTTCGTTGCCCTGGCGGTGTGCTTTGGATCATTGTCATGTTGAAAGACCCAGCCACGTTTCATCTTCAATGCCCTTGCTGATGGAAGGAGGTTTGCACTCAAAATCTCACGATACATGGCCCCATTCATTCTTTCATGTACCCGGATCAGTCGTCCTGGCCCCTTTGCAGAGAAACAGCCCCAAAGCATGATGTTTCCACCACCATGCTTTACAGTAGGTATGGTGTTTGATGGATGCAACTCAGTATTCTTTTTCCTCCAAACACGACAAGTTGTGTTTCTACCAAATAGTTCCAGTTTGGTTTCATCAGACCATAGGACATTCTCCCAAAACTCCTCTGGATCATTCAAATGCTCTCAAGCAAGCTTCAGACGGGCCCGGACATGTACTGGCTTAAGCAGTGGGACACGTCTGGCACTGCAGGATCTGAGTCCATGGTGGCATAGTGTGTTACTTATGGTAGGCCTTGCTACATTGGTCCCAGCTCTCTGCAGTTCATTCACTAGGTCCCCCCGCGTGGTTCTGGGATTTTTGCTCACCGTTCTTGTGATCATTCTGACCCCACGGGGTGGGATTTTGCGTGGAGCCCCAGATCGAGGGAGATTATCAGTGGTCTTGAATGTCTTCCATTTTCTAATTATTGCTCCCACTGTTGATTTCTTCACTCCAAGCTGGTTGGCTATTGCAGATTCAGTCTTCCCAGCCTGGTGCAGGGCTACAATTTTGTTTCTGGTGTCCTTTGACAGCTCTTTGGTCTTCACCATAGTGGAGTTTGGAGTCAGACTGTTTGAGGGTGTGCACAGGTGTCTTTTTATACTGATAACAAGTTTAAACAGGTGCCATTACTACAGGTAATGAGTGGAGGAAAGAGGAGACTCTTAAAGAAGAAGTTACAGGTCTGTGAGAGCCAGAAATCTTGATTGTTTGTTTCTGACCAAATACTTATTTTCCACCATAATATGCAAATAAAATGATAAAAAAACAGACAATGTGATTTTCTGGATTTTTTTGTCTCAGTTTGTCTCCCATAGTTGAGGTCTACCTATGATGTAAATTACAGACGCCTCTCATCTTTTTAAGTGGTGGAACTTGCACTATTGCTGACTGACTAAATACTTTTTTGCCCCACTGTACCAGCTTGGCTAAACAAATCCTTATACAGACCAAGCTGGACAAGACAAAACATAGAAAAGAACTGAACAATAAGGCCACACCATATGGACAGCAAAATCAAGGCCAGAACTTATCTTTGTTGAAATGAACTGCAAAGCAGAAGAGACCAGGCAGGGATGTGAATCCTCCAGGAACAATGGACAACTGGCACTGACTAAAGGGTGAAGCAAGACTAAATAGCCCAGTCAAAATTGCAAAAAGTGAACACACCTGATAAATGCTGCGATTCAGAGACAGCAGCGCTACCACTTACAACCACCGGAGGGAGCGCAAGAGCAGAATTCACAACACCCTTCGCCGGAGCAATGTCACACATGTGCCTTGTATGGCTCACATTTTGAACCTGGTTGTCCAGCAATTTTTATCCAACTATCCTGGACTAGATGGGCTTCTGCAGAGGGCACGGTCACTGTGTGCTCACTTCCCCCGTTTCCATCCTGCAGCTCAATGACTTACATCTCTACAGAAGTCGTTGGGCATGCCAGTTCACCGGCTGAAATGCGATGTGCCCACATGGTGGAATTCAACTCTGCACATGTTGCAGCGACAGTGGCAGCATCGACGAGCCCTGGTGCAATATGTTATGATGTATAGCCTGGGCCAACAAGATCCAGAGGTGGGGAAAATCACGCTGAAGTAGTGGTCTCAGATCAGGGACCTATGCACCCTTCTGTACAGTTTTGAAATAGCGACGAAGATGTTTAGTGCTGACGATGCCATTATGACTATTCCGGTCATTTACATGCTGGAGCACACATTAAATAGTATTCAGAGTCAGGTGGTGGGACAAGAGGAGAAGGAGGAGGAACAGGAGGAGTCGTGTGCAGAAAGGATAATATCTCCAAGGTCCAGACGGTCGGCAGCACTGTTATGGTTTTCCCAATGGCAGGGAAATCAAAATAACAACGGACTAGCTCTCGGGTGATGGGAACTAAAGTGACCGTGACCTGAACCTGACACGACACTGGAAGTAGCCGGGGAGTGTTTTTTACGATGCCCTAGACACCACGCGCCAGCCGGAGATCTAACTACCCCTATCAGAGGAATATACAGGCCTGCCTTACCTCCAGAGATGAACCCCAAAAGGAGATAGCAGCCCCCCACAGATATTGACGGTGAGTCAAGAGGAAAAGACATACGTAGGATGAACAGCAGATTTAGCACAGTGAGGTCCGCTTACTAGATAGCAGAAGTACAGGAAAGAGTCACTTCACGGTCAACTTCAAAACACTACTCAAAAACACCATCCTGAAATTACTTTAAAACTCCAGTGACAACTCATGCCACTGGAGTGGCAATTCCAGTCCACAAGAGCTTCCAGCTACAGAGAGTCACATTGCAAATAGCTGGACAAAAATAGAATAAACTAGAAACAAAATTCAACTTAGCTGAACAGGATCTTGAGGCAGGAGAATGCAACAGAATGCTACTGATACATTGTTGGCCGGCATCAGACCAGCAGCCAAGCAGCCTTAAATAGGAAACTCCCCTAATGGGTGTCAACAGGTGATCAAGGATAGAAGAAGGCAAATAAGTGGCACTACCATAAAACACCACCGGGGGAGCCCACAAACACAATTCACAACAGTACCCCCCCCTTAAGGAGGGGGCACCGAACCCTCACCAGAACCACCAGGGCGATCTGGATGAGCACTATGAAATGCACGAACCAAATCAGGAGCATGAACATCAGATGCTGTCACCCAAGAATTATCCTCCTGACCATAGCCTTTCCACTTAACCAGATACTGAAGTTTCCGTCTGGAAACACGGGAGTCCAAGATCTTTTCCACCACATACTCCAACTCACCCTTAACCAGCACAGGAGCAGGAGGATCAGCAGACGGAACAACCGGCACCTCATACCTCCGCAACAATGACCGATGAAAAACATTATGAATAGTAAAAGATGCTGGGAGGTCCAAACAAAAGGACACAGGATTGAGAACCTCCAGAATCCTATAAGGGCCGATAAACCGAGGCTTAAACTTAGGAGACGAGACCTTCATAGGAACAAATCGAGAAGACAACCAAACCAGGTCCCCAACACAAAGACGAGGACCGACACGCCGATGACGATTAGTGAACTGTTGAGTCTTCTCCTGGGACAACTTCAGATTGTCCACAACCTGTCCCCAAATCTGATGCATTCTATCAACCACAGCATCTACTCCAGGACAATCCGAAGACTCCAATTGACCGGACGAAAAGCGAGGGTGAAACCCTGAATTACAAAAAAATGGAGAAACCAAAGTGGCAGAACTGGCCCGATTGTTAAGGGCAAACTCTGCCAATGGCAAAAAATCAAGCCAATCGTCCTGATCAGCGGACACAAAACACCTCAAGTAAGTCTCCAAGGTCTGATTAGTACGCTCAGTCTGGCCATTAGTCTGAGGATGGAATGCAGACGAAAAAGACAAGTCGATGCCCATCCTGGCACAGAACGCCCGCCAAAATCTAGACACAAACTGAGTACCCCTGTCAGACACTATATTCTCAGGAATACCATGCAAACGCACAACATTCTGAAAAAATAGAGGGACCAGCTCAGAGGAGGAGGGCAATTTGGGCAAAGGTACCAAGTGAACCATCTTGGAAAAACGGTCACACACCACCCAGATGACGGACATCCTACGAGAAACAGGAAGGTCAGAAATAAAGTCCATAGAGATGTGCGTCCAAGGCCTCTTAGGAATAGGCAAGGGCAACAACAACCCGCTGGCCCGGGAACAGCAGGGCTTAGCCCGAGCACAAACATCACAAGACTGCACAAAAATACGTACATCTCGAGACAAGGAAGGCCACCAGAAGGACCTAGACACCAGATCCCTGGTGCCAAAAATTCCAGGATGACCTGCCAACGCGGAAGAGTGAACCTCCGAAATAACTCTACTGGTCCAGTCATCAGGGACAAACAATCTACCAGGCGGACAGCGATCAGGCCTATCCACCTGAAACTCCTGCAAAGAGCGCCGCAGGTCTGGGGAGACAGCTGACAATATCACCCCATCCTTCAGGATGCCAGTAGGTTCGGAATCACCAGGGGAGTCAGGCTCAAAACTCCTAGAGAGGGCATCCGCCCTCACATTCTTAGACCCAGGCAGATATGAAACCACAAAGTTAAATCGAGAGAAAAACAACGACCAGCGCGCCTGTCTAGGATTCAGACGCCTGGCTGACTCAAGATAAATTAGATTTTTGTGGTCAGTCAAGACCACCACCTGGTGTCTAGCACCCTCAAGCCAATGACGCCACTCCTCAAATGCCCACTTCATGGCCAAGAGCTCCCGATTTCCAACATCATAATTTCGCTCAGCGGGCGAAAACTTTCGAGAGAAAAACGCACATGGTCTCATCACTGAGCAGTCAGGACCTTTCTGCGACAAAACTGCACCTGCTCCTATCTCGGAAGCATCTACTTCAACCTGGAACGGGAGCGAAACATCAGGCTGGCGCAACACAGGAGCAGAAGAAAAGCGGCGCTTAAGCTCCCGAAAGGCCTCCACAGCCGCAGAGGACCAATTAGCAACATCAGCACCCTTCTTGGTCAAATCAGTCAAAGGTTTAGCAATGGCAGAAAAACCCGCTATGAATCGGCGATAGAAATTAGCAAATCCCAAGAATTTCTGAAGACTCTTTAGAGAAGTAGGTTGTACCCAATCACAAATAGCCTGAACCTTAACAGGGTCCATCTCCATAGATGAAGGGGAAAAAATATATCCCAAAAAGGAAATTCTCTGAACCCCAAAAATACACTTTGAGCCCTTCACAAATAGAGAATTAGCTCGTAAAACCTGAAAAACTCTCCTGACCTGTTGAACATGCGATTCCCAGTCCTCCGAAAAAATCAAAATATCATCCAAATACACAATCATAAATTTATCCAGATATTCACGGAAAATATCATGCATAAAGGACTGAAAAACGGAAGGGGCATTCGCGAGACCGAAAGGCATTACCAAATACTCAAAATGGCCTTCAGGCGTATTAAATGCGGTCTTCCACTCATCCCCCTGCTTAATCCGCACCAAATTATACGCACCACGTAGATCGATCTTAGTGAACCACTTTGCCCCCTTTATGCGAGCAAAAAGATCAGTCAGTAAAGGTAACGGATACTGGTATTTAACTGTAATCTTATTCAGAAGTCGATAGTCGATACAAGGTCTCAATGAACCATCCTTTTTACCCACAAAGAAAAACCCTGCCCCCAGTGGAGACAAAGAGGGGCGAATATGACCCTTTTCCAAAGATTCTCTGATATACTCCCGCATAGCAGTATGTTCAGGTACAGACAAATTAAACAAGCGACCCTTAGGAAATTTACTACCGGGAATCAACTCAATAGCGCAGTCACACTCTCTGTGAGGAGGGAGAGAATCAGTTTTAGGCTCCTGAAAGACATCATAAAAATCTGACAGAAATGCTGGGATCTCAGAGGGAGTAGATGAAGAAATGGGAACCAAAGGTGCATCCCCATGAATCCCCTGACATCCCCAGCTCAGCACAGACATTGATCTCCAGTCCAAGACTGGATTATGAATTTGTAACCATGGTAATCCAAGTACTAATACGTCATGTAGATTATATAACACAAGGAAACGAATAATCTCCTGATGGTCTGGGGACAGATGCATAGTCACTTGTGTCCAATATTGTGGTTTATTGCTAGCCAAAGATGTAGAATCAATACCCTTTAAGGGAATAGAAACCTCCAGAGGCTCTAAATCAAACCCACAACGCTTGGCAAAGGACCAATCCATGAGACTCAGAGCGGCGCCAGAATCCACATAAGCATCCACAGTAACAGATGATAAAGTACAAATCAATGTCACGGACAAAAGAAATTTAGACTGCAAGGTACCCATAGAAAAAGATTTATCAACCTTTTTATCAACCTTCTTTATGCGTTTAGAGCATGCTGATATAACATGAGCTGGATCTCCACAATAGAAGCACAACCCATTTTTGCGCCTGTAATTCTGTCGTTCGCCTCTAGACAATACACTATCGCATTGCATATGCTCTGGTGCCTTTTCAGAGGTCACCGCCAAATGATGCACAGGTTTTTGCTCAGAAGATACCGCCATATGGTGCACAGGTTTTTGCTCAGAAGATACCGCCATATGGTGCACAGGTTTTTGCTCAAAAGATACCGCCATATGGTGCACAGATTTTTGCTCAGAAGATACCGCCATATGGTGCACAGATTTGCGCTCCCGTAAACGCCGATCAATCTGGATAGCCAATTTCATGGCATCATTCAGACCTGTAGGCACAGGGAACCCCACCATGACATCCTTCACGGCATCAGAGAGACCTTCTCTGAAATTAGCTGCTAGAGCGCACTCATTCCATTTAGTAAGCACCGACCATTTACGAAATTTTTGGCAGTATATCTCAGCTTCATCTTGCCCTTGAGAAAGAGCTATCAAGGCTTTCTCAGCCAAAATCTCTAAATTAGGTTCTTCATAAAGCAACCCCAAAGCCAGAAAAAACGCATCTACATTTAATAACGCAGGATCCCCTGGCGACAATGCAAATGCCCAACTTTGTGGGTCACCCCGCAATAGAGAAATAACAATTTTAACCTGTTGCGCAGGATCACCAGCAGAGTGAGATTTCAGAGACAAAAACAATTTACAATTCTCTCTGAAATTCAAAAAACGGGATCTGTCTCCGGTAAAAAATTCAGGCATAGGGATCTTAGGTTCAGACATTGGAGCACGTATAACAAAATCTTGTAAGTTCTGGACCTTTGTAGCCAGGTTATTCAGACCTGCAACCAAACTCTGTGGATCCATGATTCAAACAGGTGTAACCAAAGCCATTCAGAGATTAAGAGGAGAGGAAAAAAAAAAGGCTGAAGACTGCAGTTTAAGCAAGGAGTACAAATAAGCACTAAGGTGCACTTTCCAAACACAGAAGGAAAAAAAACCTTTTCATATCCTTTCCTGCTTTAGTGCATAGTTTTAACACATGTGGGCCGGCCAAACTGTTATGGTTTTCCCAATGGCAGGGAAATCAAAATAACAACGGACTAGCTCTCGGGTGATGGGAACTAAAGTGACCGTGACCTGAACCTGACACGACACTGGAAGTAGCCGGGGAGTGTTTCCTACGATGCCCTAGACACCACGCGCCAGCCGGAGATCTAACTACCCCTATCAGAGGAATATACAGGCCTGCCTTACCTCCAGAGATGAACCCCAAAAGGAGATAGCAGCCCCCCACAGATATTGACGGTGAGTCAAGAGGAAAAGACATACGTAGGATGAACAGCAGATTTAGCACAGTGAGGTCCGCTTACTAGATAGCAGAAGTACAGGAAAGAGTCACTTCACGGTCAACTTCAAAACACTACTCAAAAACACCATCCTGAAATTACTTTAAAACTCCAGTGACAACTCATGCCACTGGAGTGGCAATTCCAGTCCATGAGAGCTTCCAGCTACAGAGAGTCACATTGCAAATAGCTGGACAAAAATAGAATAAACTAGAAACAAAATTCAACTTAGCTGAACAGGATCTTGAGGCAGGAGAATGCAACAGAATGCTACTGATACATTGTTGGCCGGCATCAGACCAGCAGCCAAGCAGCCTTAAATAGGAAACTCCCCTAATGGGTGTCAACAGGTGATCAAGGATAGAAGAAGGCAAATAAGTGGCACTACCATAAAACACCACTGGGGGAGCCCACAAACAGAATTCACAACACAGCACCAATGCGGCTGGCATTGGAGGGTGGGGGAGAGGGATTACCGAGGGCGCATGGTAGCAGCCAAACTGTTGAGGAAGGTGCAGGAGGTGAGGAAGAAGTGGAGGACGAACTTGCCCTGGGCATGGAAGACTCATCAGATGAGGGAGACCTTGATAAAATTTCTGTTGTGCGAGGTTGGGGGGAGAGGGCAGAGGAAGAAAGCATGGTTCTCACCTCGCCGCCACCAAGACAACAAGGACTTGGTCCTCCTGGATGCGCAAGACACATGAGTGCCTTCTTGCTGCACTACCTGCAACATGACCCTCGGATTGTCAGAATCTGAAGTAATGCTGACTACTGGGTTGGCACACTCTTTGATCCCTGGTCCAAAAATAAATTTGGCGAAATAATTCCTGCCATAGAAAATGATTCACGCATGCAGCAGTATCAGCAGAGACTGTTACAGAATCTTACATCTGCTTTTCCACAAAACACCAGTGGTGCACGTAGTGAATCTCTGAGTTCTAACTTGCCAACCATGGGACTGTCGAGTCATCACTCAAACCGTAACAGTAACATTGCATCTGGTGGTTAACAGCAATTTTTTCCAATCGTTTCAAGAATTTTTTACACCATCCTTTGCAGGGCCACAGGAGACAAGAAGTCTGACGCATAGCCAACGCCTAGAGAAGATGGTACATGAGAATCTCCAAGTTAACATCGATGCCATGACTGTGGAACTGGACCCTTGCTTATTTTGGGCTTCCAATCTTGAAAAATGGCCTGAGCTCACCACTCACTCTTTGGAGATCTTGTTGTGCCCCGCAGCCAATGTTCTCTCTGAACGTGTGTTCAGCGCTGCTTGTGGTATGCTGACAGATAAGCGCACACGGCTGTCCAGTGACAATGTAGACAGACTAACATTCATCAAGATGAACAAATCCTGGATCCACAAGGACTTTTCTACCCCTGTGTCATCCTGGGGAGACTAAAAGCTTGATGATTTTTGAAAATCACCTCACCAACCATTTTAAGAAACTCTGGCGAAACTGATGCCACTTAAGTGGTGTCTGTGCCCCAATTTTTAGAAAAAACTGAGACTTTTTTTGGAGTCCCCTTGCTGTGTTTTACATGAGGTTGCCATCGTCAATTCCAGGTGGGTGGAGTCGCTCTCCCCTTTTTAACCTTTAGAAACTACATACACTATGGCTTGGGGTAAGACAGATGGTTGAGTCTGCAGAGCTGTTTACTAATACTGTGGCCTGGAATTCAGAGGTCTGCTCCAAAGCTTCAGTGTCTGCTAGTCAGCAGAGTAGTCCACCCATGAAGCAAGCTACATTGCCTGTTTATCTAATTAATAATTGTTAACTGCATCTAGCCCAGGAAATCCTTTTGGGCCTAGTAGCATTTTGTGCTACTCAGCAGAGTACCCCACCCATGAAGCAAGCTACACCGCCTGTTTATCTAAGTACTAATTTTTAACTGCATCTAGCCCAGGCAATACTTTGGGCCTAGTAGCAGTTTCTGCTACTCAGCAGAGTACCCCACCCATGAAGCAAGCTACACCACCTGTTTATCTAAGTACTATTTTTTAACTGCATCTAGCCCAGGAAATTCTTTTGGGCCTAGTAGCATTTTGTGCTACTCAGCAGAGTACCCCACCCATGAAGCAAGCTACACCACCTGTTTATCTAAGTACTAATTTTTAACTGCATCTAGCCCAGGCAATACTTTGGGCCTAGCAGCAGTTTCTGCTACTCAGCAGAGTACCCCACCCATGAAGCAAGCTACATCGCCTTCTTCCTTTCTCAATCTAATCCCTCGGCTCTGGGGTGTCCACTCTCCCTCCAGCTCTCTCCTTCTCACAGGTGGACTACCACGTGTATTCACACTGTGGCAAATCTTTTGGACCCAGGCATAAGAAGTCGTCAAGGTAATGGATAATATGTGCCCCCTTAGAAACGTCCATGACGACCCATTCGAGGAAGCAACTAAACGCCTCAAATACTGAGCAGGATATGGAGCACCCCATGGACAAACAGCAATCTATGTAGTATGCTCCTTCACAGAAGCAGCCCAATAGGTGGACACTATTCAGAGGCACAGGTAGTAACCGGAATGCCCCCTCAATGTTTGTTTTGGCCATTAGGGTGCCACTTCCAAACTTCTTGACCTGCCTGATTGCCTCTTCAAAGGAGGTACAGTATATAGTACTGTACTTGGTTCCGCGTCGATGTTGTTTTTTACTGACCTGCCCCTTAGATATGACAAGTGATGGATTAGTCTGAATGTATTGGGTTCTTTTTTTGGCATGACTTTCAACGGGGATACCACTACGTCTTTTAAGGAAAGTGTTCTGAATGGACCCGCCGACATTCTACCTAAAGATATTTCTTTTTTACATTTCTTTGTCATGACGTCTGGGTGTTGCTAGGCTGATTTTAGATTTTTACTCCAGCCTTTCTTGATATTAGAAGGGCATGACATGCCTATATCTGTGTCTCCTCCTCCTTTTACTCCTCCTCCTCTTTTTGTTTGTTGTGTCTTCTGAGCTATTTGTCAGCTTTTGGACACCTTGAAAGGTGTTTTCTATGTGTTTTCTATGAGTTTTCTATGTGTTTGTATGTGTTTGTGTTTGCCTGCCATTGGTTTCAATGGGGTTCGACGGTGTTCGTCGAACGTTTGATGAACATTCGTCGAACATGCCCCAATTCGACGAACCGAACCGAACTTGAACACTGGGGGGGTGGCTCAACATTATTGTTAAGTCCTTCTCAGTCCCTGGCTTACTAGAGGTAGGGATCCGAGTGAAATGACACGCAGCACAAAAGGTTGTGTGATCATATACAGGGGAAGCCCAGGAGCACGTCTGACTCACTGGGCTCTACCCCCTCCTTTTTATAGAAAAGAGTCATACATTTACAGACATGCGCACAAGCGCTCATATTTCACATCCTTTTACAAAAACAGTCTATACTAGAGATAAGGTTCAACTTCTAGTATGTAGGTAAAAGGTTACAATAGTCAAGAAGGAATGCGTCCATAAAAGGAAATGTCAACTTTGCTTAAGTTTCTTGAAATAAGCCAGATGTCTCAGGAGAAAGACACAATGGATTCTTTCAGTCTGATCTCCACAATTCCCCCCTTTGACATATTCTTTTATTTTTATTACCACAGGGCTAAAGACAAAGCCTTTATTTTTGGTATTACACATGTACATGCTTGTATTCAATAAGAGAATCAAATCTAGTATTAATTCTTCCGTTTAACTCTCGCAACCTTTTCTTTGTTTTGCAATAAGTTTGTTCATTCTTTTTTCTTTATACGGCAGTATACTAAAACATTTATGAAACAACAAAAAGTTAATACGGTAATAATAATTAGAATCACTAGAAGATAACATAAGAAAAGAAAAAAAAAAATTTATACTCTTGCATCTATTACACAAAGTTTATCTGTGCATACTGAGATACCCTTGAGCACAATCTGGAATAGTACGTATATGACTACAATAATCATAACTATATGTATTATGCTCTGCATAATCCCAGCAACCCACCCACCGATTCCTCTGAACCAGTTGGCTGGGTTAAGAAAAGAAAAGGTATCTGACCACCAGCTATCCTTATTCTGGTCATTATCTTTGTCATACTGATCTCTGAGTCGTTGTACGTCCTTTAATTTAAATGTCATACTCATCAGATTCATTACAAACCAGGTTCCCCGGTTTGCTTGTACAATCGCTTGCATTACCTTGAGGGAACAACTCAGAATGTTCCCAATTTCTATTGTGTATGTATCTTTCCAATACTACAGGTTTGAAAGCATCAGAGGGATCGGCGGTTGTACTGAAACTGAGCTGTAGATTTTCAGTGGGGACCTGTCCTAGATCAGTTAATCCAGTCTTATTCCTAGGTACCCATTTTCCTCCCTTGAATGCTAAATATTGTAGATGTGTATTACTCCCTGAGAGATTACCCTGCCACCAAGGAAATTCTACCCATCCCACAATTGGTATGGCGATTGTAGTATTCCACAGCCTAGCATTACCAGTTTGGTTATTGGTCAGTTTGTCTGAACAATTAGGCCAAGCGAATATTTCTTCTGCTGATACGGGAACTGCTAGGAAAGGTATACTTGTGGCTGATACCGGTGAATGGGTACAGATCCAACAATCTGTCAGGGTTTGTGTATTGTTTAACAAGTCATGCACTAATTTTCTATGATGTTGTACGAATCTATTGTTCAAAGGGGTTAGAGAATTTAGTCTTTCCCATGCCTTTGTCGTGGTTAATACTATTAACATCAATATCATGAGTTTATACTGCTTTTTTTGCAATGGCTTGCATGTATCCATGATGTCTTTCCTTCAAGCTTGACTGATGTAGGTGTTGTCAACAGGACTTGGAAGGGTCCGTCAAACCTTGGTTCTAGAGCCTTTCTGGTGTGTCTTTTTACATAGACTTGATCACCTGGTTCCAACTTGTGACTTCCTTCAATGTTGTCAGGATCTGGAAGGGAAGCAAAAACTTGTGCATGCACCTTAGTTAATTGTTTCTGAAGATTTTGCACATAAGAAGTCAATGACTCAATATTTAACACAAGTTGCTGTGGAAAATAACATCCTAAATTGGCAGTCCTACCAAACAAAATTTCATATGGAGACAGTTTAGTCTTACCCCTTGGGGTATTGCGTATTGAGTAAAGGGCCAGTGGAAGGCATTCTGTCCAAGGCTTTCCTGTTTCAGCCATGGCTTTCTGTATTTTTAATTTTAAAGTTCCATTCATGCGTTCCACCTTACCAGAACTTTGAGGATGGTACGGAGTGTGTAACTGACTTTCAACACCCAACATTTTCAGTACATTTTTAAATATTTCTCCAGTGAAATGAGTACCCCTATCTGACTCGATCACTTCAGGGAGACCGTAACGGGGTATCAGTTCGGCAACTAGCTTTACAGCAGTGATTTTAGCTGAAGCCTTCCGAACTGGATAGGCCTCTGGCCACCCCGAGAACATGTCCACACATACCAACACATACTCATACCCATTACTTTTTGGCAGCTGGATAAAGTCTATTTGTAATCGCTGAAACGGGTAGAGAGGTCGGACGTGGTGCTTCATAGGGGTCTTTGTTGTCTGTCCGGGATTATGTGCCAGGCATATAGCGCATGCAGCACAATAGTCTCTTGCGTAGTTGCCAAAACCTGGAGCCAACCAGACTTGCTTTGCCAGTAGTGTCATTGCATTTGCAGACACATGAGTAGGGTGGTGTAGTCCACCAACTACAATCGGGTACCAGGCTCTAGGTAGACATATTAGTCCATCTTTCTTCCAAATTCCTGCTTGTTCTTCTGCCCCTTCCTTTTTCCATCTATCCCTCTCCTCTTCTCCTGCATCTTCCTGTGCTTGTCTCAGTCTATCTTCAGTATTTTCTGTGAGGTTTACAGTATGAACCTGTCGTAAGGGTTTGACTGCCGCTGCTTTGGCTGCTTTATCAGCCCTATCATTTCCCCTAGATTCCCTAGTGTCGAGTCTCACATGTGCAGCTACCTTAATTACTGCTACTTATTTTGTTTCTTGTGCAGCCTCTAAGATCTGTTTGATCAAAGAAGCATGTTTTACAGGTTGTCCTGACGCTGTCATGTAACCTCTAGCTCTCCAGATTACTCCAAAGTCAAACACAATACCATGTGCATACCTAGAATCAGTGTATATATTAGCTGTCTGATTCTCAGCTATTTTTAGCGCTTCGATCAATGCTGTTAGTTCTGCTTCTTGTGCAGACTGTTTTGGTGGAAGTGGTTCTGCTTTGAGAGTTTCAGATTCTGACACAACTGCATACCCTGTATGGAAGTTACCTGTGTCATCTGCAAACCTACTACCGTCTATAAACAGCTCTAAATCTGGATTTTGAAGTGGTGTTTCGGATACATTGGGTAAGCCTGCCGTTTCTTGTAAAATGAGCTCTGTACCATCATGTGTGTCTGTAGGGAAAAAATTTGCGTGTGGATCAGTGTCCTTATTCCCCCCCTTCAGACTCGAGAGGTAGCAGTGTTGCTAAATTAAGAGTCTGAAGCCTTGCAAATGTGATAGTAGAGGGGAGCAGCAAAGAACACTGTAGCCGCAAATGTCTGGCCATGGAAATGTGTTTTGGTTGGACCTGGTTTAATATCCCATAAACATCATGCGTAGTTTGAACTGTGAGTGGATACTCTAGGACAATTTCTGATGCTTTGTCCAACAATAGTGAGACAGCAACAACTACACGTACACAGGTTGGCGCTGCTCTAGCTACGGGATCTAACCTTGCTGAAAGATATGCAATTGGTCTTTGTTTCCCTGCATGCTTCTGGGTAAGAACTCCTGTAGCATGAGAATCAACTTCTGCAGCCATAAGCTGAAATGGTTTGGTGTAGTCTGGTAGCCCTAACGCTGGAGCTGAAACAAGGGCATCTTTTAATTGTTGGAACGAAATCTGACCTTCTTTTGTCAACAAATAAGGTTCACTTTTTACACAGTCATACAGTGGTTGCATTAGTTGACTGGCATGTATAATCCATTGTCTACAATGAGACACTATTCCTAAAAATGCTCGTAGCTGTTTATGATTTCTAGGCTCATTCATCTGTCTTATTGCTTCAGTTCTTTGAGGTGTAAGATGCTTTTTACCTTGAGAAATGCAATGACCTAGAAAGACCACTTTGATCTGACAAACTTGTAGCTTTTGTCTATTCACTTTACACCCTTCTTTTTCTAGAAAACATAGTAAACTTACAGTGGACCTTTCTGCGGTTTCTAGATCTGGGCAGCAAAGTAGTATGTCATCCACATACTGTAAAATTACTACCTGTGGTTCGGGTTCAAACCTTTGGAGGACTGTTTGTAGGGCATTTGAATAAAGAGTAGGGGAGTGTATCATTCCCTGTGGAAGGCATGTCCACGCCAACTGTTTGCCCTTAAATGTAAATGCAAACAAATGCCAACTATCTTGGTGTAAAGGAACCGAGAAAAATGCATTTGAAAGATCTATTACAGTAAACACTTGAGAACTGGCTGGTATCTGTGATAGTAACGTATGAGGATTGGGTACAACTGGGGTGATTGGATCTAGAACTTTGTTTATTTCTCTTAGATCATGTACCATACGATATTTGGGCATAGAACCCTTATCAAGAGTTCTCTTCTTGACTGGATACAGAGGAGTGTTAGCAGGTGATTGTATCTCTACCAAAACTCCTTTCTCTCTATATCCCTCTATCTGTTTTGTAATTGCTAATTCCTGCTGGGCACTCACAGGGTATTGTCTGAGCTGTGGGAGAACAGTTCCTGGTTGCACAGATAATTTTACAGGAGAAATATGCAATAATCCCACATCAGTGTCACCCTGTGCCCACAGTATTTCTGGGATCATTGAGAGATCTAGATCTGTGGTGTACTCTTTTTCTTCAGTATAATCCTCAAAAGCCTGAATTCTGACATATTGTTCTAATGATTCTGCATCATCAGGGATAGTCAGCATAACTGTGCCATCTTCCCTAAAATTGATGTTAGCTTCTAATTTCTTTAGTACATCAGTTCCTAACAGACATGTTGGGGCACCTCTGGCATACAAAAATCTGGATGCAAAACATTTAGGTCCTAATGAGACCTCTAGGGGCACAGTATATGGCAGTGTTCGAATTACCCCATCATAACCCTCAGCAAAAGTTGTTTGTTCTGAAATATCTTCCGGATTCGGAAGAAAATCTTGATTCAAAATTGAGGAAGTTGCACCTGTATCTATCAAAAATGGAATCTCTCTCCCCCCCACATTCACCTGTATCATAGGTCTTCTAGCTGGTAGGGAAGTTTGTAACACATCGAGTCAATCTGAATCTGGTATGGGACCATCTATGATGGTAGATTTCTGCTGGTTGTCCGTTTGGGGAGGGTTATTTCTGGGAACAAATTTGCCTGACTTTATATCTGCCAACTTCTTCCTGCACTCTCTTTGGAAATGACCTGGCTTTTTACAGTAGTGGCAAGGAAAATTGTGTCTCACTCTTCCTCCTGTATCAGCTTGTGCTATTCTAACAGGCTTACGATTCTCTCTCATATCCATGGCTATTCCTAAACATCGTTGTTTCACAATATTTGGTTGTTCAATTGTTCTCCAATCTGGAGTAGAGGATTTAAATTTTTCTCTGATTTTCGGATCTAGCCCCTCTATTAATTGTTTTGTAAAAAGTCTCCTTACTGAAGCATCAGTCAAATCCAATCCTTCATTCCTAAAGCTATTTTCTAGTTCTTGACTATATTCTTCAATACTTTGCCCAAATTTCTGCATAATCACACCTGTAGACCCCTTTCCCTCTGTTTTCCTCTCATGAAAATTATTAATGCCTCTGTGAACTGGGTACCTGATGCTTCTGTCTGTAAGGCACCCCCTTCTGCCACTGGTCTATTGGGCTGTAGGTGTGTCAATAATTCCTGAAAAAGTCCGGGGGACATTTTCATTCTACATAATTCTTCCCCGTCCGCCCAGACCCCAGCATGAGTCTGCATGATTTGTTGTATATACTGCGCAAATCGGATAGGATATTGAGTGGGATCAGGCGCATTATGCAGGAGGGACATACCCTCAGCAGGGGACCAAGGAAAGTATTGTCTGGTCTGATGATATCTGGTGTTCATTACCCCGTCAGCACCAGGTTCCCTAAAGGGTCTTGGTACTACCCTAACAGGGGCAAGTACAGCGCCATATCTAGGTGTACCACAGGCTAGGCAATCATTTCTCCAATCTGGATTTTGTTGTCCACAGTGTGAACATTCCCATCCTCCTACCCCACCAAGATTGGGATACAAGGCTGGAAATTGTTTTCCTCCTGCTCTTCCAGATGGTACAAATGATTGGGCTTTTGGATCTAGGTAAGGTGGCGGGATTATGTCACAACTTTTTCCCTTCCCCATGATCCATTTGGAAGTGTCTGGATCGTACTTCCAATTCTCCTCTTTAGCTGTTTTTGAGACCTCTATCATACAGTGTATGATTTCTTCCCACCCATTGTCTTTGATAATTCCACCTCGTTCTTTACTCAGTTTTTCCCATTCTGTACTGAACATAAGTGCTTCTGAAATTCCCAATTTTTTCTCTTACCCTCCTAATCTGCCTTCTGACTATCTTTCCACATCTTTCCTGTATGATATCTGCTGCTTCCACTTGTCCTAAGACGGTTTTTGTCTGTTTATTTCCCATTTTTCTTTTTCAATATTAGCTATGACTACCCTAGGTGACGTTTGGACAACCACTTCCTCTGTTGGTGGCGTCTCGTTGCCTTCTCTCCTAGGGAGCTAAAATACAGGGGAAGCCCAGGAGCACGTCTGACTCACTGGGCTCTACCCCCTCCTTTTTATAGAAAAGAGTCATACATTTACAGACATGCGCACAAGCGCTCATATTTCACATCCTTTTACAAAAACAGTCTATACTAGAGATAAGGTTCAACTTCTAGTATGTAGGTAAAAGGTTACAATAGTCAAGAAGGAATGCGTCCATAAAAGGAAATGTCAACTTTGCTTAAGTTTCTTGAAATAAGCCAGATGTCTCAGGAGAAAGACACAATGGATTCTTTCAGTCTGATCTCCACATTATTCAGCACACATAATTATATAATTTAGCTGTTTATAATACCGTGCACTATTTTTATTATTTTCGCATTTTTTTCTTTTTGAAGTTGGCTTCCTATATATTGGAATGTTTTTAAAAAACTTTGAGTAATACAATTTATCATTTTAATATTAGGCCGGAGTCACACTAGCGAGTTTTACGGACCTATGAGAGGCGTAAAAACTACGCATTGCACACGGACCAATGATTTTCTATGGGGCAGCTCCTATCTGCCGTATATTTCGCAGCCGTATTTTACGGGCATAGAAAATCGCAGCATGCTGCGTTTGTCAGTGTATTGCGCAAAAAATCCGCCAATGAAAGTCTATGGGGGTGAGAAAAATACGGATTACACACGGACCAGCAGTGTGACTTGCGAGAAATACGCCAGACATCTCCAGGTGCCAGGAAATGTGCCAAGCCCTCAATCAGGAAGCTGAGACATGCTAATTAGCTGAAAAAGCCAGACAGACATCACGGAAGTCTGGCACATGCCTCCACGGAGTTGCAAGCAGCATGGCAAACCTTATCAATGTGGATATGCTCCTGGTCCTGGTGCAGGAAAGGCCCGAGATTTGGGACCAACGGGATGCCAATTATGCAAACCGGGCAAGGAAAGAGGCTGCTTGGAGGAGCATTTGTGGGATCCTTTTCCCAAATTATGACCAGCGGCCATGTGAGGGACAGAGGCAACTAAGTAAGTACACTCCTGATTATCAACTATTTCAACTGCAGTAAGAACAATATTTGCTCACAATTATATTTATGTTAGCCTGATTTTGTATGTATATTGCAGCATTTCTGTACTGGTTCAGGACATGATAAAGGGGTTACGTACAGAATTTATAAATGTTGCTACAGTTAGCAAATTGACAATGACAGACTGGTATAGAGGGGACAGGACCCTGTTCTTGTGTACTTACATTCTACGGTGTCCCTCTTTTATGGGATAGTGGTATTTGTGTGTGTTTATTTTGCTAATTGCAGATATTAAGTTAGAAATGCAGCTTAGAATAGGGCCTAGTAAAATCTGTGAAATCACTGACACCTTATGTTACCATTGTGTACAGTGTCCTTAGACATTATTTTCTTCTCTGTCATTATAGTGGAAGATGTTATGAGATGTTGGAGAAGCATTCGGGACCAGTACCGAAGAGAAAGGCAGCAGCGGTCCAGGAGTGGCTCATCTGCTCCAGCCAAATGCAAATACATTTATTTTGACCGGCTGTCCTTTCTGGATCCCAGTATGGATCTCAGACCGTGAGTACAAACCACACATCACAATACACATATGTTAGGAATGGGCATAGATGATTGTAATTTTTTTTTACTTTTTCAAATAACAGAACTCAATCTAACCTCACTGAGAGGGAGACAACAGGTTTAGATTCAAAGGCACTCATAGATCCTGTTGGTGAAGGAGAAGAGGTGGCTGGACCAACTATGGCTCCTTCTATGATTCCCCCTCTGTATCCATCTTCGGATGCCCTTCATGTTTCTCAACCACCTGGTCCTGATGCTGCAGCACTACCACCCACAGATGCACCAGCTTCACTGATGCCCGAGGATACTGGCCACAGCAGCAGCCCAACTGTTCCTCTTGAGGCCTCACCACAGCCTGATGTGACCTCTCGCCATGGCCGAAGAAGGAGAGAGATTAGTGCAAGCTGAAGAAATTTGGACACTGGTGTCTTAAATTATTTGGCCAGGGCTACTCAGGATGAGGGTGAGGAGTCATTTGCGCGTAGCCTGGCCCGGTATCTCCGTCCCATTCCCTGTGAAATGAGGCTACGTGTGAGAGGGTGCATGCAGATCCTTCTTGATGCATGCACACCCCCAAATGACCCTAACAATTTGTTTGAGTACATTAAGAGTTGGCAGATGTCACCATGTAACCTCTTACGTATGCCAAGAAATCAACCAGTGCATGCTCAAGAGGGATCTGCAGCACCTCCTCCACGTGAGCCTACACCTCAACCCTATCCCCAACAAAACCCACCAATGTCTACTAATTACCAAATGGCATCCTTCCAGCAACCTTACCAATATGGCCACTTGTCTAGACCCAGTGTTGGAGGCTGGTCCCAACCTGGGTTTGGACGACATGGTCATATTGGTGGGGGTTATGACACACACAACTTATATTATCATCATGATGCCCATAGTATGAACCCTTATGGCCAGTACTCAAGTGGTCAATCTGAGCAGGGCCAGATTTTGGGGGACGGCCAACAGAGAGCACACCAACAGGGTGATGGGCAATTGGGCCAACAAAGGCCACAAGAGCAGCAACCTGAACTGCCACCGTCACCTCCACCAACATATCATAATCTATAAAAAATGGTTAATTCTTGTTGCAAATTGTGTGTGATATACACACAAATTGATAATCTGCTGTGATAGCTATGTGTTTTGGTTTATTATTTTGCTCTGGCCAAGTTTTATTGGCCACAAATGCCATATGCTGGCAATATGTTTAATGAAAGTTTCAAATTAGCTAAAAAGATCATTTATTAAAACTAGTTTGAAAGCCAATTTCTTTGTGTTTGTCTACTCATTATGACATCATATCCAAACATATTATGGTCATCTAAATCTAATAATTAAGTCAAATCAGCACATATAGTTCAGTAACTTAATTTTTTATTATATATGTATATATATATATATATATATATATATATATATATATATATATAGTGATAAAGAAAAGAATTACAACTGAGATACAGCATAATCCTGCCAGGGAGTAGCACCCTGAGGAGAAACAAAATAATTTGTGTAAATATCCCTCACTTTTAGGCCAGAAAGGGGATGCCTTGGAGGAGGTCCATGAGGTGTGGGACTACCCACATTAGTCAACATGTCTTCACCACTAGCAGCTGAGGAGCAATCACAATGTCTAGTAAAATTGTGTAAAACAACAAGCGCTTTTATCACTTCGTTAACATTAGCCTCACTCAGCTGAATGGCTGACTGGAGGACGCGCCATTTGGCACACAGAATCCCGAAGGCACACTCCACCAGTCGCCGCGCCCTGGAAATTAAACACCCGCCGCTGATGGTCCAGGTTGCACCGGGGATAAGGCCTCATCACATGCCTCATCAATTGGAAGGCCTCATCTCCCACAAGAACATATGGCACTGCTTCAGCATTGGAGCCTGGGAGTTGTTGTGGTGGGGGGAGGTCAAACTGATTTTCACGTAGCTACCGACCCAAAATGGACAAATTGAACACCCTACAGTCTCCAGTTTACCCATAGGTCCCAATATCTACAATTATAAACCTATAGTTACTGTCAACTACAGCTAACAGAACTACAAAGAAAAACTGCTTATAATTGAAGAATAGGGTGCCCGAGTTCGGCGGCTTACGCACCCTGATATGTTTCCCATCTAGGGCTCCGATGCAGTAAGGGAATTGGCAAGTGACATTAAATCCGCTTGCTATTTTGAGCCAATCATCCATTTTTGGCTCATGCATGACAAGTTCGTGGAGTTTTGTGTTATGAACTGGTGGTTTAGGAGCAACATGGGACGAGCTCTGGAGGAGGTGGTACCTGTACTAACTGCAGTTCCTGAGCTAAACACAACACTAGAAGTAGCCGTGGGATGTTCCTGTCACTCCCTAGACACTTCGTCACAGCCGGAGGACTAACTACCCCTAAAGATGGAAACAGGAAAGCTATCTTGCCTCAGAGAAAATTCCCAAAGGACAGACAGCCCCCCACAAATATTGACTGTGAGTGGAGAGGGAAATGACATACAAAGAATGAAACCAGGGTATAGCAAAGGAGGCCAATCTAGCTAGATAGATAGGACAGGACAGAATACTGTGCGGTCAGTATTAAAATACTAGAAAAATCCACCACAGAGTTTACAAAAATCTCCACACCTGACTAAAGGTGTGGAGGGTAAATCTGCTTTCCAGAGCTTCCAGCTTACTGAATAAATCCATACTGACAAGCTGGACAAGAAAAAACATAGAATGTGCTGAACGATTAAGTCCACAATATGTGGACAGCAAAAGAACAAGCAAGGACTTATCTTTGCTGAACTGGTCAGAATATCATGGAAATCCAAGCAGAGATGTGAATCCAACCAGGAACCATTGACAACTGGCACTGGCTGAAGGATAGAGCCAGGCTATATAGCCGAGCCAGAATAGACGATCAGTGGAAGCAGCTGATGACTGCTAAATCCAAGGAGCAGCCATACCACTTAAAACCACCGGAGGGAGCCCAAGAGCAGAACTCACAAAAGTGCCACTTACAACCACCGGAGGGAGCCCAAGAGCGGAATTCACAACAGTACCCCCCCCCTTGAGGAGGGGTCACCGAACCCTCACCTGAGCACCCAGGCCGATCAGGACGAGCCAAGTGAAAAGCACGAACCAAATCGGCAGCATGGACATCGGAGGCAACAACCCAAGAATTATCCTCCTGGCCATAACCCTTCCACTTGACAAGATACTGAAGCCTCCACCTCGAAAAACGAGAATCCAAAATTTTCTCCACCACATATTCCAACTCCCCTTCAACCAACACCGGGGCAGGAGGATCAACAGAGGGAACAACGGGCACCACATATCTCCGTAACAAAGATCTATGGAAAATATTATGGATGGCAAAACAGGCTGGAAGGGCCAAACGAAAAGATACCGGATTGATAATCTCAGAAATCTTATAAGGACCAATAAACTGAGGCTTAAACTTAGGGGAAGAAACCTTCATAGGAACATGACGAGAAGATATCCAGACTAAATCCCCCCCCCCCCCCCCGAAGCTGGGGACCAACACCCCGACGGCGGTTAGCAAAACGTTGAGCCTTTTCCTGAGACAACGTCAAATTGTCTACCACATGAGTCCAAATCTGCTGTAACCTGTCCATCACGGAATCCACACCAGGACTATCAGAAGGCTCAACCTGCCCCGAAGAAAAACGAGGATGAAAACCAAAATTACAAAAGAAAGGCGAAACCAAAGTAGCCGAACTAGCCCGATTATTAAGGGCAAACTCGGCCAACGGCAAGAAAGCCACCCAATCATCCTGGTCAGCAGACACAAAGCATCTCAAATAAGTTTCCAAGGTCTGATTAGTTCGCTCAGTTTGGCCATTTGTCTGAGGATGGAACTCCGAAGAAAAAGACAAATCAATGCCTATCCTAGCACAAAAGGCCCGCCAAAACCTAGAAACAAACTGGGAACCTCTGTCAGACACAATATTCTCCGGAATGCCATGCAAACGAACCACATGCTGAAAAAACAATGGAACCAAATCAGAGGAGGAAGGCAATTTAGGCAAAGGTACCAAATGGACCATTTTAGAAAATCGGTCACAAACCACCCAGATAACAGACATCTTCTGGGAAACAGGAAAATCCAAAATAAAATCCATGGAAATATGTGTCCAAGGCCTCTCAGGGACTGGCAAAGGCAAAAGCAACCCATTAGAGCGGGAACCGCAAGGCGTGGCCCGGGCACAAGTCCCACAGGACTGCACAAAAGAACGCACATCCCGCGACAAGGAAGGCAACCAAAAGGATCTAGCAACCAAATCTCTGGTACCAAAAATCCCAGGATGACCAGCCAACACCGAACAATGAACCTCAGAAATTACCTTACTTGTCCATCTATCAGGAACAAACAGCTTCCCCACTGGACAGCGGTCAGGTTTATCAGCCTGAAATTCCTGAAGCACCCGCTGTAAATCAGGGGAGATGGCAGAAAGAATAACCCCTTCCTTAAGAATGCCAACCGGCTCAAGGACTCCAGGAGAATCAGGCAAAAAACTCCTAGAGAGGGCATCAGCCTTAACATTCTTAGATCCCGGAAGATACGAGACCACAATATCAAAACAGGAGAAAAACAGGGACCATCGAGCCTGTCTAGGGTTCAGCCGCTTGGCCGACTCGAGGTAAATCAGATTCTTATGATCGGTCAAGACCACAACGCGGTGCTTGGCTCCCTCAAGCCAATGTCGCCACTCCTCAAATGCCCACTTCATAGCCAACAACTCCCGATTGCCGACATCCAAATTGCGCTCCGCAGGTGAAAACTTTCTGGAAAAAAAAAGCACACGGTTTCATCAAAGAACCATCAGAACTCCTCTGAGACAAAACGGCCCCTGCCCCAATCTCAGAAGCATCAACCTCAACCTGAAAAGGAAGAGAAACATCCGGCTGACGCAACACAGGGGCAGAAGTAAATCGGCGTTTAAGCTCCTGAAAGGCCTCAACAGCCGCAGAGGACCAATTCGTCACATCAGCGCCTTTCTTCGTCAAATCGGTCAGGGGCTTAACCACACTGGAAAAGTTGGCAATGAAACGGCGATAAAAATTAGCAAAGCCCAAAAATTTCTGTAGGCTCTTCACAGATGTGGGTTGAATCCAGTCATGAATGGCTTGTACCTTAACAGGATCCATTTCTATAGACGAGGGGGGAAAAATAAAACCCAAAAAAGAGACCTTCTGAACTCCAAATAGGCACTTAGACCTCTTCACAAATAAAGCATTATCACGAAGGATCTGGAATACCATCCTGACCTGCTTCACATGAGACTCCCAATCATTGGAAAAAATCAAAATATCATCCAAATACACAATCATGAATTTATCAAGATAATTGCGGAAAATATCATGCATGAAGGACTGAAATACAGAAGGAGCATTAGAGAGCCCGAAAGGCATCACAAGGTATTCAAAATGGCCTTCGGGCGTATTAAATGCAGTTTTCCATTCGTCACCCTGCTTAATACGAACAAGATTATATGCACCTCGAAGGTCAATCTTAGTAAACCAACCAGCCCCCTTAATCCGAGCAAACAAATCAGAAAGCAAAGGTAAGGGGTATTGGAATTTGACCGTGATCTTATTAAGAAGGCGATAATCAATACAGGGTCTCAAGGAGCCATCCTTCTTGGCAACAAAAAAGAATCCCGCTCCCAATGGTGACGAAGATGGCCGAATATGCCCCTTCTCCAAAGACTCCTTAACATAACTCCACATGGCGGCATGCTCTGGCACAGACAGATTGAAAAGTCGGCCCTTAGGGAACTTACAGCCAGGAATCAAATTAATAGCACAATCACAGTCCCTATGTGGAGGAAGGGAACTGGACTTGGGCTCATCAAATACATCCTGGAAATCCGACAAAAACTCAGGGACTTCAGAAGAGGGGGAAGAGGAAATTGACATCAAAGGAACGTCACTATGTACCCCTTGACAACCCCAACTAGTCACAGACATAGATTTCCTGTCATGGATCCCAATGGCTGGGGATCGCACTGGACAAGCAAAATAACATAAATAACGGACGAGCTCTAGGGTGATGGAACCTGGGCTGACCGCTGCCCTACTCCTGACAAACACAACTAGAAATAGCCAGGGAGCGTGCCTACGTTGATTCTAGAAGCCACGCGCCAGCCTAAGAGCTAACTAGCACTGCAGAGGAAATAAAGACCTAGCTTGCCTCCAGAGGAATGAACCCCAAAAGGTATAGTTGCCCCCCACATGTATTGACGGTGAAATGAGAGGAAGGCACGCACATAGAGATGAAAATAGATTTAGCAAAATGAGGCCCGCTATAACTAGAAAGCAGAATGATACAAAAGGGGTCTGAGCGGTCAGCAAAAAACCCTAATCAAAAACCATCCTGAGATTACAAGAACCCATGTGCCAACTCATGGCACATGGGGAGAACCTCAGCCCACTAGAGCTACCAGCTAGCATAGAGTCATAATTAGCAAGCTGGACAAAAAGCCAAACAACTAAAAAACAGAACTTAGCTTATCCTGAGAGATCTGGGAGCAGGTAGTCAGGAACCAAACTGAGCACATCTGAGTACATTGATAGCCGGCAAGGGAATGACAGAAAAGCCAGGTTAAATAGGAAACACCCAGCCTCTGATGGACAGGTGGAAAGCAGAGACCGCAACCCACCAAAGTCACCCAGTACCAGCCGTAACCACCAGAGGGAACCCAAAAACAGAATCCACAACAGTACCCCCCCTTGAGGAGGGGTCACCGAACCCTCACGAGAACCCCCAGGGCGATCAGGATGAGCTCTATGGAAGGCGCGGACCAAATCAGTCGCATGAACATCAGAGGCGACCACCCAGGAATTATCCTCCTGACCATAACCCTTCCACTTAACCAAATACTGGAGTTTACGTCTGGAAACACGAGAATCCAAGATCTTCTCAACAACATACTCCAATTCTCCCTCCACCAGCACCGGAGCAGGAGGCTCAACCGAAGGAACAACGGGCACCTCATACCTCCGCAATAACGACCGATGGAACACATTATGAATAGCAAACGATGCTGGGAGATCCAAACGAAAAGATACAGGGTTAAGAATCTCCAAGATCTTATAAGGACCGATGAACCGAGGCTTGAACTTAGGAGAAGAGACCTTCATAGGGACAAAACGAGAAGACAACCACACCAAGTCCCCAACAAGAAGTCGGGGACCCACGCGGCGACGGCGATTAGCAAACTGCTGAGTCTCCTCCTGAGACAACTTCAAATTGTCCACCACCTGATTCCAAATCTGATGTAGCCTGTCCACCACCACGTCCACTCCAGGACAATCCGAAGGCTCCACCTGACCAGAGGAAAAACGAGGATGAAACCCCGAATTACAAAAGAAAGGAGAGACCAAAGTAGCAGAACTAGCCCGATTATTAAGGGCAAATTCGGCCAGTGGCACAAAGGCAACCCAGTCATCTTGATCAGCAGAAACAAAACACCTTAAATAAGTTTCCAAGGTCTGATTAGTTCGCTCCGTCTGGCCATTCGTCTGAGGATGGAATGCAGACGAGAAAGACAAATCAATGCCCATCTTAGCACAAAACGTCCGCCAAAATCTAGACACAAACTGGGATCCCCTGTCAGAAACGATATTCTCCGGAATCCCATGCAAACGAACCACGTTCTGAAAAAATAAAGGGACCAACTCAGAAGAGGAAGGCAACTTAGGCAAGGGTACCAAATGAACCATCTTAGAAAAGCGGTCACACAAAACCCAGATAACGGACATTTTCTGTGAGACAGGGAGATCTGAAATAAAATCCATGGAAATGTGCGTCCAAGGCCTCTTCGGGATAGGCAAGGATAACAACAACCCACTGGCCCGAGAACAGCAAGGCTTAGCCCGAGCACACACTTCACAAGACTGCACAAAGGTGCGCACATCCCTTGACAAGGAAGGCCACCAAAAAGACCTGGCCACCAAGTCTCTAGTACCAAATATTCCAGGATGACCAGCCAACACAGAAGAATGGACCTCGGAGATGACTCTACTGGTCCAATCATCCGGAACAAACAGTCTTTCTGGTGGACAACGATCAGGTTTATCCGCCTGAAACTCCTGCAATGCACGTCGCAAGTCTGGGGAGACAGCGGACAATATTACCCCATCCCTAAGGATACCAGTAGGCCCAGAGTCTCCAGGAGAGTCAGGCACAAAACTCCTGGAAAGAGCATCTGCCTTCACATTCTTTGAACCTGGCAGGTATGAAACCACAAAATTAAAACGAGAAAAAAACAACGACCAATGAGCCTGTCTAGGATTCAGACGCCTGGCAGACTCAAGGTAAATCAGATTTTTGTGATCAGTCAAGACCACCACACGATGTCTAGCACCCTCAAGCCAATGACGCCACTCCTCAAATGCCCACTTCATGGCCAAAAGCTCCCGATTACCCACATCATAATTGCGCTCGGCGGGCGAGAATTTTCTAGAAAAGAACGCACATGGCTTCATCACCGAGCCATTGGAACTTCTCTGTGACAAAACCGCCCCCGCTCCAATCTCGGAAGCATCAACCTCAACCTGAAAAGGAAGTGAAACATCTGGTTGACATAACACAGGAGCAGAAGAAAACCGGCGCTTAAGTTCCTGAAAGGCCTCCACAGCCGTAGGAGACCAATTAGCAACATCAGCACCCTTTTTAGTCAAATCAGTCAAAGGTTTAACAACACTGGAAAAATTAGTAATGAACCGACGATAAAAATTAGCAAAACCCAAGAACTTCTGAAGACTCTTAACAGATGTAGGTTGTGTCCAGTCACAAATCGCCTGAACCTTGACGGGATCCATCTCAATAGTAGAAGGAGAAAAAATGTACCCCAAAAAAGAAATTTTCTGGACTCCGAAGAGACATTTTGAGCCCTTCACAAACAGAGAATTGGCCCGCAGGACTTGAAACACCTTCCTGACCTGTAGAACATGAGACTCCCAGTCATCAGAAAACACCAAAATATCATCCAAATACACAATAATAAACTTATCCAGATATTCACGGAAAATATTGTGCATAAAGGACTGAAAGACTGAAGGAGCATTAGAAAGTCCAAAAGGCATTACCAAATACTTAAAATGGCCCTCAGGCGTATTAAATGCGGTTTTCCACTCATCACCCTGTTTTATCCGCACAAGATTATACGCACCGCGAAGATCTATCTTAGTGAACCACCTAGCCCCCTTAATGCGAGCAAACAAATCAGTCAATAATGGCAATGGATACTGATATTTGACTGTAATCTTATTCAGAAGGCGATAATCTATACAAGGCCTCAGGGAACCATCTTTTTTTGCCACGAAAAAAAAACCTGCTCCCAGAGGGGACGAAGATGGACGAATATGTCCCTTTTCCAAGGACTCCTTAATATAATTCCGCATAGCAGTATGCTCTGGCACTGACAGATTAAATAAACGACCCTTAGGGAACTTACTGCCAGGAATTAATTCTATAGCACAGTCACAATCCCTATGAGGAGGGAGCGAATTGAGCTTAGGCTCCTCAAAAACATCCCGATAGTCAGACAAAAACGCAGGGACCTCAGAAGGAGTAGATGAAGCGATTGAAATCAGAGGTGCATCATCATGAACCCCCTGACATCCCCAGCTTAACACAGACATTGTTTTCCAATCCAGGACAGGATTATGAGTTTGTAACCATGGCAGACCAAGCACTAGTACATCATGTAAATTATAAAGTACAAGGAAGCGAATCACCTCCTGATGAACGGGAGTCATGCGCATGGTCACTTGTGTCCAGTACTGCGGTTTATTCATAGCCAATGGTGTAGAGTCAATTCCCTTCAAAGGAATAGGAACTTCCAGAGGCTCCAGACTAAAACCGCAGCGTTTGGCAAATGACCAATCCATAAGACTCAGGGCAGCGCCCGAATCCACATAGGCATTGACGGAAATGGATGACAGTGAACAAATCAGAGTTACAGACAAAATGAACTTAGACTGCAGAGTACTAATGGCAAAAGATTTATCAACCTTTTTTGTGCGTTTAGAGCATGCTGATATAACATGAGCTGAATCACCACAATAAAAACACAATCCATTTTTCCGCCTATAATTTTGCCGTTCACTTCTGGACTGAATTCTATCACATTGCATAGTCTCAGGTGCCTGTTCAGAAGACACCGCCAACTGGTGCACAGGTTTGCGCTCCCGTAAACGCCGATCAATCTGAATGGCCATAGTCATAGACTCATTCAGACCTGTAGGCGTAGGGAACCCCACCATAATATCCTTAATGGCCTCAGAAAGACCATCTCTGAAGTTTGCAGCCAGGGCGCACTCATTCCACTGAGTAAGCACCGACCATTTCCGAAATTTTTGACAATATACTTCCGCTTCATCATGCCCCTGAGAGAGGGCTAATAAAGCCTTTTCAGCCTGAATCTCCAGGTTAGGTTCCTCATAGAGCAATCCCAGTGCCAGAAAAAACGCATCCACACTGAGCAATGCAGGATCCCCTGGTGCCAATGCAAATGCCCAATTCTGAGGGTCGCCCCGCAGGAAAGATATTACAATCTTAACCTGCTGAGCAGGGTCTCCAGAGGAGCGAGATTTCAAAGAAAGAAACAATTTGCAATTGTTCCTGAAATTCAGGAAGGTAGATCTATCTCCAGAAAAAAACTCTGGAATAGGAATTCTAGGTTCAGACATGGGAGTGTGAACAACAAAATCCTGTATGTTTTGAACTTTTGCAGCAAGATTACTCAGGCTGGAAGCCAAACTCTGGACATCCATGTTAAACAGCTAAGGTCAGAGCCATTCAAGGGTTAAGAGGAGGTAAGAAGCAGCTAGACAGCAATTAAGGGCTAGGCAGCAAAACTCTGAGGGGAAAAAAAAAAAAATTTCCCTTAAACACTTCTTTTTCTCCTGCTTCAGCCCAAACAATTAACACTTTGTTGGCCGGCTATACTGTCATGGATCCCAATGGCTGGGGATCGCACTGGACAAGCAAAATAACATAAATAACGGACGAGCTCTAGGGTGATGGAACCTGGGCTGACCGCTGCCCTACTCCTGACAAACACAACTAGAAATAGCCAGGGAGCGTGCCTACGTTGATTCTAGACGCCACGCGCCAGCCTAAAAGCTAACTAGCACTGCAGAGGAAATAAAGACCTAGCTTGCCTCCAGAGGAATGAACCCCAAAAGGTATAGTTGCCCCCCACATGTATTGACGGTGAAATGAGAGGAAGGCACGCACATAGAGATGAAAATAGATTTAGCAAAATGAGGCCCGCTATAACTAGAAAGCAGAATGATACAAAAGGGGTCTGAGCGGTCAGCAAAAAACCCTAATCAAAAACCATCCTGAGATTACAAGAACCCATGTGCCAACTCATGGAACATGGGGAGAACCTCAGCCCACTAGAGCTACCAGCTAGCATAGAGTCATAATTAGCAAGCTGGACAAAAAACCAAACAACTAAAAAACAGAACTTAGCTTATCCTGAGAGATCTGGGAGCAGGTAGTCAGGAACCAAACTGAGCACATCTGAGTACATTGATAGCCGGCAAGGGAATGACAGAAAAGCCAGGTTAAATAGGAAACACCCAGCCTCTGATGGACAGGTGGAAAGCAGAGACCGCAACCCACCAAAGTCACCCAGTACCAGCCGTAACCACCAGAGGGAACCCAAAAACAGAATCCACAACAATTTCCAATCCAGCACCGGATTATGTACAAGTAACCATGGAAAACCCAGTACAACAACATCATGCAAATTATGCAACACCAGAAAACGGCAATCTTCCTGATGTGCTGGAGCCATGCACATGGTCAGCTGAGTACAATACTGAGGTTTATTCTTGGCCAACGGCATAGCATCAAAGCCCCTCAAAGGAATAGGGCTCTGCAAAGGCTGCAAGGAAAAACCACAGCGCCTGGCGAATTCCAAGTCCATTAAGTTCAGGGCAGCGCCTGAATCCACAAATGCCATGACAGAAAAGGACGATAATGAGCAAATCAGGGTCAAAGATAAGAGGAATTTAGGCTGTACAGTACTGATGGTAACAGACCTAGTGACCCTCTTAGTACGCTTAGGGCAATCAGAAATAACATGAGCAGAATCACCACAGTAAAAACACAGCCTATTCTGACGTCTGAATCCCTGCCGTTCTGCTCTAGTCAAAATCCTATCACACTGCATAGGCTCAGGACTCTGCTCAGAGGACACTGCCATATGGTGAACGACTTTGCGCTCGTGCAGGCGCCGATCAATCTGAATGGCTAGAGACATAGATTCGCTCAAACCAGTAGGCGTGGGGAACCCCACCATAACATCTTTAAGGGCTACAGAAAGACCCTTTCTGAAAATTGCTGCCAGAGCCTCCTCATTCCATTTAGTGAGCACAGACCATTTTCTAAATTTCTGGCAGTATAATTCTGCCGTTTCCTGACCCTGACACAGGGCCAACAAGGTTTTTTCTGCATGATCCACAGAGTTAGGTTCGTCATACAATAATCCGAGCGCTTGAAAAAATGCGTCTACATTAAGCAATGCCGGATCCCCTGATTCAAGGGAGAATGCCCAGTCCTGAGGGTCACCACGCAGCAGAGAGATGATGATTTTAACCTGCTGAATGGGATCACCAGAGGAACGGGGTTTCAAAGTAAAAAACAATTTGCAGTTATTTTTAAAGTTCAAAAACTTGGATCTGTCCCCAAAAAACAAATCAGGAGTTGGAATTCTAGGCTCTAAAGCCGGAGTCTGGACAACATAATCTTGGATACTCTGTACCCTTGCAGCAAGTTGATCCACACGAGAAAATAAACCCTGAACATCCATGCCAGCACCAAAATCCTGAACCACCCAGAGATTAAGAGGAAAAAAAAGACAAAACAGACTGCAGAAAAAAATGGCTCAGAAAATTTTTTTTCCTTCTTTTGAGATGCATTTAATTCATTTTTGGCCAGTTGTACTGTTATGAACTGGTGGTTTAGGAGCAACATGAGACGAGCTCTGGAGGAGGTGGTACCTGTACTAACCGCAGTTCCTGAGCTAAACACAACACTAGAAGTAGCCATGGGATGTTCCTGTCACTCCCTAGACACCTCGTCACAGCCGGAGGACTAACTAAAGACCCCTAAAGATGGAAACAGGAAAGCTATCTTGCCTCAGAGAAAATTCCCAAAGGACAGACAACACCCACAAATTTTGACTGTGAGTGGAGAGGGAAATAACATACACAGAATGAAACCAGGGTATAGCAAAGGAGGCCAATCTAGCTAGATAGATAGGACAGGACAGAATACTGTGCGGTCAGTATTAAAATACTAGAAAAATCCACCACAGAGTTTACAAAAATCTCCACACCTGACTAAAGGTGTGGAGGGTAAATCTGCTTTCCAGAGCTTCCAGCTTAACTGAATAAATCCATACTGACAAGCTGGACAAGAAAAAACATAGAATGTGCTGAACGATTAAGTCCACAATATGTGGACAGCAAAAGAATAAGCAAGGACTTATCTTTGCTGAACTGGTCAGAATATCAGGGAAATCCAAGCAGAGATGTGAATCCAACCAGGAACCATTGACAACTGGCACTGGCTGAAGGATAGAGCCAGGCTATATAGCCGAGCCAGAATAGACGATCAGTGGAAGCAGCTCCTGACTGCTAAATCCAAGGAGCAGCCGTACCACTTAAAACCACCGGAGGGAGCCCAAGAGCAGAACTCACAAAAGTGACACTTACAACCACCGGAGGGAGCCCAAGAGCGGAATTCACAACAGTTTTGACCATATTTCCATACATGTTGCACTCACAATGCCAGAAATAGTGGATCGTCCGATGAGAAACTCCAGATGTAGTCCGGCATAGGACAATCCAGTTGACAGGAAGCTGAAAGTACAGAACAAATAATCTTAGCTAAGTAAAAATACTACACCAAAACCAGAGTTAAGAAAAAAAAAATAGAAATGTAAAAAGGCAGGATTAACAGTGTAACTTGCAAAATCTGCACTGGGTATGTAATTGAACATTGTAAATACATATTTTGTAGCGGCTTTGGCTATAATTTACACATATAATTTTATGGAGCTGCTAAGAAGCAACATAAAAAAGAAAACATCATCAACATACAGTATGTGAGATTGGTGAATACAAACCGTAAGGTAAGGAGAAGACTCTCCTCTGCGGATATGCATTTTCGCATCCTGGTGTCCTGAAATGTTATTTCTGGACGTACTGTCTCCAACAAGATGTCAAAGGTTGGTATAGTCAATCGACAGTAAAGATAACATTTTTCAGGATGTGCCCGCAGAGCTCTATACAGCCTCTGAAAATGTCCTTTAGTGACGCGTTGTCTCAAAAGTGGATGCACCCACATTCTTCTCCTTCTTCGCGGATCCACTATCACGGGGTATGGCTGGCCAAAGCGACGAGACAACACTCAGTTAAATAACACCTGCTCAGTTGGGGTGAAATGCAGCAACTCAGACATGGTGCCAACATAACAACAATACACCAACAGATGCACACCCACAAAATGGCCAGATGGGAGTGTGCCACCTGTTGTAGAGGCTTTAAATAGGGTTGGTGATGATGATTTAAATAAAATTCAGCCCTGAAAAAAATGCATTACGGATGTCATACAGATTACATACACAGAAGTACATGCGCAAAATGCGCTGCCACACCCTGCCTACGGATGACATACGGATTACTATTTTGGAAAAATTTCTGCATATTACACCTGTAAAATACGGACCGTATTTCCCTATGCTGAGTTTGACACCGGCCTTATAGGTGATGGGTCTCTGGTTACAAACAATCATTTTAAAGCAACCCTTAATAACCTCATTGATAATGTGCAAAGGTGTGCATCTATTTCTTTGTGTAGAACTTATGCTCAATACTGAATAAATGGGGATACTTTGAAAATTGTATTTCCTTTTTTTACAATTTGCATGTGTGTCGATCCTGAGATTTCTATAATCACACAACTTTTCCTTATGCAGTAATTTCAATGTTGAGGAGTGTATTATGGTGCTATATAAGAAACAGATATAAATAAAACTAAAAACCTGGAATTTATAACAGCATGTTTAATTGTTTAAATATTATGCCAATAAATTTTTATTTGCAATTTTATTCAGCAAGTGACCAAAACTATGATCCTCATGCAACATGTGAGAAGCAAAGAAGACAAGGTGATAATGAGGTAAACTGTCAGTTCCGTGTAGAAACAAAATGGGTGAGGAGGAACCAATTGACCTTGCTAATTGATAATAATATTTCGCTATATTTTAAGAGTTCAGGAGGTAACTGTGAATGGTACTAATTAGTGAAACATAAGGTGTCATTACTATTAATGCTCTACTTCACAAAATTTTTAACAGCTTCCAACCTGCAATTGTACTGTATCTTACTTCCGAGTAAAACTATCTATAATATCTGTAGATAAGATGACTCTGCCATTCCATATATGATCTTGTCTTTTAATTCTTAGATTTATTCATTAAGGAGATCTACCTGTACTGCATTATTATTATCAGAGACATTTTAAAACAAGTTATACTGTCGTAAATATATCTTCTTGGTATGACTATAGTATGTATTTCATTTTAGGCAATGCATATTTTGCTAATGTTTGAATGGAATTGAAGCAATATTTTATTGCACTTTATTTTGACTGCAGTCAGTGGTCTAGTCCGCCCAAAATGTGCCAGGGCTCAAGAGTCTGAGGTAGCAGAAGTGGCACCTGTTAGGTACAATTTCAGAGAGATTCATTGTGTATGGATTGATGTGCAGCCGCATGTAATCTCCATTAATCACTTTGCCAGTTATCATTTCTTGTCCATTACTTGGCTGTGCCATCTGACCTTCTAGAGGGAAAGGAATTGCTTCCAATCTCTCCTAGAAAAACCAGAAAGGGGCACCTTGGGTTCTATAGCAATGACCCCTGCTGCAGGACTGGGGTTAGATCTTGCTTGTGTGGGGGAAAACCCCTGCACTAAGGTCTGGCTGAGCTGGTTCAAGGTGCCCACCAATTCCTGGAACACTGCCAGAAGACCCTACATCTGGTCCATAAGAAGCAATTTAATAATTTCAAGGAAGGGGGAAACACTGTCCACTCACCACCAGAATAGACAGCGCCTCCCCCTTCAGACCGACATGCAGAATATGTTGTGTAGAGAATCAGACATTCATTTGACAAAACCAGAAACAAACTAACTTAGTGCAAAAGTAATTGAGAACTATACGATCCCAGACCTGGTAAACATGGACAAGTGGTTGCGATTGTGATTAAGATAGCTCAGGATTCTTCTAACCATGTCATTTTGAACCACTGCCCAGGTACTCCAACAGATATTATGTTAATGAGTGGTCTCACAACTACTTCATAAGAAAGGAGATAGGCGTTCAGCTGGCTGCCACCATTCTTCCTCTTTTTTACCTGACACTTGAACCTATCAGTAAACAGTTACAGGAAAGTGACAGACCCAGTTTATAAAGGACCTAAAATGCAAGGTGGTCTTTTTCCTAGTGGCTATTACTATTTACATATAACAAAACCTGCAGTTCCTGTCAGGGTTGGTCTTAGGGTTTGTTTACGTTTCTCTTTGTGCTACACTCCCTGGGTTTCTCTCTGAGATATTTACTTGATTTTGACTAGGCTTCGGCTTCATCACCAGATGACAGCTGCTCAGCGACAGTGGGACTAGGAAGGGCTTTACCAAAGTCTGCCCCCCATTTACTGGGAACTTGGTGAAGTGTATCACGGACCTTTAAGGCTCGCTTAGCTGGGGCTTGCTTGCCCCAAGTGTGCTTATGACTGCACCTTTGCTGGTTTGATGCCAGTCTTGCCAGGTCTCTCTGCCACCAGAGTAGGCAAAGATATCTGATTGACATCATGTTTGCAGGTGTTTTACAGTATGTGTTCGCAGGAAAAGGAGTAGTTATGCTTTTAGAAAATGTGAAAAGTTGTTACATGATGTCATACAACAGTGACCATTCAGAGGAAGATATTAGTTCTACACAGGTGCTCTGCATACCATATAAACAACTACAGCAGAGCGAAATCCAAGAACTTGCAGGTGATATTTTGTCTAATTTTAGACATTCTCTTTCCTTATCTTGTTTATTGAACCCAAAACACTATGACAACTTTTACTGGAAAACTTCCTAGTATTCTGCTGAGACATATTTGACCCCTTACTTCTGTATTAATTTTCAGCCTCTATAGCAACCCAGACCGTAGACCACACTCCTAAAAGAATTTAAACCTTATATCAGACCTAAATTCACATCAAGTAATATTCCTTAAAATTTACAAATAATGCTTAGGTACATGAAAATGAAAACATGTGAGCATAATTATAAAGGGCTGAATTGATTATATAAGAACTTGGGGAGGAATATATAAAAGGGTACAGATTGTTCTGAATAACAAATTTAGCATTTCTGTATCTATACAATAAAAAAGGATTGCCTGTAGAGATGAGTAAATCAATTTAATGAGAATCAAATTTATCTCGATTTTTTTTTTAATTTGCTGGACCCAGTGAATTTAAACAATTTGAGATTTGATTTGCGTAGAAACGCCAGCAGTTATCAACACAATGCAAAAGATTACATCAGACAGAGAAGGTTCACATGATCTAGGGCATGACTTGGCAGGCTTCCTTAGAATGATTTGCAGCTATCACATCACAGCCAATATTACAGCCAATCAGGAGAGATTATCATAGCCTGTAAAAAAGCTGTGGCAGGGAATGCCACAGGTAATTTTTTTGTGAATCTGTATAGTGAGAGAATGTTACAGCTCATAGCTTAGCCATACAGATAAAATAATAAGCCAAAAAGAACTGAAAAAAACATACAGACATTGTTTGACAGCACAGCAGCAAAGAACAGTTAGTATCTGCTGACCTACAGATATATTTGTTCAGGTCACTAGAAAATCACTAAGATTGTGTTTGCATTAGTGAGCCAGAAAGGGGTTTAATACAGCCCTAGTAGATATCAGAGTGTTGCACACACTTTTAATTTAATTGTAGGATTTACTCACAGGGAAGCTATTTGCTGCAATTGAAATTTTTGGGGAAAGTTAAACCAAGCTGGAAAATTCGAATTTCAGTAGATTTGCTCATCTCTAATTGCCAGGAAAACTGACTAATATATCTCTGTATTTCAATAAAAATATAAAAAAAACCTTGGCTGCTTCCAGATTTACGTTGATGAGTCCACCTTCCTAGACCCAAACACTGACTAGCATCCTTTGCATTAAGCAATATAGTTTGTGTTGTCCATAGCAACAAGATGACAGCTCTTATTTTTCTAAAACTGCATGAAATTGTTATAACACTTAGGCATGCATTTCCAATTATTGCAAAGATAACATAGAGCTTATTATCCACTTCCCAACATTAGATGTACCAATACATCCTATTTTGCAGTGCGTTCCTGCAAATGGAGGTACGGGTACATTCTTGACCATCACCAGGAGCTTGGGTTAGGTGATTGCTGAGCCTTGTCCTTTTTACCATCTAAATGCCATGATCAATAGTGATCTCATTATTTAGAAGACTAGACAAGGGTACGCCCAGAAGGTAATCGCAGGCTGCCAATGGTAGTCGTGGCAACCGGAAATGTAATGATGACCTTCGGCTCTGACAATTACTTTGGCTTCTTAGACTTTTACAGGAACATGGTCTAAAAGGTGTTCTGTCAGTTTATCACTGACAGGTGTAATGTAGTGATGAGCGAGTGTGCTCGTTACTTGAGATTTCCGAGCATGCTCGGGTGTTCTCTGAGTATTTTGGGCGTGTTTGTAGATTATGTTTGTGTCGCCACAGCTGCATGATTTGCGGCTGCTAGACAGCCTGAACACATGTGGGGATTCCCTAACAAAAAGGCACTCCCTGCATGTGATCAGGTTGTCTAACAGCATGCTCGGAAATGTCGAGTAACGAGCACACTCGCTCATCACTAGTGTAATGCATTGCAAAGCTGGTGCATTACAATGCATTATACCCGTGATGTGAGAAAAAGAACTTAGAGTTCCGTATAGGGACTAAGTAAAAAAAAATGTGAAAAGTTAAAAAAAAATTGTACCAATAAATGCATATATTTATGTCAAAAAAGAAAAAAAAGTACAGATATTTGGTATTGTTACATTCAAAATGACGACCTATAAAGCTGTCACAGTAGGTAACCCCTTCAGTGAACACTGTAGAAAACAAATAAAAATAATTTAAAAAAAGCTATGCTTTTTCATCACACTACCAAAAAAAAAGTGGAGTAAAACATGATGAAAAAGATGACTTTAAATGCAAATGGTATAGCTGAAAATATTATCTTGTCCCGCAAAAGCAAACTGCAGAAAAAAGCTATAGCTCTCAGAATGTAGCAATATAAAAACTATTCTTTTTCCTAAGAAATATTTTTGTTATGTAAAAGCATAAAACATAAAAAAATCCATAAATGGGGTATCATCTGACTGAAGAATGAAGCTATCTTATCACTTTTACATCAAAAAAGCATGAGCACTGTAAAGCACCAGGCTGTCTGCCCTGCTGGTGCATTGCCGCTGCGACCGTGGTTAGCACACGATGGTGCTTCTTTAAGGCATTAGGGACCCACTGAGAGGTGCACCATGACGTGGCAGAGGGCTTCATACAGTCGGATCAGAATTTTAAACTAAGAACCTCATGTTCAGTAATATATATTTTTGCCTATCAGCATTAGATCAACGTATGATTTTTTTGAGGTACGGTCAATGCTCTCTTTTTGGTGTATTTGATCACTTTTACCACTTTTACGACATAAAATTTTAAAAAAATCCTTAATTGCTGGTTTTTGTTCATTCTGCCTCACAAAAATCTTAATAGAAAACCATCAAAAACTGTAATGTGCCCAAATATGGTACCAAAAAATCTGTCACCTAATCCTGCCAAAAAAAGCCCTCACATGATTCAGTTGGCAGAAATATAGTTGAATTATAGAGCTCAAAATGTGCAAATGCAAATTCTTTTTTAAAAAAACAAAAAGCATTTTTCTAGTGTGTGATAGTAGTACCACTGTAATCACACCAACCTGAAGTAAAAAGCCATCTAATCACATATACTGCACAGTGTACTGCAAAAAAATTAAAGAAAACCAAATCTTGAGCTGCTGTTAATTTGTTTATTCTGCTTTCCAAAAACCTCAAAACAGCTTGGCTTACATTTATCCTGTGCTTTACGCTGAGTGCATACCTCTTGATTTATATGTAAATCTCTGAAATACGTGATTCAGATGAAACTCCAGGCAGAAGATTCCCTATAATAAAGCAGATGCAATCACATTGGACTCTCTCTGGCCTATGATCCAGAGGTATTCATCTTTTTAATCATCTTTTTATGCATGAACAAAAGCACCATAAGCCACAATTTTGGGTATGTCTAAAATGAAGGACACTTTTGAACAGAGGCTAAACAGAGTCCCGAGTAATACTGCAGCCTCAATATAGTCAATGAATCTGATTTAGGTTTCATCTGAATCACAATATTTAGAGTTTTAGATGGAAACCTTCATGTAAATGCTCAGAGCGCAGGATAAATGTGGTACAAAATTTTATGTAAAATGTCCCCAATAAAAAGACTCAGGTCTGTCATCTGTCAATGGAAATATAGGGGGCTTCCACATTACTGATAGTACAAAGGCTCTGGAAAAGCACCATGGCTCCTCGCCCCCTAAAAGAAATCCAGCAAAATCTGCACTCCCAAATCGAAATGTTGACTCCCTTCTGAGCCCCACAGTGTGCTTAAACCACATGTAGAATCCAGATGTTTGGCATTTCTGTAGTGATGAGAGTCCACTTAATTTAAGGTGTCCATGTTTGCAGAAACACTATGGGCACTATAATTTACTGGCATTGCAATGCGCTGGGCACTGCAATGGCAGGTTTGCAATCTTCACTCAGCACTCTCCATTGTTGCTTGTTTCTGGAAAACACCCATGGAGTCAAAATAGGTGCTACACCGGTAGATAAATTCCCACAGTGATATATTTCCAAATTGGGGGCATTTGGGGGCTCTGTATATGGAGTCTGCAAACTATCTTTTGAAAATTTGTTGTCCAAGAGTCAAATAGCGCTCCTTCCTTTCTGAGTCTCACCATGTGGATAAGTAATAATGTACAGCCACATATAGGGTATTGCAATATTCAGCGGAAATTAAGTGACAATTTTTGGTGCCATTTCTCCCCATTTCCCCATATAAAAATGTAAAATCTGGGGCAGGTGTCTCCAACAATCCCAGAAAAGGGAGACACTCCAATCCAGAATTGAAAGTACAGAGATCTTAAGGTCTTTGTGGAAGCCAGGAATCTGCTGAACAGAAAATGGAAAAAAAAAATCAGTACATGGCGGTTATAACAATAATACAAATGACATATTTTTATTTTTCAAAATTACGTACCTTAGGGTCACCAACAGACGTTCCTCAGCAGGAATTGCTCGACATAGTGGTATGTCCTGCCTGGTGATGGATCCTCAGACACAATGCAGCAATTCATCGAAACTTAATAATAAATAATAATAATCATTTTTATTTATATAGCGCCAACATATTCCGCAGCGCTTTACAACTTATAGAGGGGACTTGTACAGACAATAGACATTACAGCATAACAGAAATCACAGTTCAAAATAGATACCAGGAGGAATGAGGGCCCTGCTCGCAAGCTTACAAACTATGAGGAAAAGGGGAGACACGAGAGGTGGATGCTAACAATTGCTTTAGTTATTTGGACCAGCCATAGTGTAAGGCTCGGGTGTTCATGTAAAGCTGCATGAACCAGTTAACTGCCTAAGTATGTACTTCTCTGGGTTTTCATGCAGTTCCGTGTACAACGAGTGGTAGGCTCCATGGCTCTCTCGGACTTCTATGATGGGGTGTTGCCAGTAGTGATGACGTCTTGCTCTTCATCTATCTTCTTCACAAGCCACAGCAAAGGCAAAAGCCAATTTCAATTTTTAATCCAGATACGATAGAAGCTCTCCGTGCCAAGATCCATCTTGCAGCTGGATACAGCAGCAAAAGATGAGGATTTCATCTGTGTGGGGTCTATATGTACAAATTCCCCATGAGACACACTTATTGGGTGTGGCTTTTGTTAAGGAAATTCTCCAAGAACAGCAACAAAATTCTTTGAAAAATTGAATGCATGCTCTAAAAAAGCGCAAATGCATGCAAAAACGCATACAAGCACATGCACACACAGCTTTTTTTGGCGTCATGTGTAAGCTGATGTGCATAAAAAAATGCAGTGTAACCATGCGTTTGAATGTGTTTTGGCATGCAAATGAAATGCTGCACACAGAGATGCTAATGTGAACTTAGCCTAAGAGAAGTTTACTGCCGCATTGTATATTAGGCATTTTTGCTCTGAGTTCTGTATTAATTTAGAAATCTGGCCTGGAGTCTGTATTGAGCAGGTCTGATCTGGTTTAGACTGTACTTGGGTCAATAATCAACTTATATGGACTGAGGTCTTTATTGTTTTAGATTATCTGTCTGTATCTGTCTGGGGTCTGTATTTGTTTTGAGGGCTAAAACCGGGGTGTGGAACAATCTATTGGGTGTATTCTGGGTCTAATTCTGAGTTTACTGGGTCTTCGATTTGATATTATTTGGGAGGTCTTGTCTGGAATTTGTATTTATGTAATGCATCTGATCAAGGTCTGTTCTCGGATCTGTATTTGTTTAGGTTGCAGTTCTAGGAATGGTGTTTGTATTTGTTAAAAGGTTTAGTCTGTTTTTTTACACAAGTCTGCATTTATTCTGGGGTTTTGGCTGGGATCTGTAATTCTTTTAGGGAACGGGTCTGAATTTAGAAGGTTTTGCTCTGGGATTCTATTGTAAAGGTACCTTCACACTAAACGATATCGCTAGCGATCCATGACGTTGCAGCGTCCTGGCTAGCGATATCGTTTAGTTTGACACGCAGCAGCGATCAGGATCCTGCTGTGATATCGCTGGTCGTTGAATAAAGTCCAGAACTTTATTTGGTCGTCAGACCGGTGTGTATCGTCGTGTTTGACACCAAAAGCAACGATACCAACGATGTTTTACACTGGTAACCAGGGTAAACATCGGGTTACTAAGCGCAGGGCCGCGCTTAGTAACCCGATGTTTACTCTGGTTACCAGTGTAAAATGTAAAAAAAACAAACAGTACATACTCACCTTCGCGTCCCCCGGCGTCCGCTTCCCACACTGACTGAGCGCCGTAAAGTGAAAGTGAAAGTACAGCACAGCGGTGACGTCACCGCTCTGCTGTTAGGGCCGGCGCTCAGTCAGTGCAGGAAGCGGACGCCGGCGGACACCGGGGGACGCGAATGTGAGTATGTACTGTTTGGTTTTTTTACATTTTACGCTGGTAACCAGGGTAAACATCGGGTTACTAAGCGCGGCCCTGCGCTTAGTAACCCGATATTTACCCTGGTTACCCGGGGACCTCGGCATCGTTGGTCGCTGGAGAGCGGTCTGTGTGACAGCTCTCCAGCGATCAAACAGCGACGCTGCAGCGATCGGCATCGTTGTCGCTATCGCTGCAGCGTCGCTTAATGTGAAGGTACCTTAAGGGTCTGTTCAAGGATGTTTATTTATAAAGGGGTCTAATTTAGTGTCTGAATTAGCAGTAGGGTCTGGTATAAAGTCTATAAATAGAAATAATGGGGGCACCATGGACCGTTTTCTACTGGGATCCAACCTTGACCAATGAAAAATGTGATAGAACAAAACAAAACAAAGCAAAGGCCATGAACAACGGGGATCACCAGACAGCAGGATGATATGCAGACAAGGTCACAGCTTTAATAAGGTATGAGATATAACAAAGATACTGAAAACATTAAAAACATTTAAAAACAGTACATAATGCCCAAAATAAGGCACATGCCTGGAAACAGACTTGTAGGAGACAATAAGAATAATACACAAATACATGCATATATATACACCTGGTCCTAGAAATCCTATATGGACAGTATATTTGTCAATGTGTGAGATATAGAGAATGCAAAAATAAAGCCTCATATGCACAAGGAGTAATATAAAACAGACTGAGAACAGTACAATACTTAGATCTTAAAATAAATGATCTTAAATAGTATGCTACCTCACTTAGGAGCACTCAATAATATGCATATACTTAAACTCTACACATGTGAGAGAGGCAGGTATAATAACCCAGCATTCCCCATAAACATAAGTATAACTTACTAGATGAGTAAATTACCCATAAATGAAATAGGACCAGAACCAGCACATGCAAATATCCCCCATGAGGCAAACAAATCTGACCTAATCCCCATCAAGTGATACCAGGCATGAAAGAAGAGAAACGAAAACCCAACGCGTGTCGCCACTAGGGTGGCTTCATCAGGGGTGTGATTTTCGCTATCAACATCAATCTTTATATACCTTATTTTATCCCCAATAAGTGAGTACAGCCGTGTGTGATCCCACGAGGTCAGGCAAGCAGCATCAGCAGTGGTCTAATGCGCATGCTCCGGCTTCTTGGACCGGAAACCATCATTGCTACGCAACGGTAAACAGAGGACACAGGCATACAGTGACTCATCCGTGAAAGATGATGGCCATGAGTTATCTGCACCGAAAACACATACACATCAAAAGGACCAATCATTTGGTTCATGTACATACCAGGATCGCAAACGCACATGACGGCACAGAATAGTCAGCTGGAGGCGCCGGTCACAAGTGGGAAAAGAACCCCTTACTGCGCAGGCGCCTGCCTTGTTGAAGGAAGGAAGGCTTGTTCCCCTGGACACCATGTGACCGAAGGGGCGGTCACACGTGGGGAATCTCTACTGCGCAAGCGCCTGGAAAAGGCTTGGTCTCCTGGTAACCATATAAACAAATACGGCGGTCACAGACGAAACATAGCTACTGCGCAGGCGCTGGTTGTTATTCCAAGCTTACGGACTTGGTCACATAGTTGCAAACAATAAATGAGCCAAACGTGCACATCTTATCAAGTTAACACATGGGGACTTAGGGTATTGAGTATTTGATGTCACCAAACACTGCTGAAAAATACCTGCCACGCATGCACCAGGGACCCGATCGTTCCATAACCGGAAACGCAATCAGGTGTATGTGAATGTTACCATATAGGCACCAACAAAAAAAGGGTTTAACAAAATCAAGGTAGCAGATCAAAAACCCCCATAACATAAGCTCCTGGTTTGTTAGGAGACAGAGGTCTAATTTCACAATATCCATACCCACATTCCACACATACACAGGTGAGCCCTGCACACATAAAGGGTCAGACCGCGCTAGACGGTACCTACAGATCTAATTGGGCATGCCCATATAAATAATACAAAATATACTCAGATATCAATTTTAGCCCAGAATTACCATCTGCGCAGGTCTGCATTTCTTAAAAGCCAGGGGCATGAATGCCTAATGGCATTATAAACAGGCATGAGCACACTACAACAATAATTATATGCCGTTTCTACTAAACATAAATAAAGAAACATAATATGATGGCCAACCTAGTTAGCTACTTTAGGCCAAAAATCCTTATGCTCAGTAATCGCCTAACCCTGTATGGATGTACTACACAAAAGAAAGCGAAGTATGATGAAACCTTACCCATTCCCACACATGGAGCTCAAGTATGGGCATCCACTGAAGGGTGGCCTAAGGTGAAAAACTCACCCCAAACCACCGTGCACCAGTAAAGACTGCCCACCATGTAGACAAAGGTCCGTAGCAGCAAATGAAGACCTCTACCCCCCACACACATATAGGAGCACCTGTCCCAGTTGTCAAGAAATGGGTGCCCAAGAAAAGAACAGGGGCAAAAGCCCCAATGGAAAATCAATGAAAAAGTTTGCACAATTTCTAATATTTTTAATGGAATCGCCAGTGTATAATACTGAAACCATACCCTTTCCCATCCAAAGAGACATCCCATATACTGCTCGGAAATCCCAAACTGCATCTAATGATGCCCAGTGTTGGACAAATAATGTGCCCCATGGACACTAATTATGGCAAAAATACAAAACTTTAAAGAGCAGGAAAAACACATGGAGTCTATATAGTGTATAGGACTTGATTCCTTTGGGGGAGGAAAGAAGGTGCTGAGGGGAAGGACTTTATATCCGGTATTGACAGCCCCAAATTTGTACACACTTTATGACTTCCCCTGATGGATAGTATAGTATAATATATCATGTTATTGGACTTTTTGGCAACTGTACCTGGAATCATTTGAATCTTGTTCTTCTGTCTGTGATCTTTCTACCTATATGGACAGTATATTTTCTTCCTTTGTAGGAGCGTACTACCTTTTATGGACCTTGTGTCTTATGACTATATACATCTTGGGTGCCACACATAGTGGTTTCTGTTAGGGGTCCTCTATTATTATTATTTTTTGTAATTGTTATCTCTGGGGGGGATTTCCCCGGCGCTACAATATGTCCTCTGCGCTTTATTGGTTTACCTTTTGGTAACATCGTGCTTTCCTTTTTTTGTCCATGGGGTTAATCCCGATAGACTCCATGTGTTTTTCCTGCTCTTTAAAGTTTTGTATTTTTGCCATAATTAGTGTCCATGGGGCACATTATTTGTCCAACACTGGGCATCATTAGATGCAGTTTGGGATTTCCGAGCAGTATATGGGATGTCTCTTTGGATGGGAAAGGGTATGGTTTCAGTATTATACACTGGCGATTCCATTAAAAATATTAGAAATTGTGCAAACTTTTTCATTGATTTTCCATTGGGGCTTTTGCCCCTGTTCTTTTCTTGGGCACCCATTTCTTGACAACTGGGACAGGTGCTCCTATATGTGTGTGGGGGGTAGAGGTCTTCATTTGCTGCTACGGACCTTTGTCTACATGGTGGGCAGTCTTTACTGGTGCACGGTGGTTTGGGGTGAGTTTTTCACCTTAGGCCACCCTTCAGTGGATGCCCATACTTGAGCTCCATGTGTGGGAATGGGTAAGGTTTCATCATACTTCGCTTTCTTTTGTGTAGTACATCCATACAGGGTTAGGCGATTACTGAGCATAAGGATTTTTGGCCTAAAGTAGCTAACTAGGTTGGCCATCATATTATGTTTCTTTATTTATGTTTAGTAGAAACGGCATATAATTATTGTTGTAGTGTGCTCATGCCTGTTTATAATGCCATTAGGCATTCATGCCCCTGGCTTTTAAGAAATGCAGACCTGCGCAGATGGTAATTCTGGGCTAAAATTGATATCTGAGTATATTTTGTATTATTTATATGGGCATGCCCAATTAGATCTGTAGGTACCGTCTAGCGCGGTCTGACCCTTTATGTGTGCAGGGCTCACCTGTGTATGTGTGGAATGTGGGTATGGATATTGTGAAATTAGACCTCTGTCTCCTAACAAACCAGGAGCTTATGTTATGGGGGTTTTTGATCTGCTACCTTGATTTTGTTAAACCCTTTTTTTGTTGGTGCCTATATGGTAACATTCACATACACCTGATTGCGTTTCCGGTTATGGAACGATCGGGTCCCTGGTGCATGCGTGGCAGGTATTTTTCAGCAGTGTTTGGTGACATCAAATACTCAATACCCTAAGTCCCCATGTGTTAACTTGATAAGATGTGCACGTTTGGCTCATTTATTGTTTGCAACTATGTGACCAAGTCCGTAAGCTTGGAATAACAACCAGCGCCTGCGCAGTAGCTATGTTTCGTCTGTGACCGCCGTATTTGTTTATATGGTTACCAGGAGACCAAGCCTTTTCCAGGCGCTTGCGCAGTAGAGATTCCCCACGTGTGACCGCCCCTTCGGTCACATGGTGTCCAGGGGAACAAGCCTTCCTTCCTTCAACAAGGCAGGCGCCTGCGCAGTAAGGGGTTCTTTTCCCACTTGTGACCGGCGCCTCCAGCTGACTATTCTGTGCCGTCATGTGCGTTTGCGATCCTGGTATGTACATGAACCAAATGATTGGTCCTTTTGATGTGTATGTGTTTTCGGTGCAGATAACTCATGGCCATCATCTTTCACGGATGAGTCACTGTATGCCTGTGTCCTCTGTTTACCGTTGCGTAGCAATGATGGTTTCCGGTCCAAGAAGCCGGAGCATGCGCATTAGACCACTGCTGATGCTGCTTGCCTGACCTCGTGGGATCACACACGGCTGTACTCACTTATTGGGGATAAAATAAGGTATATAAAGATTGATGTTGATAGCGAAAATCACACCCCTGATGAAGCCACCCTAGTGGCGACACGCGTTGGGTTTTCGTTTCTCTTCTTTCATGCCTGGTATCACTTGATGGGGATTAGGTCAGATTTGTTTGCCTCATGGGGGATATTTGCATGTGCTGGTTCTGGTCCTATTTCATTTATGGGTAATTTACTCATCTAGTAAGTTATACTTATGTTTATGGGGAATGCTGGGTTATTATACCTGCCTCTCTCACATGTGTAGAGTTTAAGTATATGCATATTATTGAGTGCTCCTAAGTGAGGTAGCATACTATTTAAGATCATTTATTTTAAGATCTAAGTATTGTACTGTTCTCAGTCTGTTTTATATTACTCCTTGTGCATATGAGGCTTTATTTTTGCATTCTCTATATCTCACACATTGACAAATATACTGTCCATATAGGATTTCTAGGACCAGGTGTATATATATGCATGTATTTGTGTATTATTCTTATTGTCTCCTACAAGTCTGTTTCCAGGCATGTGCCTTATTTTGGGCATTATGTACTGTTTTTAAATGTTTTTAATGTTTTCAGTATCTTTGTTATATCTCATACCTTATTAAAGCTGTGACCTTGTCTGCATATCATCCTGCTGTCTGGTGATCCCCGTTGTTCATGGCCTTTGCTTTGTTTTGTTTTGTTCTATCACATTTTTCATTGGTCAAGGTTGGATCCCAGTAGAAAACGGTCCATGGTGCCCCCATTATTTCTATTTATAGTGCTTGTTGTATATGTGGTAGCTTCTTTCTACCACATTTTCGGGGTGTTGGCACATGGATCTATACTTTATATGGTTTTTCTCTAAAGTATATGTATTTGATACTGTTTTGTAGCTTTACAGTATGGATTTGGCAGCAAGAGAGGCTGCATGGTGCAGTCAGGCTAGCGGTATCTTTTTTGGTGGTTTGGAGGAGACGAGTAATAGCGGTAATGAGGGTGATTTTCAACATGTGGCTAGAGAGTTAACTAATCTGCATAAATCCTTGACTAAATCATGGTGGAATGTAAAAACATTAGAAGAATATAAGAAGGCTGGGATTGTCCCGAGGGGACTCAGAGTACAAATTTTCCCAGCGTGGGAGGCTGATGGGGAGTTTCAAAAGACTTGGGAGACTGGCTTGATGGCCTGTTCTAACATTATCATTGACATGCTTCTGACACATGATCGTGGTGTCTTGGACTCTTTAAAAAATAGGATAAAGATTTGTGAGGGAAAATTGGATCAATTTGACAAGAGAGCTGTGGTGGAGCCCTTTCAGGTTCAACTTAAGTCTACTATTGACATCTTTGAGAAAGATGTCATTAACAGGAAGAAGCTAAAGTTCAAAAGGGACCAGCTTGACTTTAAACATGAACGAGCCTTCAAATGGGTGCATAGAGGCAATAAAAGATCTAGTGGTGAGAAAGTACTCACTGAGGGAAACATCAATATATTACAAGAACAACCCTCTAGTGAGGATTTTTTATCCTCGGAACCCAGCGACATCGAAGGCGCAACAGGAGGGGCCGTAGGAGGAGATACGGTACGGAAAAAGCAACCCCGAAATTACAGAGCTTGGTCTCCCCGATATGGGAGAAAGACCCGATCGAACAAGAGATACTAGCCTTGGATACTCCAGCAAAATCAGGGGAGGAGTGTGGTAAGCTGCAAATTTTAAATCTGTCTGAATATACTTTGTCTGAGTTGGAAGTTTCAGTTTTGGAAAAAGGGCTATCTTTTTGTCCCACGAGTAGCCTTGATAAATTTACCGTAATCAAGGATGTCTATCTTTTTTGCAGACAACTCACTTTTAAGTTGCTTTACCACCAACCCTCGATTCTGGATGAACATCCCGTGGCTGATAGAGCGGTCCTTAGGGACCTCCTGGACTTATTGGAAGAGGGAGACGAGAGTTGCCCCAGAAAAAGGTTCACTGGTAGGTTGCTTTCACAAGCTACTCCTGCCTTTTCATTATTTCCAGTGGTACAGAACTTTTTTAATGCTGTGGTTCTTGATATACAGCAATTGAGACTGGACCCCAATAGGGGCAGAAACATCAGCAAGGCTGAGCAGGCTGCCATCACCAGATTGGGCTCTAATCGGGAATTTGTTATCCGGGAGGCGGACAAGGGGGGGAATCTGGTTATTTGGCCTATAGATTCGTATTTGAGGGAGGCTAGACGTCAATTATTAAATCGGGAATGTTATCAGGTCCTTCCCTCTGACCCTTCAAATGTGTTTCAGGCCAAACTATTTCGCCTCTTAGAGGCCGCCTTTTGCAATGACATCATTAACAAACGAGAGAGGGATTTTATGTTTAATAATTATCCAAAAATTCCCACCTTCTATATGCTCCCGAAGGTACACAAGTCCCTGGTGGCTCCCCCAGGGCGACCCATAATATCAGGGATAGGGGGACTTCTGGAAAGACCATGCATCTATGTTGATTTTTTCTTACAGCCTCTGGTCATATCTCTTCAGTCCTATGTTAGAGACTCTACCTCTTTGATACAGCAGGTTCAAGACTTGACACTCCCCATCGGAACCTGGTTAGTGACTCTTGACGTAGAATCACTCTACACCTGCATAGGACATGAGTTGGGGCTACAAGCCGTTTCCTACTTCCTGGATCGAGAAACATCCGGAGATAGAAGGCATGATTCTTTTGTGTTGGATCTCCTTCGGTTCATCTTGGATCAAAATTATTTCACGTTTGATCGTGCATATTACAGGCAAGTCAGGGGGACGGCTATGGGTGCCCGATGTGCTCCATCATACGCCAACCTATTTCTAGGTTGGTGGGAGGCTACCAGGGTATACTGTCTGGAGGGATATTCCACTCATGTTGTCAAATGGTTACGCTATATTGATGATATTCTATTCCTCTGGACAGGCACCCTGGATGAATGCCAATTGTTCATTGACACTTTAAATGATAATCCGTGGAACATCCGCCTCACTTCACAGAGGTCACAAACGGAGATTGAATTCCTTGATTTGAAACTCCATGTGATGGACTCCAAAATCACTACTAGCCTATTTCGGAAACCTACCGCAACGAATAATCTGCTACACTTCAACAGCTTCCATCCACAGCACCTTAAAGAAGGCATACCAAAAGGGCAGTTCTACAGAATCAAGAGGAACTGCACTCACCATGATGATTTTCTGAAGCATTCTCGCGAGTTGACATCAAGATTTAAAGAAAGAGGGTACCCAACAAAGGTAATTTCACGGGCATTTGTTGAGGCCAGAGGTCAAAATAGGGCTAATTTATTGCATCCTCGAGTGAAGGCCTCGGGCAGACCATTGGGGATAATCACCTCGTTTAACAATCAGTGGCAGGATATACGCAGCATCTTGTCCAGATATTGGGGTCTTTTATTGGGTGAGTCAAAGCTATTACCACATCTTTCACCCAGGCCCAATCTGATAGCAAGAAGAGCAAGGAATCTCAAAGATTGTCTTAGCCATAGCCACTTCCAACGCCCCACTATAAGTACCAACAGTGGTTTTCAACTTCGGGGTACTTTCCCTTGTGGGAATTGCAATATTTGTCCTTTTACGGCTGGAGATACTAATGTTATGTTACCTTCTTTGCCTTTCCAGATTGCTCCCAGAGCATATTTTAACTGCAGGACCAGAAACCTGATCTATGCTCTGGTATGTCCGTGCTCAAAGGTGTATGTTGGGCAAACTACTCAAGAACTTAGGAAGAGAATCCAACAACATTTTTCGAATATCACTATGGCAAAAAAGGACAAGATAAAAGGAAAATCTATCACTTCGGTGGCTGCGCATTACCTTACGGAGCACAATTCCTTGTGGAAAGGAACCAGAATTCTGGGTCTGGATAAAGTCCACACCAATATCAGAGGGGGCAACATCACATCGGAATTACTTAGACGGGAGTCTAAGTGGATCTTCAATTTGAACTCTTTGGCCCCGAATGGACTGAATGAGGACCTGCTTTTTACCGGCTTTTACAAGTGTATATGACTTGATTCCTTTGGGGGAGGAAAGAAGGTGCTGAGGGGAAGGACTTTATATCCGGTATTGACAGCCCCAAATTTGTACACACTTTATGACTTCCCCTGATGGATAGTATAGTATAATATATCATGTTATTGGACTTTTTGGCAACTGTACCTGGAATCATTTGAATCTTGTTCTTCTGTCTGTGATCTTTCTACCTATATGGACAGTATATTTTCTTCCTTTGTAGGAGCGTACTACCTTTTATGGACCTTGTGTCTTATGACTATATACATCTTGGGTGCCACACATAGTGGTTTCTGTTAGGGGTCCTCTATTATTATTATTTTTTGTAATTGTTATCTCTGGGGGGGATTTCCCCGGCGCTACAATATGTCCTCTGCGCTTTATTGGTTTACCTTTTGGTAACATCGTGCTTTCCTTTTTTTGTCCATGGGGTTAATCCCGATAGACTCCATGTGTTTTTCCTGCTCTTTAAAGTTTTGTATTTTTGCCATAATTAGTGTCCATGGGGCACATTATTTGTCCAACACTGGGCATCATTAGATGCAGTTTGGGATTTCCGAGCAGTATATGGGATGTCTCTTTGGATGGGAAAGGGTATGGTTTCAGTATTATACACTGGCGATTCCATTAAAAATATTAGAAATTGTGCAAACTTTTTCATTGATTTTCCATTGGGGCTTTTGCCCCTGTTCTTTTCTTGGGCACCCATTTCTTGACAACTGGGACAGGTGCTCCTATATGTGTGTGGGGGGTAGAGGTCTTCATTTGCTGCTACGGACCTTTGTCTACATGGTGGGCAGTCTTTACTGGTGCACGGTGGTTTGGGGTGAGTTTTTCACCTTAGGCCACCCTTCAGTGGATGCCCATACTTGAGCTCCATGTGTGGGAATGGGTAAGGTTTCATCATACTTCGCTTTCTTTTGTGTAGTACATCCATACAGGGTTAGGCGATTACTGAGCATAAGGATTTTTGGCCTAAAGTAGCTAACTAGGTTGGCCATCATATTATGTTTCTTTATTTATGTTTAGTAGAAACGGCATATAATTATTGTTGTAGTGTGCTCATGCCTGTTTATAATGCCATTAGGCATTCATGCCCCTGGCTTTTAAGAAATGCAGACCTGCGCAGATGGTAATTCTGGGCTAAAATTGATATCTGAGTATATTTTGTATTATTTATATGGGCATGCCCAATTAGATCTGTAGGTACCGTCTAGCGCGGTCTGACCCTTTATGTGTGCAGGGCTCACCTGTGTATGTGTGGAATGTGGGTATGGATATTGTGAAATTAGACCTCTGTCTCCTAACAAACCAGGAGCTTATGTTATGGGGGTTTTTGATCTGCTACCTTGATTTTGTTAAACCCTTTTTTTGTTGGTGCCTATATGGTAACATTCACATACACCTGATTGCGTTTCCGGTTATGGAACGATCGGGTCCCTGGTGCATGCGTGGCAGGTATTTTTCAGCAGTGTTTGGTGACATCAAATACTCAATACCCTAAGTCCCCATGTGTTAACTTGATAAGATGTGCACGTTTGGCTCATTTATTGTTTGCAACTATGTGACCAAGTCCGTAAGCTTGGAATAACAACCAGCGCCTGCGCAGTAGCTATGTTTCGTCTGTGACCGCCGTATTTGTTTATATGGTTACCAGGAGACCAAGCCTTTTCCAGGCGCTTGCGCAGTAGAGATTCCCCACGTGTGACCGCCCCTTCGGTCACATGGTGTCCAGGGGAACAAGCCTTCCTTCCTTCAACAAGGCAGGCGCCTGCGCAGTAAGGGGTTCTTTTCCCACTTGTGACCGGCGCCTCCAGCTGACTATTCTGTGCCGTCATGTGCGTTTGCGATCCTGGTATGTACATGAACCAAATGATTGGTCCTTTTGATGTGTATGTGTTTTCGGTGCAGATAACTCATGGCCATCATCTTTCACGGATGAGTCACTGTATGCCTGTGTCCTCTGTTTACCGTTGCGTAGCAATGATGGTTTCCGGTCCAAGAAGCCGGAGCATGCGCATTAGACCACTGCTGATGCTGCTTGCCTGACCTCGTGGGATCACACACGGCTGTACTCACTTATTGGGGATAAAATAAGGTATATAAAGATTGATGTTGATAGCGAAAATCACACCCCTGATGAAGCCACCCTAGTGGCGACACGCGTTGGGTTTTCGTTTCTCTTCTTTCATGCCTGGTATCACTTGATGGGGATTAGGTCAGATTTGTTTGCCTCATGGGGGATATTTGCATGTGCTGGTTCTGGTCCTATTTCATTTATGGGTAATTTACTCATCTAGTAAGTTATACTTATGTTTATGGGGAATGCTGGGTTATTATACCTGCCTCTCTCACATGTGTAGAGTTTAAGTATATGCATATTATTGAGTGCTCCTAAGTGAGGTAGCATACTATTTAAGATCATTTATTTTAAGATCTAAGTATTGTACTGTTCTCAGTCTGTTTTATATTACTCCTTGTGCATATGAGGCTTTATTTTTGCATTCTCTATATCTCACACATTGACAAATATACTGTCCATATAGGATTTCTAGGACCAGGTGTATATATATGCATGTATTTGTGTATTATTCTTATTGTCTCCTACAAGTCTGTTTCCAGGCATGTGCCTTATTTTGGGCATTATGTACTGTTTTTAAATGTTTTTAATGTTTTCAGTATCTTTGTTATATCTCATACCTTATTAAAGCTGTGACCTTGTCTGCATATCATCCTGCTGTCTGGTGATCCCCGTTGTTCATGGCCTTTGCTTTGTTTTGTTTTGTTTTTGTCTGGTATAAAGTCTAAATACATTTAATAGTCTTGTCTGAGGTCTGGAGTATTTCAATCATCTAATTTGGGGTGCTGATTCATTTCTGGGTTTGGACTGGGCTATGAATTTTTTTCTGTTGCTATAATGGCTGGTGGTGAGTTGCAGAAGTGAAGAACCAAAGATGTCATGACACCAAATTCAGTAGTCACAAGGAATTTTGGTGGTCTGGACAGAAGGGCTAAACATCTGTGAAACTATACCAAAAAAGCCTGTTTGCTAATGTTTCTCCTGACTATGGTAACCTATTTGGACTACTTACGTTCCACTGTATTCTTTCCAGTAGTAAGCTTGTCATTGTGAACCACTCATAGCAAACATCCGCTACATGTCATCATAGCTGAGACATTGGTTTAATTAATAGAGTGCTTAGTGTCCTGACCCTACCATCATTACAGGCCATCAGGTGAGTTCATTCATGTGTAGCACCCACTTAATAACGGCATCCTAGCAGAGAAACAAAGTCCTGCCTGAAATGTGCTGGTATGTTAGTTTTATTATTTGAATAAAATAATTTCACTCATCTTTCCTTTTATTCTTTAAAGCCTATTCTCTATACATTTTTTACTTACTTTGTCATTTGCTACTTTGTCTGAAACGTTATGTAATACAGTATGCTGATTCTCCACATAAAATAAAAAATGCTTTTTTATTTCACAACTTCTATTTCTGTAGTTCAGTGTGATCCTACCCCCTGCAACTATTCCGTCTTATATATATCTTGAATAATTAGAACTACCAGTAGTTTACACAGAGTCTCCAACTTTGGACAAAAAATAGATTAGCATGACAAATAGTCTGACTCTAGGGTCAAATGTTTTGCCAGTAGTTGCATGTGTTTATGCCAAAATATATAAAGAAATGTCACATCAGCAAATGAGTGATGAGGAACACTTGAAGTAAGACTGTGCTTCATCAATCATTTTAAATGTTTAGACTGGGTTCGTCTAAAACAACCTAGAAGCAGCACGCTGATATTCACTTCACCTTAAGCTATGGAGATTCTTGATGTATCTTCCATATATCAAGATTCTTTTTTTACATATAACCTATTAATGCAAATACAAAATTCAGCTTTTTAAATTAAGAAAGTACTTAATAAATTTAGCAGTTTCTTTATAATATTATTTATCAGTAGAGAGATTGCTTGCACAATAACTGTCATAGGCTTTGTTCCCATTCACAATGTGATTTTCACTTGTAATGAAAACACAAGCAGTGAGAGCATGGTTAAATATTATGATGACTAGAAATGGTGAATGCTTTTGAAATTTGAAGTTGACATTTTTTTCCAAAATGTGGTTCACCTCGAATAAATACAAATCACAGGTACTCCAATTGTCATGAAAAGAAGTATATGACATCACGTTAGGATTGTATCCAACCTCTTTGAAGCTCTTTAATGAAAGCATAAGCTTTGTAATTTATAGCTATATGTAAATGGTTGGTAGCTGTATTTCATTGGTGTTTTGTCGCACAGGCAAACCTTCTGTGCAGTTTACTTGTGACTTTTTCTCCTTATTTCTATTGTTAAACTGAGAGCGGCGACATCCTCACATTAAACAGATTCACTAGAAATGGGAGAACTTATAGCAATGGAAATAAATTCTCCTTGACTTTTGCAAAAAATTGTATTCTCCAAACTTTTCCTTCAAACAGATTTTCTATAACTCTCTCAGCACAAATTCAGCAAAAGAGGGGCCAGCTGACCACCATTTTTCTATACCATAGAAGTTCTGGAAAAGACTTTAAAAAAATATCCTACTGCTCACCAGATCTGCAATCTGCTGTCCGGCTCTTTGTGACTTTTTCTTTGCTGATCCCCATTGTGACATCTTTTCAGTCAGATTGAATATATGCCACAGCTTCCAGCTCCAAGGCAACGCCTCTAGAGATGCATCTCGAGATGATAAAATTTACAGCAGAAAGTGAAGCAGGCCAAAGAAAATGCACGCAAAGGTGGAAATGAATAGAAGGGATAGAGGGTACCAGACAGGTGAGTTCACAATTGAAGAGACAGATGAACAGTGAGGGGATGACTAATGTTATTTTTTTTTACATGCTTTATTTTTTATGCTCTGGAATCTAGATAGACCGCAGTACCTAATAAAGAACATTCAATTTGGCTATGCTGCGCAATGTGATGGCTGTGCTGTTGTACAAGATGGGATATCTGCAAGGCATTTTTGGGAAGTCTGTTATGATCCGGTGACCTTGGAGCCGCATGAAAACTTTCTCTGGAGTCGGTGGAAACTGTACTGACCGCAAATCCTGAACTCACACCGCAACTAGAAGTAGCCGTGGGGTGTGCCTAACAAACCGTAGACACCTCGACACAGCCGGAGGACTAAATACCCCTATAGATGGAAATAGGAATGCTATCTTGCCTCAGAGCAGACCCCCAAAGGATAGGCAGCCCCCCACGAATAATGACTGTGAGTAGGAGAAGAATAGACACACGCAGGTAGAAAACAGGATTTAGCAAAAGAGGCCACTCTAGCTAAATAGGAAAGGATAGGACAGATTACTAGGCGGTCAGTATTAAACCCCTTCCAAAAATATCCACAACAGATAATACAAAAAGTTCCACAATCTAACTAAAGACATGGAATGTATATCTGCCACTCCAGAGAATCCAGCAAGACTGAGAAAATACTGACACAATCTAAGCTGGACAAGAAAACACAAAGAATAGCACTGAATTGTGAAGCACGCAGCATGTGTGCCACAGGAAAAAAAAACAGACACTTATCTTTGCTGATTTGGCAGAAAGACAGGAGGAACCAGGCAGAGGTCCAACACCTCCCAACAACAATTGACAACTGGCAAGGACTAATGAATCCTGCACACCTAAATACCCCAGTCAGAACTGCAATCAGCAGACACACCTGACCAGGACTGCAACCCAGGGACAACTGCATTACCACCTACTACCACCGGAGGGAACCCAAAAGCAGAATTCACAACAGTACCCTCCCCTTGAGGAGGGGTCACCGAACCCTCACTAGCGCCCCCAGGCCGATCAGGACGAGCCAGATGAAAGGCACGAACCAGATCAGCAGCATGGACATCAGAAGCAAAAACCCAAGAATTATCCTCCTGGCCATAACCCTTCCATTTGACAAGGTACTGAAGCCTCCGCCTCGAAAAACGAGAATCTAAAATCTTCTCTTATACTCTCATACTCCATCTCTCATCTTTCATCATTCTCAATCTCTCATACTCCAACTCCCCATCAACCAAAACAGGGGCCGGAGGATCAACAGAGGGAACAATGGGCACCACATATTTCCGCAATAAAGATCTATGGAAGACATTATGGAAAGCAAAAGAGGCGGGAAGCGCCAATCGAAAAGACACCGGATTAATAATCTCAGAAATCCTATAAGGACCAATAAACCGAGGCTTAAACTTAGGGGAAGAGACCTTCATAGGAACATGACGGGAAGACAACCAAACCAAGTCCCCAACCCGAAGCCAGGAACCAACACACCGACGACAGTTAGCAAAACGTTGAGCCTCCTCCTGAGACAACACCAAATTGTCCACCACATGAGCCCAAATCTGCTGCAACCTGTCAACCACAGAATCCACACCAGGACAGTCAGAAGGCTCAACCTGCCCAGAAGAAAAACGAGGATGAAAACCAAAATTACAAAAAAAAGGCAAAACCAAAGTAGCCGAACTAGCCCGAATATTAAGGGCAAACTCGGCCAATGGCAAAAAGGCCACCCAATCATCCTGATCGGCAGACACAAAGCATATCAAATAAGTCTCCAAAGTCTGATTAGTTCGCTCGGTCTGCCCATTTGTCTGAGGATGAAATGCAGAAGAAAAAGTCAAATCAATGCCCAGCCTAGCACAAAAGGCCTGCCAAAACCTAGAAACAAACTGGGAACCCCTGTCAGACACAATATTCTCCGGAATACCATGCAAACAAACCACATGCTAAAAAAACAATGGAACCAACTCTGAAGAGGAAGGCAATTTAGGCAAAGGCACCAAATGAACCATCTTAGAAAACCGGTCACAAACAACCCAGATAACCGACATCCTCTGGGAAACCGGAAGATCAGAAATAAAATTAATAGAAATATAAGTCCAGGGCCTCTCAGGGACCGGCAATGCAAAAGTAACCCACTAGCACGGGAACAACAAGGCTTGACCCGTGCACAAGTCCCACAGGACTGCACAAAAGAACGCACATCACGTGACAACGAAGGCCACCAAAAGGACCTACCAACCAAATCTCTGGTACCAAAAATACCAGGATGACCAGCCAACACAGAACAGTGAACCTCAGAAATCACTCTACTAGTCCATCTGTCAGGAACAAACAATTTCCCCACAGGACAGCGGTCAGGTCTATCAGCCTGAAACTCCTGAAGAACCCGCCGTAAATCAGGAGAAATGGCAGAAAGGACCACCCCTTCTTTCAGAATGCCGACCGGTTCAAGGACCTCAGGAGAATCAGGCAAAAAACTCCTAGAAAGGGCATCAGTCTTAATATTCTTAGAACCCGGAAGATACGAAACCACAAAATCAAAATGGGAAAAAAACAAGGACCATCGAGCCTGTCTAGGACTCAGCCGTTTGGCAGACTCGAGGTAAATCAAATTCTTATGATCGGTCAGGACCACAATACGGTGCTTAGCTCCAACAAGCCAATGTCGCCACTCCTCAAATGCCCACTTCATAGCCAACAACTCCCGATTGCCGACATCATTATTGCGTTCAGCAGGCGAAAACTTGCGGGAGAAGAAGGCACACGGTTTCATCAAAGAACCAACAGAATCCCTCTGAGACAAAACGGCCCCTGCCCCAATCTCAGAAGTATCAATCTCAACCTGAAACGGAAGAGAAACATCTGGTTGGCGCACCAGAGCAGAAGTAAATCGGCGTTTAAGCTCCTGAAAGGCAGAGACAGCCGCAGAGAACCAATTCGCCACATCAGCGCCTTTTTTCGTCAAGTCAGTCAAGGGTTTAACCACGCTGGAGAAGTTAGCAATGAACTGGCGATAAAAATTTGCAAAACCCCCAAATTTCTGAAGGCTCTTCACGGATGTGGATTGAATCCAATCATGAATGGCCTGAACCTTAACTGGATCCATCTCCATAGATGAGGGAGAAAAAATAAAGCCCAAAAAAGAAACCTTCTGCACCCCAAAGAGACACTTAGACCCCTTCACAAACAAAGCATTGTCACAAAGGATCTGAAATACCATCCTGACCTGTTCCACATGAGACTTCCAATCATCGGAAAAAATCAAAATATCGTCCAAATATACAATCAAGAATTTATCAATATAAGTCCGGAAGATATCATGCATAAAGGATTGAAAAACAGATGGAGTGTTAGTGAGCCCGAATGGCATCACAAGGTATTCAAAATGGTCTTCGGGCGTATTAAACGCAGTTTTCCATTCATCACCCTGCTTAATACGAACAAGATTATATGCCCCCCGAAGGTCAATCTTCGTAAACCAACTAGCCCCCTTAATCCTAGCAAACAAATCGGAAAGCAAAGGTAAAGGGTATTGAAACTTGACCGTGATCTTATTCAAGAGGCAATAATCAATACAAGGTCTCAAGGAGCCATCCTTCTTAGCAACAAAAAAAAAACCTGCTCCCATCGGTGAAGAAGATGGCCAAATATGCCCTTTCTCCAAAGACTCCTTAACATAACTCTGCATGGCGGTATGTTCAGGCACAGACAGGTTGAAAAGTCAGCCCTTAGGAAACTTACTGCCTGGAATCAAGTCAATCGCACAATCACAGTCCCTGTGCGGTGGAAGGGAACTGGACTTGGGCTCTTCGAATACATCCTGAAAATCAGACAAAAACTCTTGAATTTCAGAGGAGGAAGAAGAGGAGATTGACATCAAAGGGACATCATTATGAACCCCCTGACAACCCCAACTAGTCACAGACATAGATTTCCAATCCAACACAGGATTATGTACCTGCAACCATGGGAAACCCAGCACGATAACATCATGCAAATTATGCAACACCAGAAATCGACAATCTTCCTGATGGGCTGGCGCCATGTGCATGGTCACCTGTGTCCAAAACTGGGGCTTATTTTTAGCCAAAGGTGTAGCATCAATCCCCCTTAAAGGAATAGGGTTCTGCAAAGGCTGCAAGGGAAAATCACAACGCCTGGCAAACTCAAAATCCATTAAGTTCAAGGCGGCGCCTGAATCCACAAACGCCATGACAGAAAATGATGACAATGAGCAGATCAAGGACACCGATAACAGAAATTTAGGTTGTACAGTACTGATAGTAAATGAACTAGCGTTCCTTTTTGTCCGCTTAGGGCAGACTGAAATGACATGAGAAGCGTTGCCACAATAATAACACAACCTATTCTGACGTCTGAATCCTTGTCGTTCCGTTCTAGACAAAATCCTATCACACTGCATTGGCTCAGGACTTTGCTCTAAGGACGACGCCACAGCGCACACAGTTTGACGCTCCCGCAAACGCCGATCAATCTGAATGGCCAGAGACATAGAATCACTCAGACCGGAAGGCGTGGGAAACCCCACCATAACATCTTTAACGGATTCAGAAAGACCCTTTCTGAAAATTGCCGCCAAAGCATCATCATTCCATTTAGTCAACACAGACCATTTTCTAAATTTCTGACAATACAATTCTGCCGCCTCTTGACCCTGAGACAGGGCCAACAAGGTTTTCTCCGCTTGATCCACAGAATTCGGTTCATCATGTAATAATCCTAAAGCCTGATAAAAGGAATCTACATTAAGCAAGGCCGGATTCCCAGATTCCAGGGAAAATGCCCAATCCTGTGGATCGCCACGCAGCAGGGAGATGACAATTTTAACCTGCTGAATGGAATCACCGGAGGATCACGGTCTCAGAGCAAAAAACAGTTTACAATTGTTTTTAAAAACCCCAAATTTGGACCTATCACCAAAAAACAAATCAGGAGTAGGAATATTCGGCTCTAAAGCAGGAGTCTGAACAATATAATCAGAAATATCCTGTACCCTAGCAGCAAGCTGGTCTACACGAGAAGCTAATTCCTGAACATCCATGCTGGCACAAGACTCCTCAGCCACCCATAAATAAAGAGGGAAGAGAAGACAAAACAGACTGCAGAAAAAAAAATGGCTCAACACCTTTCTTCCCTTCTTCTGAGATGCATTTAACTCATTATTGGCCAGTTGTACTGTTATGATCCGGTGACCTTGGAGCCGCATGGAAACTTTCTCTGGAGTCCGTGGAACCTGTACTGACCGCAAATCCTGAACTCACACCGCAACTAGAAGTAGCCGTGGGGTGTGCCTAACAAACCCTAGACACCTCGACACAGCCAGAGGACTAAATACCCCTATAGATGGAAATAGGAATGCTATCTTGCCTCAGAGCAGACCCCCAAAGGATAAGCAGCCCCCCACGAATAATGACTGAGTAGGAGTAGGAGAAGAATAGACACACGCAGGTAGAAAACAGGATTTAGCAAAAGAGGCCACTCTAGCTAAATAGGAAAGGACAGGACAGATTACTAGGCGGTCAGTATTAAAACCCTTCCAAAAATATCCACAACAGATAATACAAAAAGTTCCACAATCTAACTAAAGACATGGAATGTATATCTGCCACTCCAGAGAATCCAGCAAGACTGAGAAAATACTGACACAATCTAAGCTGGACAAGAAAACACAAAGAATAGCACTGAATTGTGAAGCACACAACATGTGTGCCACAGGAAAAAAAAAACAGACACTTATCTTTGCTGATTTGGCAGAAAGACAGGAGGAACCAGGCAGAGGTCCAACACCTCCCAACAACAATTGACAACTGGCAAGGACTAATGAATCCTGCACACCTAAATACCCCAGTCAGAACTGCAATCAGCAGACACACCTGACCAGGACTGCAACCCAGGGACAACTGCATTACCACCTACTACCACGGGAGGGAACCCAAAAGCAGAATTCACAACAGAAGTCCGCCTGGCCGTACTTGAGGTTGTGAGCCTTTTCTGGCTGATGCAATCTTGTACTGTGTAAAATAAAGTTGTTGTTTTTTTGTATGAAGTTGATTCACTCATCTCTAATTAAAGCTAACCTCACAACAGACAATTTAAGCAGAGAGAACTGAGCTTAAAGGGAACCTGTCACCCCCAAAATCGATGGTGAGGTAAGCTCACCGTCATCAGGGGCTTATCTACAGCATTCTGTAATGCTGTAGATAAGCCCCCAATGTTACCTAAAAGAGGAGAAAAAGACGTTAGATTATACTCACCAGGGGCGGTCCCGCTGCGGTCCGGGTCCGATGGATGTGTCGGGTCCGGTTCAGCGCCTCCTATCTTCATTCCAATCTAACGTCTTTTTCTCCTCTTTCAGGATACATCGGGGGCTTCTCTACAGCATTACATAATGCTGTAGATAAGCCCCTGATGATGGTGAGCTTACCTCATCATCGATTTTGGGGGTGACAGGTTCCCTTTAATTGATGGACTGTAAATTCCAATGTAATGTTTAGAAAAATATTTAGAATTGAGAGTCCTCAGTGGTTGATACCTTTTAATGGCTAACTGAAAAGATGGTAACAAATTGCAAGCTTTCGAGACTACATACGTCTCTTCATCAGGCAAAGACTAAAACAAATTCTGAAGTAATGTAATGTTTAGAAATTAATTGTGCCACTAATCATCCCTGTGATTTTTAATTGTAATAATTGTAGGGCGAAACTGTGGAAATCAGTGGTCTCTTTGATCTTTATCATGAATAATAAATTTCTGCACAGGAATGTATTGTATGCCCACTAATGGCATAATTTATCAGGCAGACAGATTTTTTAATGTCTTAAAGGTTTTAAAGGTTGACCAAATATGGATTACTTTATATGATGAGATATCTATAAAGAAATAGTATAAGAGCCACAAAATAACGCTAAAAGACAAAAGAAATCAAAACATATTTAAACTTCTCTTTTGCATTGAATCTTCAACATGTATCTTAACATTATTTTTTGCCAATCATTAACTGCACACATTTCTTTTTTATTTATAGCTTTTCATATTGAAGATGATGTCTCACTCTATTTTTATTATGCTTAAAATTACAAAGTGCTGGTAAAAACAAGCAATTTACCTCTTGTTAAAAATCCTGTTCTTAAAAACAGATGGAATTTTGCTGCCACAGTTTAGAACACATTGCCTAGGCTACCTAGTTTCCTGGGCAAGGAGCATGTGATTGCATGCAGTTTACTATTCAGCTTTGCAAGTGCCGCTCAATGGCTGGATGGATTGCTGTATTCAGCAAGACTTAGGCTAGGTTCCCATTGCGTTAATGGGATAGCGCTAACGGACAGCGTTGCACGGCGAAATTAACGCTGTCCACCGCGTCCGTTAGCGCTCCCATTGCCGGCAATGTTAGAGCGCATTGCTAGCGCGTGTCATTTTCGGCACGAGCTAGCGATGTGCCGTTCTTTTGTAGCGCGCCTCGGACGCTGCTTGCAGCGTCCGCGGCGCGCCAGAGGTCCGTTCCCCGCTCTCGCAGATCGGGAATCTGCGAGAGCGGGGACGTTAACGCGACCCCTGAACGCGGCCCCGAAAAAGACATTGCGTTAGCGCAATATGCTAGCGCTCGCGCTAAACGGATTGCACTAACGCAATCTGAACCTAGCCTTTAGTTTCCTTGTGCTTCTCTGATGCTGCAGAAGCAGGCTCGCCACAGATCATCCATGCTTCTGGTCCAAACCATTAATCTTCAGTTTTACTCCTGAAGTTAGAAAGAGTACACCCATTTAAGTTTTCTTAACAAATAGGTGTTAGGCCCACGAGAAGACATCACATTGCCCTCGCACGAATGTTATTAAATGAGTCAGTGCTCATCTGAGAGTTTTTCCTCAGCTCTAATCAGACTGAGAAAAAAATTGCAGCATGCTGTGAGTGGATGTGAGATTCAGATCATACTCTTCAATGCAAGTCAATGGGTGCAAGAAAAATATCAGACAGCACACGGACCATGCATATGCCACCCAAGTTTTACTCTCGCATCACAAAGGAAACCCAAAATGTCATCAGCTAAATACAGTAAATTCACAGTCAGAACTGTAAGAAAAGAGACATAGAATAGATAGATAGACCAGCTAGATGTCCTACAGATATACAGTGTGTACGGAAAGTATTCATACCCCTTTACATTTTTCATTCTTTGCTTCATTGCAGCCATTTGGTAAATTCAAAAAAGTTCATTTTTTTTCTCATTAATGTACACTCAGCACCCCATATTGACTGAAAAAAGCAGAAATATATTAATTTTTGCAAATTTATTAAAAAAAAAGAACAGAAATATCTCATGGTCATAAGTATTCAGACCCTTTGCTCAGTATTGAGTAGAAGCACCCTTTTGAGCTAGTACAGCCATGAGTCTTCTTGGAAATGATGCAACAAGTTTTTCACACCTGGATTTGGGGTGCTCTGACATTCTTCCTTGCAGATCCTCTCCAGTTCCGTCAGGTTGGATGGTGAACATTGGTTGACAGCCATTTTGAGGTCTCTCCAGAGATGCTTAATTGGGTTTAGGTCAGGGTTCTGGCTGGGCCAGTCAACAATGGTCACAGTTGTTCTGATGTCACTACTTTGTTATTTAGCTGTGTGTTTAGGGTCATTGTCTTGTTGGATGGTGAATCTTCGGCCAAGTCAGAGGTCCAGAGCACTCTGGAAGAGGTTTTCATCCAGGATATCTCTGTAATTGGCCGCATTCATGTTTCATTCAATGACCACCAGTCGCCCTGTCCCTGCAGCTGAAAAACAGCCTCATAGCATGATGCTGCCACCACCATGTTTCACTCTTGGGATGATATTGGGCAGTTGTTGAGCACTGCCTGGTTTTCTCTACATACCGCTTAGAATTATCACCAAAAAGGTCTTTGTCTCATCAGACCAGAGAATCTTCATGTGCCATAAAGACCCAACGGGTGGAGGGATGCAGTGATAGCTGGCTTTGTTGAACTTTCTCCAATCTCTTTACTGCATCTCTGGAGCTCAGCCAGTGATCTTGGGGTTCTTCTTTAGCTCTGTCATCAAGGCTCTTCTTCCACAATTGCTCAGTTTGGCTGGACGGCCAGGTCTAGAAAGACTTTGGGTGGTCCCAAACTTATTCCATTTAAGGATTATGGAGGCCACTGTGCTCTTAGGAACCTTGAGTACTGCAGACATTCTGTTGTAACATTGGCCAGATCTGTGCCTTGCCACAATTCTGTCTATGAACTCCTTGCCAGTTCCTTTGACCTCATGATTTTCATTTGGTCTGACAATCACTGTGAGTTGTGAGGTCTTATATAGACAGGTGTGTGCCTTTCCAAATCAAGTCCTATCAGTTTAATTAACACAGCTGGACTCCAATGTAGGAGTAGAACCATCTCAAGGAGGGTCACAAGGAAATGGACAGCATGTGACATAAATATGAGGGTCTGAGCAAAGGGTCTGAATACTTTTTTATTGAATTATTATTTTTTATTTTTTTTATTTTTTATTGAATTTACAAAAATTACTGCATTTCTGTTTTTTTAGTCAAGATGGGTTGCAGAGTGTACATTAATGTGAAAAAATTTAACTTTTTTGAGTTTACCAAATGGCTGCAATGAAACAAAGAGTGAAAAATTTAAAGGGCTATGAATACATTCCGTACCCACTGTGTAATGTCACAAGCCCCCTACATATAATAAATTTGCACCCTTTATTGCCTTTTATATGGCATTAAAGGGTTTTAGCCTTATTTAACCTTTTAAATAAACAATTAAAAAAGAAAGTGGGTGCCAGGACTCAAACCCAGCAGCTCTTGTGCACCAGGCGGCAGCTCTTCCCATAGAGCTATTTAGCTCACTGGACAGTTCCTGGCTAACCCAGATACTAATACCTGTGCAGTTCCTGATTTTCTCCACCCTGAGTTCCTGATTGTCACCACCTTGAGTTCTTGACTGGCTCCACCCTGATGGAACACTCTACTTAAACCTGGCATTACACTTCCTTCCTTGTGAGATTATTGAGCTCTCAGCCTTTAGTCAAGCTTCCTTTCACTTGCTACTTCATTCCAAGATTATTCTGCTGCTACCGTGTTCCAACTCCTGGCTATTCCTGAATGCACTACCTGCCAGTGTTGCCCCTGGTGACTGCAATACCAGTACTCCAACCCAGGTCAGTCCGTAACAGTGAGATCCTCCTTATTTTCTATAACCAGAGAAGATAAAGCAGACAGCTATGGATTTATATTATCAGGCTGAGAAAGCTCCTGGTTAGGGTTGAGCGAAACGGGTCGTTCATTTTCAAAAGTCGCCGACTTTTGGCAAAGTCGGGTTTCATGAAACCCGATCCGACCCCTGTGCGGGGTCGGCCATGCGGTACGCGACTTTCGCGCCAAAGTCGCATTTCAATGACGCGAAAAGCGCCATTTCTCAGCCAATGAAGGTGAACGCAGAGTGTGGGCAGCGTCATGACATAGGTCCTGGTCCCCACCATCTTAGAAAAGGGCATTGCAGTGATTGGCTTGCTGTCTGCGGCGTCACAGGGGCTATAAAGGGGCGTTCCCGCCGACCGCCATCTCACTGTGGCTGATCTGAGCTTAGGGAGAGGTTGCTGCCGCTTCGTCACAAGCAGGGAGAGCATTAGGCAGGGTCCATTAACCACCAAACCGCTTGTGCTGTAGCGATTTCCACTGTCCAACACCACCTTCAGTGTGCAGGGACAGTGGAAGCTACATTTTTTTTTTCTCTCAGCGCTGTAGCTCATTGGGCTGCCCTAGAAGGCTCCCTGATAGCTGTATTGCTGTGTGTACGCCACTGTGCAAACCAACTGCTTTTTTCAAAGCACAAATCCTCTTGTTCCTTCCTTTCTGCACAGCTATCTTTTTTGTTTGTCCACACTTTTTATTTAATTTGTGCATCAGTCCACTCCTTATTGCTGCCTGCCATACCTGGCTGAGATTACTGCAGGGAGATAGTAATTGTAGGACAGTCCCTGTTTTTTTTTTTTTTTTTTTGTGGGAGATTAAGATTGGCATTTCTGCTAGAGTGCCATCCCTGTGTGTGCCATCTCTCACTCAGTGGGCCATAGAAAGCCTATTTATTTTTTTGCTTGATTTGGGTTCTAAAATCTACCTTTAAAAAAATCACTACATCAATCAGTGGGAGAAAAATATTGGCCTCAGTCACGGCTTGTGTGCCACTCCTGACTCCTGTGTGTGCCATCTCTCACTCAGTGGGCCATAGAAAGCCTATTTATTTTTTTGCTTGATTTGGGTTCTAAAATCTACCTTTAAAAAAATCACTACATCAATCAGTGGGAGAAAAATATTGGCCTCAGTCAGGGCTTGTGTGCCACTCCTGACTCCTGTGTATGCCATCTCTCACTCAGTGGGCCATAGAAAGCCTATTTATTTTTTTGCTTGATTTGGGTTCTAAAATCTACCTTTAAAAAAATCACTACATCAATCAGTGGGAGAAAAATATTGGCCTCAGTCAGGGCTTGTGTGCCACTCCTGACTCCTGTGTGTGCCATCTCTCACTCAGTGGGCCATAGAAAGCCTATTTATTTTTTTGCTTGATTTGGGTTCTAAAATCTACCTTTAAAAAAATCACTACATCAATCAGTGGGAGAAAAATATTGGCCTCAGTCAGGGCTTGTGTGCCACTCCTGACTCCTGTGTGTGCCATCTCTCACTCAGTGGGCCATAGAAAGCCTTTTTTTTTTTGCTTGATTTGGGTTCTAAATTGTCCCTGAAAAAATCATTTTATCTTATTTGGTTTCTAAAGTCTCCCTGAAAAAAAATAAAAAAATAAAAAAACAGTGGGAGATTAATATTGCCCTTTCTGCTTGTGTGCCAGCCTTGACTCCTGGGTGTGCCATCTCTCTCTCTCAAATTGTGGGCCATAGAAAGCCTATTTATTTTTTTGCTTGATTTGGGTTCTAAAATCTACCTTTAAAAAAATCACTACATCAGTCAGTGGGAGAAAAATATTGGCCTCAGTCAGGGCTTGTATGCCACTCCTGACTCCTGTGTGTGCCATCTCTCACTCAGTGGGCCATAGAAAGCCTATTTATTTTTTTGCTTGATTTGGGTTCTAAAATCTACCTTTAAAAAAATCACTACATCAATCAGTGGGAGAAAAATATTGGCCTCAGTCAGGGCTTGTGTGCCACTCCTGACTCCTGTGTGTGCCATCTCTCACTCAGTGGGCCATAGAAAGCCTTTTTTTTTTTTTGCTTGATTTGGGTTCTAAATTGTCCCTGAAAAAATCATTTTATCTTATTTGGTTTCTAAAGTCTCCCTGAAAAAAAAAAAAAAAATAAAAAAACAGTGGGAGATTAATATTGACATTTGTGCTTGAGTGACAGTCCTGCGTGTGTGGCATCTCTGTGATTTGGTGCCACAGAAAACAGAGTGTGTAACATTGTGCCTGATTTTCCTTGTGGTCTCACCAACCTGTTAAGGGATATTGAAATCATACTGAAGTTATAGCTCACTGTGTAAGTTGTTTGACAGCAACAAATAAAGTTACTTTGGTTAAGTTTTTAAAACAATGAGGAAGTCTGGTGCAAGAGGTCGTGGCCGTGGGCGTTCATTGTCAGCTGGTAATGATGGTAGTGGTAGTGGAGCATCAGGTGGTCGTGGGGATAAACATATTCCACCTAAGTCTGGAGCTGTGGAGCCAGTTTCGTCATCTGGCTACACAAGGCCTCAAACGCTCTCTTTTCTGGGAGTAGGAAATCCGCTTTTAAAGCCGGAGCAGCAACAGCAAGTTTTGGCTTACATTGCAGACTCAGCCTCTAACTCTTTTGCCTCCTCTTCTGAAACTGGTAAATGTAAAAGCAGCGCGTCGCTTGTGGATGTTCACGGTCAGGGACAAGTCGCTTCCTTGTCCTCTTCAGCAAAAACTACAACAAGAGAGAAGGATGCAGCAGGCGACACAACGGGTTACTCCATGGAGCTCTTTACACATACTGTCCCTGGCTTAGAAAGTGAAACACTTAACAGGCCATGCCCATTACAAGTAGATTCTGACATGGAGTGCACTGATGCACAGCCACAGCCAGAGTACTATGCTGCTCCTTTGACTCAGACCACAACATTGCCCTCTCAGGGTACTGATCCACAATCAGACCCTGATGAGACTATGTTGCCCCGCCACGAACGCTATACCACCGACCGACACAGTGACACAGACGAAGTTGCACACGAGCTCGAAGAGGAGGTAATAGATGACCCAGTTGTTGACCCTGATTGGCATCCATTGGGGGAACAGGGTGCAGGCGGCAGTAGTTCAGAAGCGGAGGTGGAGGAGGGGCCGCAGCAGGCATCAACATCGCAACAGGTTCCATCTGCCGGGCCCGTATCTGGCCCAAAACGCGTGTCAAAGCCAAAACCTGTTGGAGGACAGCGTGGCCATCCGGTTAAAGCTCAGTCTGCAATCCCTGAAAAGGGATCCGATGCTAGGAAGAGTGCAGTCTGGCATTTTTTTAAACAACATCCAATTGATCAGCGCAAAGTCATCTGTCAAAAATGTTCAACTAGCTTAAGCAGAGGTCAGAATCTGAAAAGTCTCAATACTAGTTGCATGCATAGACACTTAACCACCATGCATTTTCAAGCCTGGACTAACTACCAAACGTCCCTTAAGGTTGTAGCACCCTCGGCCAATGAAGCTAGTCAGCAACGCAACATCCCTTCCGGCACTGTAAGGCCACCATTTTCCGCACCACCGGCAGTATCTGTGCAGGTTTCTTTGCCAGCCAAAAGCAGTCAGGGTCAGGGAATCACCAGTTTTGTAGGAGGAAATATTGCATCTAGGGCACCGGCGGAAACAATACCGTCTCCAACCGTCTCTCAGTCTGCCATGTCCACCGGCACACCCGAAAGTTACACGATCTCCAGCTCTCCAGTCCAGCTCACACTACATGAGACTCTGGTTAGAAAAAGGAAGTACTTATCCTCGCATCCGCGTACACAGGGTTTTAACGCCCACATAGCTAGACTAATCTCGTTAGAGATGATGCCCTACCGGTTAGTTGAAAGCGAAGCTTTCAAAGCCCTGATGGAGTACGCTGAACCACGATACGAGCTACCCAGTCGACACTTTTTTTCCAGAAAAGCCATCCCAGCCCTGCACCAGCATGTTAAACAGCGCATCGTCCATGCACTCAGGCAATCTGTGAGTACAAAGGTGCACCTGACTACAGATGCATGGACCAGTAGGCATGGCCAGGGACGTTATGTGTCCATCACGGCACACTGGGTGAATGTGGTGGATGTAGGGTCCACAGGGGACATAAATTTCGGGACAGTTGTGCCTAGCCCACAGTCTAGGAAACAGTTGGCTGTAGGCATTCGCACCCCCTCCTCCTCCTCCTCCTCGTCCTCCTGCAGAAGCTACAGCTCTTCCACAGACCGCAGTCGGCAACCACTCCATCGGCTAATGACACTGTTGCACACCAGTTGTCCCATTATGGGCCAGCTACTGGCAAGCGTCAGCAGGCTGTATTGGCTATGAAGTGTTTGGGCGACAACAGACACACCGCGGAAGTTCTGTCCGAGTTCTTGCAACAAGAAACGCAGTCGTGGCTGGGCACAGTAGATCTTGAGGCAGGCAAGGTAGTGAGTGATAACGGAAGGAATTTCATGGCTGCCATCTCCCTTTCCCAACTGAAACACATTCCTTGCCTGGCTCACACCTTAAACCTGGTGGTGCAGTGCTTATTGAAAACTTAACCTGGGTTCTCAGACCTGCTCCTCAAAGTGCGTGGACTTTGCTCACATATCCGACGTTCGCCTGTACACTCCAGCCGTATGCAGACCTATCAGCGGTCTTTGAACCTTCCCCAGCATCGCCTAATCATAGACGTTGCAACAAGGTGGAACTCAACACTGCACGTGCTTCAGAGACTGTGCCAACAGAGGCGGGCTATTATGTTTTTGTGGGAGGATACACATACACGGGCAGGCAGTAGATGGCAGACATGGAGTTGTCAGGTGTGCAGTGGTCGAAGATACAAGACATGTGTCAAGTCCTTCAGTGTTTTGAGGAATGCACACGGCTGGTTAGTGCAGACAACGCCATAATAAGCATGAGTATCCCCCTAATGTGTCTGCTGATGCAAAGTTTGACGCACATAAAGGATCAGGCGTCTGCACCAGAGGAAGAGGAAAGCCTTGATGACAGTCAGCCATTGTCTGGTCAGGCATACCTGCCACTAACAATACCATTGTGTTGACATGTATGATGGTACTTAACATAGTCAGGGGCAGTGTCCTCTATTTACCACAGTAAATACTTTGCGCTAAATTAGTAGGTCTGAAACAACGCAGAGGATCCCACCCCTGAACCTAATGATTGCACCCTTTAGTGTTTTTGTTTTGTTTTAATGCGAGACATTCACATTTATTTGTTGTTTTGGACTACTAACTGGCAGACACTCATTACAATCGGCCTCCGTTGACCAGACCACTGCTGCCCGTGTACCCCTGGAACCTATGTTACAGTGCCTACAGCCAGCCCATTTTATTATGTTAGGCCTTCAAAGCCTGTCTGCGGTCCCTCCTTCCACTAGGCCTCCACTCACCTGACCACTGCTGCCCGTGTACCCCTGGAACCTATGTTACTGTGCCTACAGCCAGCCCATTTTATGATGTTAGGCCTTCGAAGCCTGTCTGCGGTCCCTCCTTCCACTAGGCCTCCACTCACCTGACCACTGCTGCCCGTGTACCCCTGGAACCTATGTTACAGTGCCTACAGCCAGCCCATTTTATGATGTTAGGCCTTCGAAGCCTGTCTGCGGTCCCTCCTTCCACTAGGCCTCCACTGTCATGATTCCCAATGGCAGGGAAACATCAGAACACAGAAATAACGGACGAGCTCTGGGTGATGGAATCTCGAGCTGACCGTGAGCTAAATCTACCACACAACTAATAGTAGCCAGTGAGCATACCTACGACTTCCTAGATGCCACGCGCCAGCCGGAGGACTAACTATGCCTGGTAGAGGAAGGAACAGACCTGGCTTACCTCTAGGGAAATACCCCAAAAGATGATAGCAGCCCCCCACATGTAATAACGGTGAGTTAAGAGGAAAAGACATACACAGTATGAAAGTAGATTTAGCAAAGAGAGGTCCACTTACTAGATAGCAGAAGGATACAAAAGAGGACTTCACGGTCAACTGAAAACCCTTTCAAAAAACCATCCTGAAATTACTTTAAGACTCCTGTGTCAACTCATGACACAGGAGTGGCAATTTCAGCCCGCAAGAGCTTCCAGCTACAGAGAATAACAAAAACTGCAAACTGGACAAAAGATACAAAACAAAAGGACAAAGTCCACTTAGCTCATCAGCAGACTAGGAGCAGGAACATGCAACCGAAGGCTCTGGTTACAATGATGACCGGCAAGGAAATGACTGGAGAGCAAGGCTAAATAGGAAACTCCCAAACACTGATGGGAGCAGGTGAACTGAGACAGCAAAGCACACACAAGTCACCAGTACCACCAACAACCACCAGGGGAGCCCAAAAAGCGGATTCACAACAGTACCCCCCCCTTAAGGAGGGGGCACCGAACCCTCACGAGAACCGCCAGGGCGATCTGGATGAGCCCTATGAAAGGCACGAACCAAATCCGAGGCATGAACATCAGAGGCAGTTACCCAAGAATTATCTTCCTGACCATAGCCCTTCCATTTAACCAGATATTGAAGTCTCCGTCTGGAAATACGGGAATCCAAGATCTTCTCTACAACGTACTCCAATTCACCCTCCACCAGCACAGGAGCAGGAGGTTCAGTAGAAGGAACCACCGGTACCTCATATCTCCGCAACAACGACCGATGGAATACATTATGGATAGCGAAAGATGCCGGGAGGTCCAAACGAAAGGACACAGGGTTAAGTATCTCCAAAATCCTATAAGGACCGATGAACCGAGGCTTAAACTTAGGAGAAGAAACCCTCATAGGGACAAAACGGGAAGACAACCACACCAAGTCCCCAACACGAAGGCGAGGACCAACACGACGACGGCGGTTAGCAAACTGCTGAGTCCTCTCCTGGGACAACCTCAAATTGTCCACCACTTGTCCCCAAATCTGATGCAACCAATCCACCACCGCATCCACTCCAGGACAATCCGAAGACTCCACCTGACCAGATGAAAAACGAGGATGAAACCCTGAATTGCAAAAGAAAGGAGAAACCAAAGTGGCAGAACTAGCCCGATTATTAAGAGCAAATTCTGCCAACGGCAAAAAGGCAACCCAGTCATCCTGATCCGCAGACACAAAACACCTCAAATAAGTCTCCAAAGTTTGATTAGTTCGCTCCGTCTGGCCGTTAGTCTGAGGATGGAATGCAGACGAAAAAGACAAATCAATGCCCAACCTGGCACAGAATGCCCGCCAAAATCTAGACACGAACTGGGTTCCCCTGTCAGAAACGATGTTTTCCGGAATACCATGCAAGCGAACCACATTTTGAAAAAATAGAGGGACCAACTCAGATGAGGAAGGCAACTTAGGCAATGGCACCAAATGAACCATTTTAGAAAAACGGTCACACACCACCCAGATGACAGACATCTTCTGAGAAACAGGGAGATCAGAAATAAAGTCCATAGAGATGTGCGTCCAAGGCCTCTTCGGAACAGGCAAGGGCAACAATAACCCACTAGCCCTAGAACAACAAGGCTTGGCCCGAGCACACACATCACAAGACTGCACAAAAACACGCACATCCCGAGACAGGGAAGGCCACCAGAAGGATCTAGCCACCAAATCTCTGGTACCAAAAATTCCAGGATGACCTGCCAGCGAAGAAGAATGAACTTCCGAGATGACTCTACTGGTCCAATCATCAGGAACACACAGTCTACCAGGCGGACAACGATCAGGTCTATCCGCCTGAAATTCTTGCAAAGCACGTCGCAGATCTGGGGAGACAGCAGACAAAACCACCCCATCCTTAAGGACACCAGCAGGTTCAGAATCCCCAGGAGAGTCAGGCTCAAAACTCCTAGAAAGAGCATCTGCCTTAACATTTTTAGAACCCGGTAAGTATGAAACCACAAAATTAAACCGAGAAAAAAACAACGACCATCGTGCCTGTCTAGGATTCAGGCGCCTGGCAGACTCTAGATAAATCATATTCTTGTGATCAGTCAAAACTACCACCTGATGTCTAGCACCCTCAAGCCAATGACGCCACTCCTCAAATGCCCACTTCATGGCCAAAAGCTCCCGATTACCAACATCATAGTTTCGCTCGGCGGCCGAAAATGTTCGAGAAAAGAACGCACAAGGTCTCATCACTGAGCAGTCGGAACTTTTCTGCGACAAAACCGCCCCCGCTCCGATCTCGGAAGCATCGACCTCAACCTGAAAGGGAAGAGAAACATCAGGCTGGCGCAACACAGGGGCAGACAAAAAGTGGCGCTTAAGCTCCCGAAAGGCCTACACAGCAGCAGGGGACCAATTGGCAACATCAGCACCCTTTTTGGTCAAATCCGTCAGAGGTTTAGCAACGCCAGAAAAACCAATTATAAATCGACGTTAAAAATTAGCAAAGCCCAAGAATTTCTGAAGACTCTTAAGAGAAGTAGGCTGCGTCCAGTCACAAATAGCCCGAACCTTGACAGGGTCCATCTCAATAGAAGAAGGGGAAAAAATGTACCCCAAAAAGGAAATCTTTTGAACCCCAAAAACACACTTAGAACCCTTTACACACAAAGAATTCTCCCGCAAAACCTGAAAAACCCTCCTGACCTGTTGAACATGAGACTCCCAGTCATCAGAAAAAATCAAAATATCATCCAAATACACAATCATAAATTTATCCAAATATTCACGGAAAATATCATGCATTAAGGACTGAAAGACTGAAGGTGCACTAGAAAGGCCGAAAGGCATTACTAAATACTCAAAATGGCCCTCAGGCGTATTAAATGCGGTTTTCCACTCATCCCCCTGCTTAATTCGCACCAAATTATACGCCCCACGAAGATCAATCTTAGAGAACCACTTAGCCCCCCTTATGTGAGCAAACAAATCAGTCAGCAAAGGCAACGGATACTGATATTTGACTGTAATTTTATTCAGGAGTCGATAATCAATACAAGGCCTCAGAGAGCCATCCTTTTTAGATACAAAGAAAAAACCAGCTCCTAAAGGAGATGAAGAAGGACGAATATGTCCCTTTTCCAGGGACTCCTTAATATACTCTCGCATAGCAGCATGTTAAGGTACAGATAAGTTAAACAAACGACCCTTTGGAAATTTACTGCCAGGAATTAGATCTATGGCGCAATCACAATCTCTGTGGGGAGGGAGTGAACCAATTTTTGGCTCCTCAAAAATATCACGATAATCAGACAAAAATGCCGGAATCTCAGAGGGAATAGATGACGAAATGGAAACCAAAGGTATGTCCCCATGAGCCCCCCGACATCCCCAGCTTAACACAGACATTGTTTTCCAGTCAAGGACTGGGTTATGAGATTGTAACCATGGTAATCCAAGCACCAAAACATCATGCAAATTGTACAACACAAGGAAGCGAATCACCTCCTGATGGTCTGGAGTCATACGCATAGTCACTTGCGTCCAGAATTGTGGTTTATTACAAGCCAAAGGCGTAGAATCAATACCCTTCAGAGGTATAGGGACTTCCAGAGGCTCTAAATCAAACCCACAGCGCCTGGCAAAGGACCAATCCATAAGACTCAGAGCGGTGCCAGAGTCCACATAGGCATCCACGGTAATAACTGATAATGAACAAATCAAGGTTACAGACAGAATAAATTTAGACTGTAAAGTGCAAATTGAAATAGACTTGTCAACCTTCCTTGTACGTTTAGAGCATGCTGATATAACATGAGCAGAATCACCACAATAGAAGCATAACCCATTTTTACGCCTATAATTCTGCCGCTCGCTTCTGGACAGAATTCTGTCACATTGCATTTTCTCTGGCATCTCTTCAGAAGATACCGCCAAATGGTGCACGGGTTTGCGCTCCCGCAAACGCCGATCAATCTGAATAGCCATTGTCATGGACTCATTCAGACCTGTGGGCGCAGGGAACCCGACCATAACATTTTTAACGGCATAAGAAAGACCCTATCTGAAATTTGCCGCTAGGGCGCACTCATTCCACTGAGTAAGCACAGACCATCTACGAAATTTTTGGCAGTATATCTCAGCTTCATCTTGCCCTTGAGATAGGGCTATCAAAGCTTTTTCAGCTTGAATCTCCAAATTAGGTTCCTCATAAAGCAACCCTAAAGCCAGAAAAAACGCATCCACATTGAGCAACGCAGGATCCCCTGGTGTCAATGAAAATGCCCAATTTTGAGGGTCACCTCGCAGCAAAGAGATTACAATCTTAACCTGCTGGACAGGATCTCCAGAGGAGTGAGGTCTGAGAGAAAGGAACAATTTACAATTATATTTGAAATTCAGGAACCGAGATCTATCTCCGGAAAACACCTCTGGTGTAGGAATTTTAGGTTCAGACATCGGAGTATGTATAACAAAATCTTGTAAATTTTGAACCTTGGTAGCAAGATTATTTAAACCTACAGCCAAACTCTGAGGGTCCATCTTTAAACAGGTGAGATCAGAGCCATTCAAGAATTAGAAGGAGAGAAAGGCAAAGGCTGTAATTAGAGCTGAAATACAACTGATCCAACTATGGAGCAAGCATGGGGGGGGGAAATAAAAATCTACAGACTTCTTTTTTCTCTCCTTTCTTCTGCCAATAACTTTAACAGTGGCCGGTCATACTGTCATGATTCCCAATGGCAGGGAAACATCAGAACACAGAAATAACGGACGAGCTCTGGGTGATGGAATCTCGAGCTGACCGTGAGCTAAATCTACCACACAACTAATAGTAGCCAGGGAGCATACCTACGACTTCCTAGATGCCACGCGCCAGCTGGAGGACTAACTACGCCTGGTAGAGGAAGGAACAGACCTGGCTTACCTCTAGGGAAATACCCCAAAAGATGATAGCAGCCCCCCACATGTAATAACGGTGAGTTAAGAGGAAAAGACATACACAGTATGAAAGTAGATTTAGCAAAGAGAGGTCCACTTACTAGATAGCAGAAGGATACAAAAGAGGACTTCACGGTCAACTGAAAACCCTTTCAAAAAACCATCCTGAAATTACTTTAAGACTCCTGTGTCAACTCATGACACAGGAGTGGCAATTTCAGCCCGCAAGAGCTTCCAGCTACAGAGAATAACAAAAACTGCAAACTGGACAAAAGATACAAAACAAAAGGACAAAGTCCACTTAGCTGATCAGCAGACTAGGAGCAGGAACATGCAACCGAAGGCTCTGGTTACAATGATGACCAGCAAGGAAATGACTGGAGAGAAAGGCTAAATAGGAAACTCCCAAACACTGATGGGAGCAGGTGAACTGAGACAGCAAAGCACACACAAGTCACCAGTACCACCAGCAACCACCAGGGGAGCCCAAAAAGCAGATTCACAACACTCCACTCACCTGACCACTGCTGTCCGTGTACCCCTGGAACCTATGTTACAGTGCCTACAGCCAGCCCATTTTATGATGTTAGGCCTTCGAAGCCTGTCTGCGGTCCCTCCTTCCACTAGGCCTCCACTCACCTGACCACTGCTGCCCGTGTACCCCTGGAACCTATTTTACAGTGCATAGAGCCTATTTTTTTATTTTATTTAATATTAATAAAGCCATGATGGACTACGCTGTACCACGCTATGAGCTACCCAGTTGACAATTCTTTTGCGAGAAAAGCCATCCCACCCCTCCACCAGCATGTTAAAGACCACATTGTCCTTTCATTCTGTCAATCTGTGAGTCCAAAGGTACACCTGACAACAGACACATGGAGCGGTAGGCATGGCCGCGGAAGGTTACGTGTCCTTTGTGGCGCAATGGGTTAATGTATTGGATGCATGGTCCACACAGGGGACAGCCTGGTAAGTCTAATCCATATCAAAAAAGGAGACAGCGCCACAATGATCAGTGAAGAAATGACTTATAAATTTAATCTGCCATCTGTGGCGACGTTTCGGTATAACAACCTTTATCAAGCACTTGATAAAGGTTGTTATACCGAAACGTCGCCGCAGATGGCAGATTAAATTTGTAAGTCATTTCTTCACTGATCATTGTGGCGCTGTCTCCTTTTTTGATATGGATTGGACTTTGTAGCTGGGTTGACCCCCTGGCAGTGACGTGCGCTACTAGGCTTATGGAAGCCATATGGGTATAGGGTGCGGTTTAATAATTTATTTTGGATTTTTACAGCCTGGTAAGTCTGTCTGCAGTCCCTAATTCAAGTTGTCCTCAACTGAATAAAGCTGAGCTTCTACCTTCTGGCTCTGATTAACTGCTGTTTTTTAAAAAATTGGTGGTTCCGGCCTACTAACGGTGTCTGCCCCTGCCTGGTGTTGTCCTCACCTGAATAAAGCTGAGCTTCTACCTTCTGGCTCTGATTAACTGCTGTTTTTTAAAAAATTGGTGGTTCCGGCCTACTAACGGTGTCTGCCCCTGCCTGGTGTTGTCCTCAACTTAATAAAGCTGAGCTTCTACCTTCTGGCTCTGATTAACTGCTGTTTTTTAAAAAATTGGTGGTTCCGGCCTACTAACGGTGTCTGCCCCTGCCTGGTGTTGTCCTCAACTGAATAAAGCTGAGCTTCTACCTTCTGGCTTTCGGCCTATACTATCAGATATTAAACTGCATTTGGCCTACTAGTGTGGTTGGGCCCTTGAAACAGTGTCTGCTGCTCTTGGGTTTGCTACTCCACTGAACAAAGCAGTGCCGCCTGTTTAGTCCTGTTACCAATTTTGAACTGCATTTAGCCTACTTTATTCTTTGGCCCTATATCTGTTTCCTCCTCATCCTGCCCATTGCCCAGCCACTGCTAGATGAGTCTGCTGGTACATTGACCTAGACCACTACATTCCCCTTGCACTCTACACAGCCAGAATCTGACCCTGCTGAAAGTAAGGTTCCCCTTCCCGCATGTTATACCACCTTACACAGGGACAAAGAGGAAGGTGCAGATGAAAGTGCAGGTTCCTTCATCAGGTGGGGGGGCATACTCGTTGGCGACGTCACTGGCACAGGGCCCCTCAGAGTACGCAAAAGTGTCGCTGCTGGTGGGAGGCGCCCCCGCCATGCAAACACACCGCCGTACTTTGAGGGGCCCTGTGCCAGTGCCAATGCGAACGAGTGGGCCCCCCCTGCTTGCTCAGGATCACAGCACTTGCAACGTTGAAATACTTACCTGTTGTGATTCGGTTCGTGGGCTCCCCCGGTGGTCTCTTGTGGTACTGGTGTCCTGCAAGCTTTGCCTTCTCAGTTCACCTGTTCCTATCAGGATGTGGGAGTATCCTATTTAACCTTGCTCCTCAGTCATTCTAATGCTGGCCATCAATGTATCCAGAGTGATTCTGTTGCATGTTCCTGCTCCCAGTTTTCTGCTCAGCTAAGTTGGACACTTTAGTCCTTAAGTCTATTTTTGTATGTTTTGTCCAGTTTGCACTTATGTGAATCTCTGCAGCTGGAAGCTCTTGTTGGGCTGAAATTACCACTCCGGTGTCATGAGTTGTCACATGAGTTAAGGTAATTTCAGGATGGTGTTTTGAAGGGTTTTGCAGCTGACCGCGAAGTCCTCTGTTGTATCTTTCTGCTATTTAGTTAGCGGGCCTCTCTGTGCTAAATCTGCTTTCATACTACGTGTGTCTTTTCATCTGCTCTCACCGTTATTATATGTGGGGGGCTGCTATCTCCTGTGGGGACATTCTCTGGAGGCAAGCCAGGACTGTGTTTTCTTCTACCAGGGGTAGTTAGTTCTCCGGCTGGCGCGCGGCATCTAGAGACAACGCAGGAATGCCCCCTGGCTACTTCTAGTGTGGTGTGTAGGTTTAGCATCGCGGTCAGCTCTAGTTTCCATCACCCGAGAGCTTGTCCGTTTATTCTATGCTTCTGATGTTTCCTTGCCATTGGAAACCATAACAGTATGGCCAGCCCAAATGTTTAATCTATAGGCTGAAGCAGGAGAGAAAAGGAACTGTGTGAAACCTTTTTTTTTTTTTTTTTTTTCCTTCCTCTGAAGTTGCACTCCAGCTCTAATTGCAGTCTCCTGTTTTCCTCTCCTCTTAACCCCTGAATGGCTCAGACTTTATCTGTTGAAATATGGATCCCCAGAGTCTGGTTACCAATTTGAATAATCTTGCCTCTAAAGTTCAGAATATACAAGATTTTTTGTTACATGCTCCTCGGTCTGAACCTAAAATTCCTATACCGGAGTTTTTTTCTGGAGATCGATCTTGTTTTCTAAATTTTAAATACAATTGTAAATTGTTTCTTTCGCTGAGATCTCATTCTGCTGGAGATCCTGCCCAGCAAGTAAAAATTGTTATTTCTTTGCTGCGGGGTGACCCCCAAAATTGGGCATTTTCATTGGCACCAGGGGATCCTGCGTTGCTCAATGTGGATGCGTTTTTTCTGGCTTTGGGGTTGCTTTATGAGGAACCAAATTTGGAGATTCAGGCTGAGAAAGCCCTAATAGCCCTCTCTCAGGGGCAAGATGAAGCCGAAATATATTGCCAAAAATTTCGAAAATGGTCTGTGCTTACTCAGTGGAATGAGTGCGCTCTGGCGGCAATTTTCAGAGAAGGTCTCTCTGATGCTGTAAAAGACGTCATGGTGGGGTTTCCTGCGCCTACTGGTCTGAATGAGTCCATGACAATGGCAATTCAGATTGATCGGCGTTTACGGGAACGCAAACCTGTGCACCAGTTGGCGGTGTCTTCTGAAGAGGCACCACAGAGTATGCAATGTGATAGCTTTCTGTCCAGAAGCGAACGACAGATTTATAGGCGCAAAAATCATTTGTGCTTCTATTGTGGAAATTCTACTCATGTTATATCAGCATGCTCTAAACGAACAAAGAAAGTTGATAAATCCTCTGCTATTGGCACTTTGCAGTCCAAGTTTATTTTGTCTGTAACTCTAATTTGTTCGTTATCTTCTATTGTTGCGGATGCGTATGTGGATTCTGGCGCCGCTTTGAGTCTTATGGATTGGTCCTTTGCCAGGCGCTGTGGGTTTGATCTAGAGCCTCTGGAAGTTCCTATACCTTTAAAGGGTATTGATTCTACACCATTGGCTAGTAATAAACCACAATACTGGACACAAGTGACTATGCGTATGACTCCAGACCATCAAGAGGTGATTCGCTTCCTTGTACTGTATAATCTACATGATGTGTTGGTGCTGGGATTGCCATGGTTGCAAACTCATAACCCAGTCCTTGACTGGAAAACAATGTCTGTACTAAGCTGGGGATGTCAGGGAAATCATGGGGACACATCTTTGGTCTCCATTGCTTCATCTATTCCCTCTGAAATTCCTGAGTTTTTGTCTGATTATCGTGAGGTTTTTGAGGAATCTACTCTTAATTCTCTTCCTCCTCACAGAGATTGCGATTGCGCCATAGATTTGATCCCTGGCAGTAAATTTCCTAAGGGTCGTCTATTCAATCTGTCTGTACCTGAACATGCTGCCATGCGAGAGTATATTAGGGAGTCCTTGGAAAAGGGACATATTCGTCCTTCTTCGTCTCCTCTTGGAGCGGGGTTCTTTTTCGTAGCTAAAAGCGATGGTTCTTTGAGACCTTGTATTGATTATAGACTCTTGAATAAGATCACAGTCAAGTATCAGTATCCTTTGCCATTGCTGACAGATTTATTTGCTCGCATTGAGGGGGCGAAGTGGTTCTCTAAGATTGATCTTCGCGGTGCGTATAATTTGGTGCGAATTAAGCAGGGGGATGAGTGGAAAACCGCATTTAATACGCCCGAGGGCCATTTTGAGTATTTGGTGATGCCTTTTGGTCTGTCAAATGCCCCTTCGGTCTTTCAGTCTTTTATGCACAATATTTTCCGTGAATATCTGGATAAATTTATGATTGTGTATTTGGATGATATCTTGATTTTTTCGGATGACTGGGAATCTCATGTTCAACAAGTTAGGAGGGTTTTTCAGGTTTTGCGGACCAATTCTCTGTTTGTTAAGGGTTCAAAGTGTGTTTTTGGGGTTCAGAAGATTTCTTTTTTGGGGTACATTTTTTCCCCCTCTTCTATTGAGATGGATCCTGTGAAGGTTCGGGCTATTTGTGACTGGATGCAACCGACTTCTCTTAAGGGCCTTCAGAAATTTTTGGGCTTTGCTAACTTTTATCGTCGATTCATAACTGGTTTTTCTAGCGTTGTCAGGCCTTTGACTGATTTGACTAAAAAGGGTGCTGATGTTGCAGATTTGTCTCCTGCTGCTGTGGAGGCCTTTCGGGAGCTTAAGCGCCGTTTTTCTTCTGCTCCGGTGTTGTGCCAGCCTGATGTTTCTCTTCCTTTTCAGGTGGAAGTTGATGCTTCCGAGATCGGAGCGGGGGCGGTTTTGTCGCAGAAAAGTTCAGATTGTTCAGTGATGAGACCTTGTGCGTTCTTTTCTCGAAAATTTTCGCCCGCCGAGCGAAATTATGACGTCGGTAATCGGGAGCTTTTGGCGATGAAGTGGGCATTCGAGGAGTGGCGTCATTGGCTTGAGGGTGCTAAGCATCAGGTGGTGGTCTTGACTGATCACAAAAATTTGATTTATCTTGAGTCGGCCAGACGTCTGAATCCTAGACAGGCGCGCTGGTCATTGTTTTTCTCCCGGTTTAATTTTGTGGTTTCGTATCTGCCAGGTACTAAGAATGTGAAGGCGGATGCCCTTTCTAGGAGTTTTGAACCTGATTCCCCTGGTGATTCTAAACCTACGGGTATACTTAAGGATGGGGTGATATTGTCTGCTGTCTTCCCAGACCTGCGACGTGCTTTACAAGAGTTTCAGGCGGATCGGCCTGATCGTTGTCCGCCTGGTAGATTGTTTGTGCCGGATGAGTGGACCAATAGAGTCATCTCGGAGGTTCATTCTTCTGCGTTGGCAGGTCATCCGGGAATTTTTGGTACCAGAGATTTGGTGGCTAGGTCCTTCTGGTGGCCTTCCCTGTCTCGGGACGTGCGTACTTTTGTGCAGTCTTGCGATGTTTGTGCTCGGGCCAAGCCTTGTTGTTCTCGGGCTAGTGGGTTGTTGTTGCCCTTGCCTGTTCCTAAGAGGCCTTGGACACACATCTCTATGGATTTTATTTCTGATCTCCCTGTTTCTCAGAAGATGTCCGTCATTTGGGTGGTGTGTGACCGCTTTTCTAAGATGGTTCATTTGGTGCCCTTGCCCAAGCTGCCTTCCTCATCTGAGTTGGTGCCCCTGTTTTTTAAGAATGTGGTTCGGCTGCATGGTATTCCGGAGAATATCGTTTCCGACAGGGGATCCCAGTTTGTGTCCAGATTTTGGCGGGCGTTTTGTGCCAGGATGGGCATTGATTTGTCTTTTTCGTCTGCATTTCATCCCCAGACAAATGGCCAGACGGAACGTACTAATCAGACCTTGGAGACTTATTTGAGGTGTTTCGTGTCTGCTGATCAGGATGACTGGGTCTCCTTTTTGCCGTTGGCTGAGTTTGCCCTTAATAATCGGGCCAGTTCTGCCACTTTGGTCTCCCCTTTCTTTTGCAATTCAGGGTTCCATCCTCGTTTTTCATCTGGTCAGGTGGAGTCTTCGGATTGTCCTGGAGTGGATACCATGGTGGATAGGTTGCATCGTATTTGGGGGCAGGTGGTGGACAATTTGGAGTTGTCCCAGGAGAGGACTCAACGTTTTGCTAATCGCCATCGTCGTGTTGGTCCTCGTCTTCGTGTTGGGGACTTGGTGTGGTTGTCCTCCCGTTTTGTCCCTATGAGGGTCTCTTCTCCTAAGTTTAAGCCTCGGTTCATCGGTCCTTATAAGATTTTGGAAATTCTTAACCCTGTGTCTTTTCGTTTGGACCTCCCAGCATCCTTTGCTATCCATAATGTCTTCCATCGGTCATTACTGCGGAGGTATGAGGTACCACTTGTGCCTTCTGTTGAGCCTCCTGCTCCTGTGCTGGTTGAGGGTGAATTGGAGTACGTGGTGGAGAAAATCTTGGACTCCCGTGTTTCCAGACGGAGACTTCAATATCTGGTGAAATGGAAGGGCTACGGTCAAGAGGATAATTCTTGGGTTACAGCTTCTGATGTTCATGCTTCTGATTTGGTCCGTGCCTTTCATAGGGCTCATCCAGATCGCCCTGGTGGTTCTTGTGAGGGTTCGGTGCCCCCTCCTTAAGGGGGGGGTACTGTTGTGATTCGGTTCGTGGGCTCCCCCGGTGGTCTCTTGTGGTACTGGTGTCCTGCAAGCTTTGCCTTCTCAGTTCACCTGTTCCTATCAGGATGTGGGAGTATCCTATTTACCTTGCTCCTCAGTCATTCTAATGCTGGCCATCAATGTATCCAGAGTGATTCTGTTGCATGTTCCTGCTCCCAGTTTTCTGCTCAGCTAAGTTGGACACTTTAGTCCTTAAGTCTATTTTTGTATGTTTTGTCCAGTTTGCACTTATGTGAATCTCTGCAGCTGGAAGCTCTTGTTGGGCTGAAATTACCACTCCGGTGTCATGAGTTGTCACATGAGTTAAGGTAATTTCTGGATGGTGTTTTGAAGGGTTTTGCAGCTGACCGCGAAGTCCTCTGTTGTATCTTTCTGCTATTTAGTTAGCGGGCCTCTCTGTGCTAAATCTGCTTTCATACTACGTGTGTCTTTTCATCTGCTCTCACCGTTATTATATGTGGGGGGCTGCTATCTCCTGTGGGGACATTCTCTGGAGGCAAGCCAGGACTGTGTTTTCTTCTACCAGGGGTAGTTAGTTCTCCGGCTGGCGCACGGCATCTAGAGACAACGCAGGAATGCCCCCTGGCTACTTCTAGTGTGGTGTGTAGGTTTAGCATCGCGGTCAGCTCTAGTTTCCATCACCCGAGAGCTTGTCCGTTTATTCTATGCTTCTGATGTTTCCTTGCCATTGGAAACCATAACACGTCCAACACACAGGCCACTCTGCAGTGTCCAGCTAGGACACATGGAAGTGTGTCCACCCTGACAGACTCCCACACACTCACCATGTGTTACACACACCTCCTTTACATAGGTTTAACCACACACAGGTACCTGTCACATGGCCAGTCAGGTGAGCATGACATCACCACAGGTCCTTCAACACAAAACCATCTTAGGTGTTCAAACACGCCTCCTTGGGTGGGTTTGTAGGTGACTGGACCCACTCATCTCTCCAATCACCTGGAAGCCTTCTCAATGTAAACAAATCCCTCAGCAGTAGATCTGCTTGAGCAAAACATACCCTGGCTTCCATCACAGGGCCACCCACCTCTGCGATACATACCGCCCATTAATCACATGACCAGTCGCTATGCCACAATATATATATTGTAAATATATATATGTATATATATATATATATATATATATATATATATAGACTGTATATATGTTTTCATGAATATATGAACCCATTATGTGTTCATTTTTCAAGCCGGCAAGAAAATCTTGCCATACGGATGCCATACAGATGTCACACAGTTGCTTACATGCAAGAAAATTGCATCCTCGCACTGCACATGGATGACATATGGATCACTGTTCAGGGAACATTTATGCGATTCTCATCCGTGTAAAACGGACCAATTTTTTTATACATTGTGTGTGACTCCGGCCTAAAGAAGAAGAAGTTACAGGTCTGTGAGATCCAGAAATCTTGCATGTTTTAGGTGACCAAATACTTATTTTTCACCAAAATTTGCAAAGCAAATCTTGCCAAATTAGACAAGGTGATTTTCTGGATTTGTTTTCTCATTTTGACTCTCATAGTGGTGGTCTACCTATGATGTCAATTGCAGGCTTCTCTCATTTTTTTTTTTAAGTGGGAGAACTTGCACAATTAGCGGCTGACTAAACACTTTTTCCCCACTGTATGTGAAAAAACTCTATATAAAGTGTTATTCCTAAAACGCTAAACAGAAATATCAACAAAAACCTAAATAAATAGGATCAAATTATATGTATTTTTATAATTTTCTTAAAATACAAATATTCACATGAATAAACTTGTATTTATTAATATTCCACGGCGCTTTACATACATTATCATCACTGTACCCATTGGGGCTCACAATCTAAATTCCCCTTCAGTATGTCTTTGGAATGTGGGAGGAAACCAGAGTATCTGGAGGAATCCCACGCAAACACAGGGAGAACATACAAACTCCTTGCAGATGTTGTCCTTGATGGGATTTCAACCCAGGACTCCAGCGCAGCAAAGCAACAGTGCTAACAATTGAGCTACTGTGCTGCATATTGTAATGTAACATAGCATAAATAACACTGTTCTACAGATTTTCAAAAATTCTCAGGTTCAGTTATGAAATGAGCTATTTCTTAACAATTTTGACCTCTTGAATTTAAATCTGACAATGAAAACTTTTATGTGGCTCTTGTTTCTAAATCAGAGTTGAGTTTTCTTTTTACTGCTACATACTGTATATTGTAATTAATGCATAAAAGTTTCAGTACTTTGAAACATTATTGTTTTTGCAAGTCTAAAGATGCAGAATATTTTGTTATGCCAATTTTCTGATATTCATTTAGAGGAAGCCTATCAACAATTCAATAACTAAAACATGTCTAAACACTGTTGCGAATTATAAACAAATACAGAAATTGCACTACAAAATGTGGTCCTCATTCTATGACAAGTCTTATGCTTGTATCTTGTACTCATGCATCGAATCATCTCTTACAATTGTTCAACAGTAATCTGAAAGCACTGATGGACTCCATTTTCCTTGATATGTTTTTTCCATTGCCACAATATGTTGGTGAAATCTCTCACCATGCTCTTCGCTCACTGCTCCCCAGCTTGATGGAAAGCAGTCTAGGTGCAAATGTAAGAAAAAAATCTTTAAGGACATTTTATAGCAAAGCTCTTTATATGTTTTGTGATTTTCCACCAACTCTTCATAGTTATTTGCTCTTGAGTTTCCCAAAAAATTAGTTACCACCATTAGTGTGATTTCTACTCATACAGCCTATTTCTTGCTCTGCAGCAAACTCCTCATCTTGAAGAAGCTTAAGAATCTGAGGTTCAATAAGGAATCCTTCTGTTATCTTTGCTTCAGTCAACCATGGAAATTTATCAATGAGATACTTATTTATTTTACTCACATATATATATGTAGATTACTGTTTTCTTAATGTCACTAGTATATTTACTATACCTTATAACAATGATGCTGCTCCATGGAAACTATATGTGCTACAGAAAAACTATATACATTTTTGAAATCAGGATAAAAAGATTATTCAGAAAAGTACAAAGTCACCTGTGATGATTATAAAAAATTTTTTTTTGTAGACCTGTGTTATGCTGTAACTACAGTGGGTGCTAGTTCCTATTGTAACAAATCAATTTTAGTGAAGAGCGAATACATTCGGCTCTATTCGTTACTCACATGAACAGTATGCTATTCGGGCTATTCGTTACACAGCAAGTAATTAGCTATTTGCCTCGGTATATTTGAGTGACCTGCCCAGCATGTTTTGTGCCTTATTTGCAGCCAAATAACATGCTGGGCTTGTTTGCCAATCAAAGTAATGCTGTCGCCATCTTTAGTGTGGCATTACTGTGATTGGCTGGCTGTCATGATCTCCATGGCCAGAGAACTAGCATAAGCCTCAATAGGAACAAGCTCTTGGAAGATGTAACTATACTGACCATGAACTAAACCTACCGCATCATCTAGAAGTAGCCAGGTAGCATGTCCTACTTTTTATCCCTATATGCCCAGCGCCGGCCGGAGAACTAAATAATGCTAGCAGAGGGAAATATAAGACCTGACTCACCTCTAGAGAAATGCCCAAAAAGGAGACAGAGGCCCCCCACATATATTGGCGGTGATATGAGATGAAACAACAAACGCAGCAGGAAAATAGTTTTAGCAAATTTGAGGTCCGCTTTCTAGATAGCAGAAGACAGAAAGCATACTTTCATGGTCAGTAGAAAACCCTAACAAAACACATCCAGAAATTACTTTAGGACTCTGGCATTAACTCATAATACCAGAGTGGCAATTCCTGATCAACAAGAGCTTTCCAGACACAGTAACGAAACTGCAGCTGTGAACTGGAACCAAAATACAAAAACAAAACATGGACGAATGTCCAACTTATCTAGTAGATGTCTGGGAGCAGGAACAAGCACAGAGAGGCTTCTGATAACATTGTTGACCGGCAAGCATCTAACAAAGAAGCCAGGTTATATAGCGACACCCAGATCTAATCAGAACAGGTGAACAGGGAAGATGATGTCACAAGTTCAATTCCACCAGTAGCCACCGGGGGAGCCCAGAATCCAAATTCACAACAGTACCCCCCCCTCAAGGAGGGGGCACCGAACCCTCACCAGAACCACCAGGGCGATCAGGATGGGCTCTATGAAAGGCACGAACCAGATCAGAGGCATGAACATCAGATGCAGTGACCCAAGAATTATCCTCCTGGCCGTATCCCTTCCACTTGACCAGATACTGGAGTCTCCGTCTGGAAACACGGGAGTCTAGGATTTTTTCCACAACGTACTCCAACTCACCCTCAACCAACACCGGAGCAGGAGGCTCAACGGAAGGCACAACCGGTGCCTCATACCTGCGCAATAACGACCGATGAAAAACGTTATGAATAGAAAAGGATGCAGGGAGGTCCAAACGGAAGGAAACAGGGTTAAGAATCTCCAATATTTTATACGGACCGATGAACCGAGGCTTAAACTTAGGAGATGAGACCCTCATAGGGACAAAACGAGAAGACAACCACACCAAATCTCCAACACAAAGCCGAGGACCAACACGACGGTGACGGTTGGCAAAAAGCTGAGTCTTCTCCTGGGACAACTTTAAATTGTCCATCACCTGCCCCCAGATATGATGCAATCTCTCCACCACCGCATCCACTCCAGGACAATCCGAGGATTCCATCTGACCGGAGGAAAATCGAGGGTGGAACCCCGAATTACAGAAAAACGGGGACACCAAAGTGGCAGAGCTGGCCCGATTATTGAGGGCGAACTCCGCCAATGGCAAAAAAGCAACCCAATCATCCTGGTCAGCAGACACAAAACACCTCAGATATGTCTCCAGGGTCTGATTAGTCCGCTCGGTCTGGCCATTAGTCTGAGGGTGAAAAGCAGACGAAAAAGACAAATCTATGCCCATCCTAGCACAGAATGCCCGCCAAAATCTAGACACAAATTGGGTTCCTCTGTCAGAAACGATATTCTCAGGAATACCATGCAAACGAACAACATTTTGAAAAAACAGGGGCACCAACTCGGAAGAAGAAGGCAATTTGGGCAGGGGAACCAAATGGACCATCTTAGAAAAACGGTCACACACCACCCAGATGACAGACATCTTCTGAGAAACAGGCAGATCTGAAATAAAATCCATCGAGATGTGTGTCCAAGGCCTCTTAGGAATAGGCAAGGGCAACAATAATCCACTAGCCCGAGAACAACAAGGCTTGGCCCGAGCACAAACGTCACAAGACTGCACAAAGCCTCGCACATCTCGTGACAGGGAAGGCCACCAGAAGGATCTTGCCACCAAATCCCTGGTACCAAAAATTCCAGGATGACCTGCCAATGCAGAAGAATGTACCTCAGAGATGACTCTACTGGTCCAATCATCAGGAACAAACAACCTATCAGGCGGACAACGATCCGGTCTATCCGCCTGAAACTCCTGCAAGGCCCGCCGCAGGTCTGGAGAAACGGCTGACAAGATAACTCCCTCCTTAAGAATACCTGTGGGGTCAGAGTTGCCGGGTGAATCAGGCTCAAAACTCCTAGAAAGGGCATCCGCCTTAACATTCTTAGAACCCGGTAGGTACGATACCACAAAATTAAACCGAGAGAAAAATAATGACCAGCGCGCCTGTCTAGGATTCAGGCGCCTGGCGGTCTCAAGATAGATCAAATTTTTGTGGTCAGTCAATACCACCACCTGATGTCTGGCCCCCTCGAGCCAATGGCGCCACTCCTCAAACGCCCACTTCATGGCCAAAAGCTCCCGATTCCCAACATCATAATTCCGCTCAGCGGGCGAAAATTTACGGGAAAAGAAGGCACAAGGCCTCATCACGGCGCAGTCAGAACTTTTCTGCGACAACACTGCCCCAGCCCCGATCTCAGAAGCGTCGACCTCAACCTGAAAAGGAAGAGTCACATCAGGCTGACGCAACACAGGGGCAGAAGAAAAACGGCGCTTAAGCTCCTGAAAGGCCTCCACAGCATCAGGGGACCAATTAGCAACATCAGCACCCTGTCTAGTCAAATCGGTCAATGGCTTAACGACATCCGAAAAACCAGAAATAAATCGACGATAAAAGTTGGCAAAGCCCAAAAATTTCTGAAGACTTTTAAGAGAAGAGGGCTGCGTCCAATCACAAATAGCTTGAACCTTGACAGGATCCATCTCAATGGAAGAGGGAGAAAAAATATATCCCAAAAAGGAAATTCTCTGAACCCCAAAAACGCACTTAGAACCCTTGACACACAGAGAATTAGACCGCAAAACCTGAAAAACCCTCTTAACTTGCCGGACATGAGAGTCCCAATCATCCGAAAAAATCAGAATATCATCCAGATACACTATCATAAATTTATCCAAAAAATCGCGGAAAATATCATGCATAAAGGACTGGAAGACTGAAGGGGCATTAGAAAGACCAAAAGGCATCACCAAATACTCAAAGTGGCCCTCGGGCGTATTAAATGCGGTTTTCCACTCATCCCCCTGCCTGATCCGCACCAAATTATACGCCCCACGGAGATCAATCTTAGAGAACCACTTGGCCCCCTTTATGCGAGCAAACAAATCAGTCAGCAACGGCAATGGGTATTGATATTTAACCGTGATTTTATTCAAAAGCCGATAATCAATACATGGTCTCAAAGAGCCGTCTTTTTTTGACACAAAGAAAAAACCGGCTCCTAAGGGAGATGACGATGGACGAATATGTCCCTTTTCCAAGGACTCCTTTATATATTCTCGCATAGCAGTATGTTCAGGCACAGACAGATTAAATAAACGACCCTTTGGGTATTTACTACCCGGAATTAAATCTATAGCACAATCGCACTCACGGTGCGGAGGTAGTGAACCCAGCTTGGGTTCTTCAAAGACGTCACGATAATCAGACAGGAACTCAGGGATTTCAGAGGGAATAGATGATGAAATGGACACCAAAGGTACGTCCCCATGAGTCCCCTTACATCCCCAGCTCAACACAGACATAGCTCTCCAGTCAAGGACTGGGTTGTGAGACTGCAGCCATGGCAATCCCAGCACCAAATCATCATGTAGATTATACAGCACCAGAAAACGAATAGTCTCCTGGTGATCCGGATTAATACACATAGTCACTTGTGTCCAGTATTGTGGTTTATTATTAGCCAATGGGGTGGAGTCAATCCCCTTCAGAGGAATAAGAGTCTCCAAAGGCTCTAAATCATACCCACAACGATTGGCAAAGGACCAATCCATAAGACTCAAAGCGGCGCCAGAGTCGATATAGGCGTCCGTAGTAATAGATGACAAAGAGCAAATCAGGGTCACAGACAAAATAAATTTAGACTGTAAAGTGCCAATGGGAACGGATTTATCAAGCTTTTTAGTACGCTTAAAGCATGCTGATATAACATGAGTAGAATCCCCACAATAGAAACACAACCCATTTTTCCGTCTAAAATTCTGCCGCTCGCTTCTGGACAGAATTCTATCACACTGCATGTTTTCTGGCGTCTTCTCAGTGGACACCGCCAGATGGTGCACTGGTTTGCGCTCCCGCAGACGCCTATCGATCTGAATGGCCATTGTCATGGACTCATTCAGACTTGCAGGCACAGGGAACCCCACCATAACATCCTTAATGGCATCAGAAAGACCCTCTCTGAAAGTAGCCGCCAAGGCACACTCATTCCACTGAGTAAGCACAGACCATTTACGGAATTTTTGGCAGTAAATTTCAGCTTCATCTTGCCCCTGCGATAGGGACATCAAAGTTTTTTCTGCCTGAAGTTCCAAATGAGGTTCCTCATACAGCAAGCCCAAGGCCAGAAAAAACGCATCCACATTGCGCAACGCAGGATCCCCTGGTGCCAATGCAAAAGCCCAATCTTGAGGGTCGCCGCGGAGCAAGGAAATCACAATCCCAACCTGCTGTGCAGGGTCTCCAGCAGAACGAGATTTCAGGGACAAAAATAACTTACAATTATTTCTAAAATTCTGAAAGCTAGATCTATTCCCTGAGAAGAATTCCGGCAAAGGAATTCTCGGCTCTGATACCGGAGCATGAACAACAAAATCCTGCAAACTTTGCACTTTCGTGGCGAGATTATTCAAACCTGCAGTTACACTCTGTAGATCCATTATAGACAGGTGAACATAGAGCCATTCAAAGATTAGAAGGAGAGAGAAAAAAAAGAAAGACTGCAGCATAGACAGACTGGCAAGTGATCCAATTAAGAGCACACTAACTACTAGAGAAAAAAAAAAAAAAAAAAAAAAAAAATTTTCAGCAGACTTCTTATTTCTCTCCTTTCTCAGCCAAGGATTTTAACCCTTTAGTGGGCCGGTCAAACTGTCATGATCTCCATGGCCAGAGAACTAGCATAAGCCTCAATAGGAACAAGCTCTTGGAAGATGTAACTATACTGACCATGAACTAAACCTACCGCATCATCTAGAAGTAGCCAGGTAGCATGTCCTACTTTTTATCCCTATATGCCCAGCGCCGGCCGGAGAACTAAATAATGCTAGCAGAGGGAAATATAAGACCTGACTCACCTCTAGAGAAATGCCCAAAAAGGAGACAGAGGCCCCCCACATATATTGGCGGTGATATGAGATGAAACAACAAACGCAGCAGGAAAATAGTTTTAGCAAATTTGAGGTCCGCTTTCTAGATAGCAGAAGACAGAAAGCATACTTTCATGGTCAGTAGAAAACCCTAACAAAACACATCCAGAAATTACTTTAGGACTCTGGCATTAACTCATAATACCAGAGTGGCAATTCCTGATCAACAAGAGCTTTCCAGACACAGTAACGAAACTGCAGCTGTGAACTGGAACCAAAATACAAAAACAAAACATGGACGAATGTCCAACTTATCTAGTAGATGTCTGGGAGCAGGAACAAGCACAGAGAGGCTTCTGATAACATTGTTGACCGGCAAGCATCTAACAAAGAAGCCAGGTTATATAGCGACACCCAGATCTAATCAGAACAGGTGAACAGGGAAGATGATGTCACAAGTTCAATTCCACCAGTAGCCACCGGGGGAGCCCAGAATCCAAATTCACAACAGCTGGCCTTACAGCGCCATAGGGGATGTTTAAGCCCTGACGGCTCCACCATATATTAAACTGCTATATTTCTACAGCTAAATAATATTCCTCAGTGCCAGCATATACTAAACATCGTTTTTTAGAGTAAAATAATATTCCTTGCCTATTACCTATGATGTATATTTATCTAGCAGTTGTGCGACTGGCGCAAAACCTGCTGAGATACGCAAATGTCACTATTTAAAAGTAATTTCTTTGAGTCTGTGAGTCTGCTGTTGGTGTGTCTCATAAGGGCAATATAAAATATTAATAACTCTGCTATTGGATAAATAAAGAGCATATATTTATCTATCAGTTTTGTGACTGGCACAAAGCTTGCTGAGATATGAAAACGTCTCTATTTATCAGTAATTTCCCTGAGTCTGCTGTTGGCGTGTGTCATAAAGTTGAAGTCCTCTGTTGTATCTTTCTGCTATTTAGTTAGCGGGCCTCTCTGTGCTAAATCTGCTTTCATACTACGTGTGTCTTTTCATCTGCTCTCACCGTTATTATATGTGGGGGGCTGCTATCTCCTGTGGGGACATTCTCTGGAGGCAAGCCAGGACTGTGTTTTCTTCTACCAGGGGTAGTTAGTTCTCCGGCTGGCGCGCGGCATCTAGAGACAACGCAGGAATGCCCCCTGGCTACTTCTAGTGTGGTGTGTAGGTTTAGCATCGCGGTCAGCTCTAGTTTCCATCACCCGAGAGCTTGTCCGTTTATTCTATGCTTCTGATGTTTCCTTGCCATTGGAAACCATAACACTTACCTCTCCCTGCTCCACCGCCGTGACGTAGTCCGCGTTTCCTGGGCCCACGAAAAACTTGAGCCAGCCCTACTCCCCCCACAACTTTTGCCAAATGACCCCCAATTTCCTATGCCCAACTATTATTATAAAGTTAATTAAGATTGACAAGCTTCAGAAACAAGAATGGATGTTTTTGGCATTAAAATGGGCACTGTAGGTGTTTTCCTGGCCTCCACTCACTGCCGACTATGCTTCCCCATTGACTTGCATTGGGTTTCGTGTTTCGGTCGATCCCCGACTTTTAGTGATAATCGGCCGACTGCACTCGACTCGACTCTGGACAAAGTCGGGTTTCACAAAACCCGACTCGATCTTAAAAAAATGAAAGTCACTCAACCCTACTCCTGGTTATTGGGCCCTTCCCAGCCTAAAAATACAAGGCTGCTGCCACTCTAGAAGTGGCACATCACATAAGATGCACCAATTCTGGCTCTATGCCTGGATCTTCCCGATTGCCCTGGTCCAGTGACAATCGGAATAAAGGTAGTTGTGGTTGTTGACAGCTGTGATTTGTCAAAAATTAAAGCTGCCATGAAGCCCTGGGGTTAGTAATGGATATGTGTCTATGAGACACCCCCACTAGTAACCCGATAGTACAAAATAAAAACACAAACCCCCAAAAAATAATTTATTTGAATAAAGACTCACCCACATTATCTTTCATTCACCAATTTATTGAAAAAATCCCATGCTGGTCTGCTGTAATGTACTTTAATGTACTGAATCCGATGTAATCCAGGAATGGATACCTGAAAAGCATAAAAATACAGAAATAGAAACAAAACTCTGTTCCTCATTCACCAATTTATTAGAAAAATTGATCCTGCAAAGCTCCGATCCTGTCCATGCCCCCGATTACAGCTTCAGCGACTGTGAAAAGAATTAATGTTCCTGCTTTTCTCAAATGCTGGGTACTGACAATAATCCTCATCAGTGTGGCTGGCTCATGCTGTGCTCAACAAGACCCATTGGCTCTAGACAGTTGGTACTAGTGCTGGAGGATGTGGTAATGCTGCTGCTCGTGGCTCCCACCTTCTTAGCCATATTATGTTTTTTTATCTTTTACTATATTCCGTTCATTGTTGTTGACACCTTTTCATTTACCACACATTTTGAACAACACTATAATTAAATTTTCATAGTCTTTTCAAGCCTTATCTAAGAGGTCATAGTAAGAAATGCTAAGTATTACAGCAAGAAAAATGTTTTAGCAGGCTGTGTTTATTTTCTGTATAAGTGTGGTCTATATGATAGCTAAATTGGACTGGTAAAACGAACGTGCAGAAACAGACATGTACAGTGAAATGTCTTATGGAAGTTTATTTATTTATACTTAACAAAATTCAACCCCCTTCTCAAAAGTGACAAAATATGATATGCTAGGTAGTTACAAGTCCAAAAAGTAGGCACATGCACAGGGCTCTGTATTGGTGTTGCATGTACAGATGTAATATTTGACTTGTAAAACAAATGTGCAAAAAATAAATTGTTAACCACATACACTATAGACAGTTACAATTAATTTCGGCATTTTTCGGAAAAAAATATTTTTATTCCCCATTTTACAGATGGATATTGCACAAGAAATGCTAAAACTTAGAACAGTCGCTTCTAACAAGCAGCACACAGTGTCTGATTGACACTGATTTCAGATTATTTTTGTAAAAACTATTGTGCTATATGATTGTTTTCTAGGGTACTAGGGCCCCGATTCATCATTATCTTTATGCCTGATTTTTGTATAGTTTTGTGTTTTGTGTCTTTTTTTGTTGGCACCCAATTTGTTATTCTATTTGAACCTTTTTTAACGCCTTCACCCCAAAGCCTGTTTTCACCTTCCTGACCGAGTCAATTTTTACAATTCTGACCACTGTCACTTTATGAGGTCATGAATGGAAAGGAGCGCTATTTGACTTTTTGAATGTAAAATACAGCTGTGCTCAAAAGTTTACATACCAGGGCAAAATTCTTCCTGGGTATGTAAACTTTTGAGTAACTGTATGCTGGAATAATTAGCAGTTGCCATGTCACGTTTGCAGAGCCCCTGATGTGCCTAAACAGTTGAATTCCCAACAAGTGACACCATTTTGGAAATTAGACCTCTTATGGAACTTATCTAGATGTGCAATGAGTACCTTGAACCTACAGGTGCTTCACAGAAGTTTATAATGTAGAGCCATGGAAATAAAAAAAATTGCATTTTTCCAAAATAAATCTTTTTTAGATCTATATTTTGATTTTCATAAGAGTAACAGGAGAAGTTGCTTCATAAAATTTGTTGTGCAATTTCTCTTGACTACACTGATACCCCGTATGTGAGGGAATACTACTGTTTGGGCCCATGGGAGGGCTTGGAAGGGAAGAAGTGCCATTTGACTTTGAATGCAAAATTTGACAGAATAATTAGCGGATGCCATGTCACGTTTGAAGAGCTCCTGATGTGCCTAAACAGTGGAAACCCCCCAAAATGACACCATTTTTGAAACTAGACCCCTTATGGAACTTATCTAGATGTGTATTGAGCACCTTTAGCCCCCAGGTGCTTAACAGAAGTTTATAAAGGTAAGCTGGGAAAAAATCACCCCATAAGTGACCCCATTTTACCAATTAAATATCTCAATGAATTTATCTATGGGTGCAGTGATTATATTGACACCACCGGTATGTCACAGACTTTTATATTGGGCAGTGAAAGAATAATAATTTACATTTTTACAACCAAGATTGTGCGTTAGCCCCAAATTTTACATTTTCACACTGGGAAATGGGTAAAAATTGCACCAGAATTTGTCCCACAATTTCTGCTGACTGTAGAAATACCCTATATGTGGCTATACAGTACTACTTTGTCATACTGAGTGACTCGGGAGGGACGGAGTGCTATTTGCCTCATGGAGCACAGATTTCCCTAGACTAGTTTGTGGATTCCATTTAAAGAGCCCCTAAGTGCTAGAAAAGCAGACTCCCCCCTCAAGTGACCACAATTTGGAAATTATAACCCTTTGGAAATTTATCTACTGATGGAGAGACGATTTTCACTCCATGTATGTTTTCCAGAAACAGGCAGCAGTGGATGTTGCTGAGTGAAAATTGCAAACTGCTGTTGTAGTGACCAGTACGCTGTAGTGATCAGTACGTTGCAGTCTGTAAGAATTCCGGATGTTCCTTGGAGCCTGTTTCATTCTTGTCCAAGATGGAGTTGGGTACTTTGCTCTGCCCCTGAACTTCCTGTCTGTTCTGCTATTTAAGTCCAGGTCAGGAGATCCTCCTTGCATTAGTATTTTGTTGCTGTTGGCTCCTGAGCTTCTGCCTGTTTACTGGTGGACTGCTGCTGCTCGTTACTCGGTGTCCTACCTCTCCACATTCAACTGCCTTCTGTCTTCTGTGTGCTCCTTGATCCAGACCGTGGTTATCTATTGTCCGGACTACTAGTGTGGAGATACTCACCTCTGGATCTGCTGTGGTCAGTAAAAGTTTCTGACTCCATTATCTCTTCTTGGACTGTGTCTGTTGGGCTGTGATGCAGCACTTGAGAGGGACCTTTCAGCCCTAAAAGGTAATTTTAGAGACCTTCTCTGGTTAACGCTCCACCTGTGTACTCCTGGACTTCCTCATATAAGTGCCATGCACACTTGTGATCTAATTATTGCTGGACTTCCCACTTTCAGTACGGTCTGCTTCCTCACCAATATTATTGCAGGACTTCCACCTTTAACCCCTTTCTGACATCTGATGTATTATCCGGTCAGGGTGGTATGGTCCCGTATGACCACGAATGGGATAGTACGTCATCACGATCAGCCACGCTCACGGGGGGAGTGTGGACGATCAGGGCTGGATATCAGCTGACTATCACAGCTGACATTTAGCACTATGTGCCAGGAGCAGTCACGGACCACTCCAGGCACATAACCCCCGTAAAACTGCGATCAAACGTAATTGCAGCATTCCGGCAGCATAGGGAAGCATCGCGCAGGGAGGGGACTCCCTGCATGCTTCCCTGAGACCTTTGGAGCAATGCAATGTGATCATGTTGCTCCAAGGGTCTCCTCTGTCCTCCTCCCTGCAGGCCCCGGATCCAAAATGGCCACGGGGCTCCTTCCGGGTTCTGCAGGGAGGTGGCTTGCAAGCACCTGCTCAGAGCAGGCACCAGCAAGCCTTCTGGAGTGCCTGTCAGATCGCTGATCTGACACAGTGCATTGCAAAGTGTCAGATCAGCGATCTGACACTATACAGTGATGTCCCACCCTGGGACAAAGTAAAAAAAAAAATTACATGTGTAAAAAAAAAAAACCTAAATAAAGAAAAAAATATATTGTTCCAATAAATACATTTCTTTATCTAAATGATAAAAAACCCAGAAAAGTACACATATTTAGTATTGCCGTGTCCATAACGACCCGACCTGTAAAACTGTCCCCCTAGTTAACCCCTTTAGTGAACACTGTAAAAAAAAAACGAGGTAAAAAATGCTTTATTATCATACCGCTGAAAAAATGTGGAATAACACGCGATCAAAAGATGGATATTAAAAAAAATGGTAACGCTGAAAACGTCATCTTGTCCCGCAAAAAATGAGCTGCCATGCAGCATCATCAGTGAAAAAATAAAAAAGTTATAGTCCTCAGAATAAAGCGATGCAAAAATAATTATTTTTTTATATAACATAGATTTTATCGTATAAAACCACCAAAACAAAAAAAAATTATATAAGTGAGGTATCGCTGTAATCACACTGACCCAAAGAATAAAACTGTTTCATTAATTTTACCAAATGTGGAACGGTATAAGCGCCCCCTCCCCCCCAAAGAAATTCATGAATTGCTGGTTTTTGGTCATTCTGCCTCACAAAAATTGCAATAAAAAGCGATCAAAAACTGTCATGTGCCTGAATATTGTACCAATAAAAACGTCAACTCGTCCTGCAAAAAACAAGACCTCACATGACTCTGTGGACCAAAATATGGAAAAATTATAGCTTTTAGAGTGTGACTGCTGCCAATCATAAAAATCCGCTAAAAATAATGCTATACATAGTAAATCAAGCCCCCATTATCATCCCCTTAGTTAGGGAAAAATAATAAAATAAAAAAATGTATTTATTTCCATTTTCACATTAGGGTCAGGGTTAGGGTTGGGGCTAAAGTTTGGGTTAGGGTTAGGGTTGGGGCTAAAGTTAGGGTTAGAGTTAGGGTTGGGGCTAAAGTTAGGGTTGGGGCTAAAGTTAGGGTTAGGGTTGGGGCTAAAGTTAGGGTTAGGGTTGGGTCTAAAGTTAGGGTTGGGGTTAGGGTTAGGGTTAGGGTTGGGGCTAAAGTTAGGTTTGGGGATGGGGCTAAACTTAGGGTTAGGGTTTGGATTACACTTACGGTTGGAATTAGGGTTAGGGGTGTGTCAGGGTTAGGGGTGTGGTTAGGGTTATGGTAGGGATTAGGGTTAGGGGTGTGTTGGAGTTAGGGGTGTGGTCAGGGTTGGGATTAGGGTTAGGGGTGTGTTGGGTTTAGGGGTGTGGTTTGGATTAGGGTTAGGGGCGTGTTCAGGTTAGGGGTGTGGTTAGGGTTAGGGGTGTGTTTGGGTTAGGGTTTCAATTTGAATTGGGGGGTTTCCTCTGTTTAGGCACATCAGGGGCTCTCCAAATGCGACATGGCATCTGATCTCAATTACAGCCAAATTTGCATTGAAAAGTCACTCCTTGCCTTCCGAGCTCTGCCATGCGCTCAAACAGTAGTTTACCCCCACATGTGGGGTATCAGCGTACTCAGGACAAATTGTACAACAAGTTTTGGGGTCCAATTTCTCCTGTTACCCTTGGTAAAATAAAACAAATTGGAGCTGAAGTAAATTTTTTGTGAAAAAAAGTTAAATATTCATTTTTTGCTAGACATTCGAAAAATTCCTGTGAAACACCTGAAGGGTTAACAACACTTCTTGAATGTGGTTTTCAGCACCTTGAGGGGTGCAGTTTTTATAATGGTGTCACACTTGGGTATTTTCTATCATATAGAATCCTCAAAGTGACTTCAAAGGTGATGTGGTCCCTAAAACAAATGGTGTTGTAAAAATGAGAAATTGCTGATCAACTTTTAACCATTATAACTCCCTAACAAAAAATAAATTGGTTTCAAAATTGTGCTGATGTAAAGTAGACATGTTGGAAATGTTATTTTGCATGATATATTTCTGTGATTTAAGGGCATAAAAATTCAAAGTTAGAGAATTGCAAAATTTTCAAAATTTTTGCCAAATTTCTGTTTTTTTTTCACAAATAAATGCAGATAATATCAAAGAAATTTTACCACTATCATGAAGTACAATATGTCAAGAGAAAACAATGTCAGAATCATCAGGATCCGTTGAAGCATTCCACAGTTATAACCTCATAAAGGGACAGTGGTCAGAATTGTAAAAATTGGCCCGGTCATTAACGTGCAAGGGGGGGGGGGGGTAAGGGGGTTAAGTGCCGTGTGCACTCCTGCGTCATATTTTTGCTGGACTGGTTCGTATTTGCGGTCGTGCCCGCTATTCAGTTTGCTGAACGTTACTTAATTGAGCTGTTCACTTCATTACAGTTGCAGGAAGATCTCTGTTTCTTTTAGCTTGCACTTCTACTTTATTAATACACTTGTTTTCCCAAGCTTTGGTCTCAGATTGGTTTTATCCCATGCAATCAGATTACATAGTACCCACATAATTGTTACACAGTCACAAGTACATTATGCCCAGCTCATGCTTCTGGAGACACGTACCTGCTAATTAGGCAGGCCCTCATCACTACAGAAATGCCAAACATGTGGGCACTAAATGTTGTTTAAGCACACTGGGGCTCAGAAGGGAGCTCATTTGGATTTGGGAGCATAGAATTTGCTGAATTTCTTTTGTGCAGCTAGGAGCCAATTAGCTTTTCCAGAGCCTTTGTGCTACCAGTAATATGCAAGCCCCCTATATTGCCATTAACAGATGACAGATCTGAATGGGGACTTGCATTTTTGTGGATTGAGTTGAAGTTTTATTGGGAACATTTTACATAATGTTTGGGATCACATTTATCCGGCGCTCTACACTGAGCACTTTCCTTGGGGTTTCCATCTAAATCTCTGAGTGACATGACAGACGAAGCCCCCGATGGATCCATTCACTATAATGGGGCAGCAGATTTACTCTGGACTCAGTCTGGCCTCTGTTCAGCGGTGTCCTTTTCAGAAGTGCACAAAACTGTGTCCGACGGCACTTTTGTGCAATCCTAAAAAGACAGACACCGCCGGATCACAGGTCCTATGGAGTCCACAGTGCCACCATCTGCCTCATCATAGAAAGTTTTCTGTCTGGGTTCTGTCTGAATCACGTATTTCAGATATTTACATGGAAAATCCAGTGCAAGCGCTCAGCGCATAGCGCAGGATAAATATGCACCGAGCCTTACTGCGATCTTTGGGAGGCAGAATGAAAAAGTCAACAGCATGTGAAGAATTAGTTATGTTCATTTTTTATGCCATTGCTTGTGCAGTATAAGTGATTAGGTGACTTTATTCTTTGGGTAGGTGCGATTACAGCGATGCCAGATTTATATCGGGTGTTTATGTTTGGCTGCTGTCACACACTAAAAGACACATTTTATTGTGAACACTAGTTTTGCATCACTATATTTTAAGATCTTTAATTTTTTCATATTTCAGCCAACAGAGTCATGTGATGGCTTGTTTTTTTTGAGGGACGAGCTGACGTTTTTATTGGTACCATTTTTGGGCACATGACATTTTTTGATCGCTTTCTGTTCTACTTTTTGGGAGAGAGAATGAACAAAAACCAGCAATTCAGGAAATGCTTTTTCTTTTTTTGTTTATTATACTGTTCCACGTGTGGTAAAATTGGTAAAACCGCTTTATTCTTTGGGTCAGCACGATTACAGCGATGCCTTAATTTTATTGTTTTTATGTTTTAGCGCTTTTACATAATAAAAAATATTTTATAGAAAAAATGAATTATGTTTGCATTGCTTTATTCTGAGAGCTTTAACTTTTTTATTTTTCTGTTGATGGAGCTGTATGGCAGCTTGTTTTTTGCAGGAGAAGATGACATTTTCAGCAGTACTATTATTTACATCCGTCATTTTGATTGTGTTGTTTTGCACTTTTTGATTGACAGCATGATGATAAAGCATTGTTTTTTGCCTCATTTTTTATTTATTTTTTACGGTGTTCACTGATGGGGTTAACTAGTAGGACAATTTTACAGAGTGGGTCATTACAGAAGCAGCCGTACCAAATATGTGTACTATTATTTACATAAATAAATGTATTTATTGGAAAAATATTTATTTTTTTTCTGTAGTTTGTCATTTTTGGAAAAAAATATTTTTACACTTTGTAATATTTCTTTCTTTACTTTTTTACATTGTCCCAGGATGGAACATTACTTTATTACCTCAGATCACTGATCTGAGACTCTGCACTGCAGAGTATCAGAAAAGGATCTGTCAGGCAGGGAAGGAGGCATGCCACACATTTAGAGCAAGCGCTCACAAGCCCCCTTCCCTGCAGGACCCGTAAGGATGCCGCGGTCATCTTGCAACTGGTGGTTTCAATGGAGACCATCAGGACAATGCGATCGCATTGTGTTGTCCTGATGGAAGCGTGTAGGGAACCCCCTCCCCGCGTGATGCCCCTCTATGTCGCTGTCACTGCTGACAGTGGCATCAGAGGGGTTAAATATCCATGATTCATGCTAGCACCAATTGTGCGCATTGCTGTGGGGTGTCAGCTGTCACATACAGCCACGTGATCAATGCGCCTTACTAGTACTGCTCTTCACGGACCAGAACTAGTAAGATGCATGTCGGGGAGGGGGTTAAAGGCTTTTTATATGGCCTCTCCTATTTTTTCCTTTCATGTTTTCACCTGATTCACAATTGCAACATTTAAAATTATTGCCACTGGTAAATTTTAACGTTTGCTTATCTATGCAAGATTTGCGCCAGTCACACAACTGCTAGATAAAGATACACTATTTATTTAACCAATAGAAAATTTGTTTTTTTAATTATGCACACGGCAACAGCAGACTAAGGAAAATTATCGGCACTGGTAAATGGTGACGTTTGCGTATCTCTGCAGGGTTTGTGCCAGTCGCACAACTGTTAGATGAAAGTAAGCTATTTATTTAACCAATAGAATTTTTTTATTTTTTATATCGCCTGTACGAGACATGTCAACAGCAGACCCAGGGAAATTACTGGTAAATAGTGACTTTCCATAGCTCAGCAGGTTTTGCGTCAGTTGCACAACTGCTAGATTAATATTAGCTATTTCATCAATAGGCGAGGAATATTATTTAGCAATTAGCTTTTAAAAAGGATTTTACTATATGCTGGCACTGATGAATATCATTTAGCTGGAAAATATATATATATATATGTTGGTACATAGGAATAATATGTAGCTCCAAAAAATTGTTTTAGGAAAATCCTGGTACTAACTAATATTACTTGACTCTAAAAAGAGCTGCTTTGTATATTGTAGTAGCAGATGTTAGGGGTCGAGTTCCCGCTTCTGCACAGGGGGAATCTCAAGCCATCTCTGCTGCGGTCTCCCATTCTTCTCCTGCTGCAATGGAGCCTGCTCAGCGGAGGCGTCGATCCCAGCGTCTTGCTCAGTCTGACACTGTGCAAAGGGTTACTGCTGCCTTTCCAGATTCTGCCATTGTAGCCAGTACTGGTCAGCGGCGAGCAGGCGTCTTTGGGAATAAGTTCTACTTTTCCCCTTATGAGCATGCCCAGGGTAAGAACTCTCATTGGAGATCAAGGGTCATATGCTCAGGTACTGCAGCAATTCCCATTGGTCCTCTAGGAAGGTCCTGAAGTTGCTCAAGTTCTGTGGCAGCCTCCCATTAGTCCTTCTGGGAAGGTCCTGTAGTTGCTGCACCTATAAAAGGTTTGCATGACCACACGGCCATGTGCTAGTATCAATCTAAATTATGTGCTTTGCGCCAGTGTGGTTATGTGTGTATGTATTCATGGACCTGGCTGAAATAAGCCCCTAGAATACCGGCACCTCTGGTGAGGAGATTATGTGTTTGCATGACCACTAACTGCTATCAGCTCGGCAGTTAGCTTGTGCTCCTTTGATTCTAACAGGGCGCAGTGCTTTCCTTTCACGGTGACTCTGTGAAGTAACAGAGCTAGCTTATACCGCCAAATAGTGCCACCATTAACTAGCAGCAGGTTCCTCCTGCACGGTGGTCCCCGGGCTGCGAACGCACCAATAATAAACATCTATGTTTACTCGGTGCTTTCCGCTAGCCCTAACAGCGGATAAAACCCTGCCTATCTCTCCCTAATCCAATAGTCTGTTCCTAAACTATACAACACAATGCAAACTAGCAGAGATTGGCTGATCAGCTGTCCGGCAATGCAGCTGCATGTGTTACGGCTGTGTCACTGTCACAGCGCATGCATGGAGCGCCCAACACACAGGCTCTCTATGCATGTGCTGTGACAGTTACACAGCCACGACACATGCAGCTGTGGCACCAGACAGCTGATCATCCGGTGCACTCCATGTATCCTGGTTCCCTCTGCCACTTATTCGGCAAGCACTACAGTATAGCTTGCCAAATAAGAAGGGACCCAATCAAATTCACTCAACTCTACTTGCAATGATAACACCCAGGTGCTTGCCTTTCACTCTCCCTTGTCTTACATCTCTCCTGATGCTATCTCCACCTAACAAAGAACTGATCTTCATCCTCAGTAGCTCTTAAAAGAGCTTTTTGGATTCAGAAACTCTCCCTATACACTACTTTCACTCTCCCTATGCTCACACTACAGTGTCACTATGCTGTTTCCGGCTACAATGTGCGCAAGATGTTGCCGGCAGACATTAAATATCCCCTATGATGCTGTAAGGCCAGTCAATCACAGTAATGTCACACCAAAGATGGCGCCGGCATTACTGTGATTAGAAAGCAAGCCCAGCATGTTCATTAGCTGCAAATAAAGCACCAAACATGCTGAGCGAGTCACTCGAATGCTCCGAGTTGAATAGCAAATTCCTCACCAAATAATGAATAGCCCGATTAGTGTACTGTTCGTGCGAGTAACAAATAGTGCCGAATGTATTCACTCATCACTACACAGAACATCACTGATCAATCACACTGAGTCTGGCACTGATGCTTCTTGCAATTTTCCTATGCCACTCTTCTCCTGTCAATTGAATCTCTGTGTTATTCACAGACTATTACACTCATTTTCTTCAGTGCTGCAGTTATACAATACATACTAACTGAAATATTTGGCCAATGTTTTATGGCTTTCTCTCACTGTCTCTATTGATGAACTGTGAGCTCTCACTACTCCAAATCACACCAAAATGACTGCTGCTTACTATATTATTATTATTTATTTATATAGCACCATTGAATCCATGGTACTGTACATGAGAAGGGGTTACATACAAATTACAGATATCACTTACAGTAAACTAACAATGACAGACTGATACAGAGGGGCGAGGACCCTGACCTTGCAGGCTTACATTCTACAGGATTATGGCGAAGGAGACATTAGGTTGAGGGTTGCAGGAGCTCCGGTGTTGGTGAGGCAGTACCTCCGGTAGTGATGAGGAGGCAACAGGGTCAGTGCAGGCTGTAGGCTTTCCCGAAGAGGTGGGTTTTCAGGTTCCGTCTGAAGGATCTGAATGTGGTTAATAGTCGGACGTGTTGGGGCAAAGAATTCCAGAGGATAGGGGATATTCGGGAGAAGTCTTGGAGGCAGTTGGATGAGGAGACAATAAGTGTGGAGGAGAGAAGAAGGTCTTGGGATCTTGGGAGGACCGGAGATTACGTGAGGGAAGATATCGGGAGATTAGTTCAGAGATATATGGAGGAGACAGGTTATGGATGGCTTTGTAGATCAATATTAGTAACTTGAACTGGATACGCTGAGGGAATGGGAGCCAGTGAAGAGATTTGCAGATGGGGGAAGTGGAGGAGTAGCGAGGAGAGAGATGAATTAGTGTGGCACCAGAGTTAAGGATGGACTGGAGAGGTATTAAGGCCACAGAAAAGGATGTTGCAGTAGTCAAGGCAGGAGATGATGAGGGCATGCACAAGCATTTTATTATTATTATTATTATTATTTATTTATATAGCACCATTAATTCCATGGTGCTGTACATGAGAAGGGGTTACATCAAAATACAAATATCACTTACAGTAAACAAAACTAACAATGACAGACTGATACAGAGGGAAGAGGACCCTGCCCTTGCAGGCTTACATTCTACAGGATTATGGAGAAGGAGACAGTAGGTCGACGGTTGCAGTAGCTCCGATGGTGTTGAGGTGGCCGTGTGGTCATTACAGGCTGTAAGCTTCTTTGAAGAGGTGGGTTTTCAGTAGATTGATGGTTGAGGAAAGGACGGATTCTGGAGATATTTGTGAGCTGGAGACGACATGAGGTGGAGAGAGCTTGGATGTGTGGTTTGAAGGACAGGGCAGAGTCAAAGATTACTCCGAGGCAATGGACTTCCGCTACGGGGAAAAGCGTGATGTCGTTAATTGCGATAGATAGATCGGGTAAGGAAGATCTATGGGATGGAGGAAAGATGATGAGTTCAGATTTGTCCACATTGAGTTTGAGGAAGCGAGAGGAGAAGGAGGATATGGCTGATAGACACTCCGGGATTCTGGACAGCAAATCGGTGACATCAGGGCCAGAAAGGTAGATCTGAGTGACATCAGCATAAAGGTGGTACTTGAAACCATGAGACTTTATGAGTTGTCCCAGGCCAAGTGTATAGATTGAGAAGAGAAGGGGTCCTAGAACAGAGCCTTGGGGGACTCCAACAGAGAGAGGGTGGGATGAGGAGGTAGTGTGGGAGTGGGATACGCTGAATGTGCGGTTGGAAAGGTACGAGGAGATCCAGGATAGGGAGAGGTCTTTAATGCCAAAGGAGGAGAGGATCTGTAGTAGGAGGCAGTGGTCAACTGTGTCGAAAGCAGAGGACAGGTCTAGAAGGAGGAGTACAGAGTATTGTCCATTAGCTTTGGCTGTAAGTAGGTCGTAGTGATTTTGGTCAGGGCTGTCTCAGTTGAGTAATGGGAGCAAAAACCAGATTGAAGATTGTCAAAGAGCAAGTTAGATGAGTGGTGGGAGAAAAGTTCAGCATGGACGTGCTGCTCCAGGAGTTTGGAAGTGAATGGGAGCAGCGAAATTGGGCGATAGCTGGACATAGCAGTTGGATCGAGGGTTGGCTTTTACTATATCTCAGCATTTATACAAATCATGATAGTTCTTCCTGATAGACTATGCTATACCATGTGATACAGTGGGAAAAATAAGTATTTAATATACTGCCAATATTGCACATTTTCCAATCTACAAAGAATGGACAGGGAACGGAGTATGAAAACACCACCAAAAGTATAAAAACAAAATAGTTTTTATTGGACAAATATCACATAAAAATAACAAATGCATCATACATTATAACACAGAGAGGGGAAAAAGATGAGGAGACATTCTGGTACAGCAGGGAGAAAGTGGGCACACAAGTAACCAAGGGTGAGTGGGATCATATACCAAAAATGCATGCAACCAATGGCAATAGTGCAATAGTGCACATAAGTATAAGAGGCTGGTGACTAGTGTTGAGCGATACCTTCTGATATGCATTGGTATCGGTATCGGATAGTATCGGCCGATACCGGCAAAATATCGGATCTCGCCGATACCGAGACCCGATACCAATGCATTTCAATGGGACGCAAAGTATCGGAATGGTTCCCAGGGTCTGAAGGAGAGGAAACTCTCCTTCAGGCCCTGGGATCCATATTCATGTGTAAAATAAAGAATTAAAATAAAAAATATGGATATACTCACCTCTCCGGCGGCCCCTGGACCTTACTGCCGTAATCGGGAGCCTCCGTTCCTAAGAATGAGCGCGTGAAGGACCTGCGATGACATCGCGGCTTATGATTGGTCGCGTGAGCGGTCACATGAGCGCTCACGCGACCAATCAGAAGCCGCGACGTCATTGAAGGCCCTTCACGTGCTCATTCTTAGGAACGGAGGCTGCCGGTTACAGCGGTAAGGTCCAGGGGCCGCCGGAGAGGTGAGTATATCCATATTTTTTATTTTAATTCTTTATTTTACACATGAATATGGTTCCGATACCGATTGCCGATATCACAAAAGTATCGGAACTCGGTATCGGAATTCTGATACCGCAAGTATCGGCCGATACCCGATACTTGCGGTATCGGAATGCTCACCACTACTGGTGACCAGTCAGAAAACAAATAGTACATACACCACCGGACTCATAAGCCACAGAGGGTAAGCCAGCTTACTCATAGAAGATGGTAGTGACAACACGTCTCCTTAAAGGGGTCAGCAGGGAGACGTGTGGACACTAGCATCTTCTGTGGGTAAGCTTGATTAACCCTCTGTGTCTTATGAGTCCGGTGGTGTATGTACTATTTATTTTCTGATTGGTCACCAGCCTCTTAAACTTATGTGCACTATTGCACTATTGCCATTGGTTGCATGCATTATTGATATATAGCTCTGGCAAAAATTAAGAGACCACTGCAAAATGTTTAGTTTGTCTGATTTTTCCCTTTATAGATATATATTTGACGGATATGTAAATTGTTCATCTATTCTATAAACTTCTTGTATTTCCAAGAAATACATTTTGTATTTTTTCTGAAAAGGAGAAATGGTCAAAAAAAAAAAAAAAAAAAAAACAGTGCTTTTAGACCTCGAATAATGCAAAGAAAACAAGTTCATAATCATTTAGAAACAACAATACTCATGTTTTAATTCAGGAAAAGTTCAGAAATCAATATTTTGTGGAACAACCATGATTTGTAATCAAAGCTTTCATGCGTGTTGGCATGCTTTCCGCCAGTCTTTCACAAGTATACCGCAAGTATCGGGTATCGGCCGATACTTGCGGTATCGGAATTCCGATACCGAGATCCGATACTTACCGCATATCGGATACCGGAATCGGAAGTTCCCAGAATTCAAACAGCACGAATTCAGCCAATGAGGAATGATTACAAGTGTGGGCACATCCTGTTCAGCATGGTGGGCATGTAACTACTGGCAAGGCTGTGATTGGCTGCTGAAATGATGCACTATAAAAAATGCTGCCGCCATTTCTGGCTCACTCTGCTGTGAATTCAGTTAGGCATAGGACGCTGTGTTCTGACTGAGGGCCAGTTGAGATAGCGATTTGCTTCTTTGTGCTTTTCCCAGGCTAATTTAGCAACCGCTGTGTGTTCACCTTGCTTTTGCCTTGCAGCGCTGTTTTCAGAGTGATCTGCAAGGTCTCTGTGTGTGTGTGTGTGTGTGTGTGAGTGCAGCCCACTCTCTAGTCTGTGTGCAGCCATAGCCGGTTGTATTCAGCTCAGGGTGGTTCACTGTCTCATACTGTTCTATCCATTCCATTGTCCTTTTTTGCAAATAGTGCAGCCCGCTGCACATTTTTTCAAATACTTCCTATTAGTGGCTTTCCACCCGTATCCAGCTAAATTGTGGAAAAACACTACATAGGATAACGTAGAGGAGGTTTTTTGGGCCTTGCAGCGCCGTTTACGGCTGTCTGCACGTTCTGTGTGAGTGCAGCTCGCCCTGTAGTCTGTGTGCAGTAACAGCCGGTTGTATCCAGCTCAGGGTGCGTCACTGCCTCATACCGTAAAATACATTGTCCTTTTTTGCAAATAGTGCAGCCCGCTGCACATTTTTTCAAATAATTCCTGTTAGTGGATTTCCACCCGTATCCAGCTAAATTGTGGAAAAACACTACATAGGATAATGTAGAGGAGGTTTTTTGGGCCTTGCAGCGCCGTTTACGGCTGTCTGCACGGTCTCCGTGTGAGTGCAGCTCGCCCTGTAGTCAGTTCAGCCCCCCAAAAATAAATAAATAATAAAGTTCACCAAACACACCACTTTACAGTTGTGTAGGCCACATTAGGTCATATTAAAGTCTAGTCCACACTTTAGAAAATTAGTGTTTCTTATACCTGTTAGGAGCTGTTCAGGAATAAGCACACTAAGCCGTTAGTACTTTTCTGCTTATCTTTATCAGTCAACCAAGATGAAGAAGGCAGAGAGTAAGGCACGTGGGCGTGGGCGCGGAGCAGGGAGAGGACGTGGGGATTCTGTGCCTGCTGCGGGCACCGGTGACTCATCATCACCCAGTTTCAGCAGGGAACAGTCCTTCATGCGCAGCTTTGTCGGAGAGCGCCGTACACCGCTGCTGCGTGAAGACCAAATTGAAGCCGTTGTCGGATGGATGGTAGCTAACCCATCGACTTCAATTAGTGCCACATCCTCTCAGGCACAGAGCACTGGAGAGCAACCATCTGTCTCTTCACCACCTGCCAAATTGCCCAGGACAGGAGCCGTCTCTACTTCTGTTCTCTGAATCTCTTGGCTTGGAAACAGAGGGCCAGCCAAGCAGCATTGGAGAAATGGAAGAAGAGGCAGTGTGCAGTGATGCCCAACAGCTTTTTCTCTCTGAGTCTGAAGAGGCGGGTGGGCAAGTGCCTCCGGTCACCACACCGCAGTACGCATCCGCTGACGACACTCAGGTGCCACTTTCTGGTGCATGCTGTGCTGCAGAGACTACCCAGGAGGAGCAGTTGGTGGCAGAGGGTAGTGTAGATGATGAGGTCCTTGACCCATCATGTCGTGAGGGACAGGAAGGTGGTGGGAGCAGCTCTGAGGAAAAGATTCCCCGAACGGGCCAAAGAGGGAGAGGGAGGGGGAAGACTGCGGTTCCTGTAGCCTCCACTTCGGCACCCGTTAGGAGCATGCCTCTTCCAACAGCCAAAAAGGGAGCTCCCAAGACTTGCAGTGCCTGGGCCTTTTTTGACACAGTTGCAGATGACATTTGCTTTGTCAAATGCAAGGTGTGTCATCAGAAAATCAAAAGAGGGAGAAATGTCACCAGCCTCAATACCTCAAATATGTGGAAACATGTGCGGACCAGGCACATGGCGGAGTTACAAAAACACACTGAAGAGCTAGGCCAACCAACAGCGGCAGCTACCACCTCTTCAGCTCTTGTTGCTTCTTCCTCCAGCTCACACACAGCTGGTTCGGCTTCCTCCCAGGATCGCCATGGAAGAACCTCTGGCACTGTTGCCCAGAGACCCACTGTAATCCCACCCGCAGCACCACGTTCCCAGTCATCCTCACACTCCCAGCCCAGTCTTCAGCCATCGGTAGTACAGGCATGGGAGAAAAGGCGGCCATTCTCGTCAAACCACCCACGAGCACAGGCTCTGAATGCAGGCATTGCCAAACTTCTGTCACTGGAAATGCTGTCATTCAGGCTGGTGGAGACTGACAGCTTCCGTTACTTGATGGCATTGGCAGTCCCACAGTACAATGTGCCCAGCCGCTTTTATTTCAGCAGGCAAGCCGTTCCTGCCCTGCACAAGCACGTGGAGGGACACATAAAACACGCGCTACTGAACGCCGTCAGTAGCAAGGTCCACCTCACCACCGATGCGTGGACCAGTCACCATGGACAGGGGCGATACCTTTCCCTCACTGCCCATTGGGTTAATGTTGTTGAGCCGGGTACAGATCGTGCGAGTGGCACAGGACATGTCCTGCCCACTCCAAGGATTGCTGGAATCCAGTCTGTACGCATTGACTCCTCCTCATACACAAGTTCCTCAGAAACATCGCTGCAGGAGCCGTCACAGTCCACCTCCACATGGACCCGTCTTGAAATTAATTTCTTTGGGGAATCGAAGCCACACAGCGCAGGAGCTCTGGAATGCCATCAAGCAGGAGAGCGATGTGTGGTTTGTGCCAGCGAATCTCCAGCCAGGCATGGTAGTGTGTGACAATGGCCAAAATCTGGTGGCAGCTCTGGGCCTCGGCAACCTCACTCACATCCCATGTCTGGCACATGTGCTCAACTTGGTCGTGCAGAGTTTTTGATGCACTGCTGCACAAGGTCCACCTAGAGTGTGCTCACTTGTGGCGTTCCAGCACGGCAAGATCGCGCATTGCAGCTCTGCAGCGCCGATTCCGCCTTCCGGAACATCGCCTTATATGTGACCTACCTACCAGGTGGAATTCCACGTTACATATGTTGGAGCAGTTGTGTGAGCAGCAGAAAGCAGTAATGGAGTACCAGCTGCATCAGGTGCAAAGAAGTTGCACTCCGTGCCGTTCAGACTTCACAACCATAGAGTAGGCCACTATGAAGGACGTCTGCCAGGTGTTGCGTCCCTTCGATTATTCCACGCGGATGGCGAGTGCAGATGATACACTAGTCAGCATGACTGTCCCCCTTATCAGCGTGCTTCAACAAACACTGCAAGCACTAAGGGATGATGTTGTGGAAGAGGTGGAGGATGAGGACTCACCATTTCTATCAGCTTCTGGACAGTCAGCGCCACGTGGTTCCTCACAAACGCGTAGGCAGGGGACACTTTGTGAGGAGGATGAGGAGGAGTCAATGGAGGAGGAAGACATCCATCCAGAGGAGGGAGTTACACAATTGTCCAGTAGTCAGTGTGTACAGTGAGGGTGGGGTGATGAAGAGCGGGCAGAGCTCACGCCTCAAGCAGGGGACAGCGTTTCTTGGCCAGTTGGCAGTCTGCAGCACATGGTTGATTACATGCTGCAGTGCCTGAGAAACGACCGGCGCATCACCCACATTCTCAACATGGCTGATTATTGGGTGTACACCCTCCTCGATCCTCGCTACCGGGACAACGTACAAAGCCTCATCACACCATTGAACCGGGAGCGTAAAATGTGGGAATACCAAGACACACTGGTGAATTCCATCATCTTCTCCAGTCCAACTGAGCGAAGTGCTGCTAGTGCTTTACAAAGCAGCTCAGTGCGTCCAGGCAGCGGAGGAGGCTCTGCACAAAGAGGGAGCAGAAGCAGTGCCTCTGCCCAAGGCAAGACCAGTATGGCCCAACTGTGGCACAGTTTTGTGTGCCCGCCCCAAATGTCTACACCATCACAGGTGGCTCCATTCAGCAGGAGGCAACGGTTCCGTCAGATGGTGACAGACTACATGTCTTGCCCTCTTACTGTACTCCCAGACGGCTCTTCCCCTTTCAAGTTTTGGGTCTCTAAGCTGGATACATGGCCAGAGCTAAACCAGTATGCATTGGAGGTGCTGGCTTGCCCTGCGTCTAGTGTATTATCGGAACGCATCTTTAGTGCTGCAGGTGGTGTACTAACAGACCGTCGCATGCGAATATCCTCCGATAACGTTGACCGGCTTACTTTCCTGAAAATGAACCAGGCCTGGATCTCGCAGGAATTTGCCACTCCTCTTCCTGATTAAATAATTGGGTGACTGTCTACAGTATCCAGGTCTCCTGTTGTGTTCATCATTCTACCACCTGAACTGTAATTCCTGGGCTCCAACACCGCCAGTTGAGGCTCAGAAGTGCCATCTGCACTGTCAAAACATAAGACCCAGTGTTATTGGGTGTCAGTAACGTCAGCTGATCCCCAGCTGTGTAGCCGGCAATGTGTCCTGCGACCGCCACGCTGACACAACAACTGAAATTTAAGGGAACCTGTCCCCCCCAGGCTTTTGTTACTGAAAGAGCCACCTTGTACAGCAGTAATGCTGCACAAGGAAAAGGTAGCTATTTTTGTTTAGCTCCTTGCACACGTAGAACTTAACACTTACAAAATGTGTCCACTGATACCGTTAAACCGTCCCGGAGGTGGGACTTTCCTTCGTAATCTGACACCTCAGGCTGTCACTCATCTCCCTCCTCCTTCTTCAGACTGTGCGCCGTCAGCTGATCCCTAATAGCATGCCACGGCCATGACGCCGCGCAGTCTGAAGAAGCCGGAGGGAGGGGAGTGAGAGGCAAGGATAAGCACTGCACATGGCCACGGATCCCAGGCCCACAGTGGGATTACATTAGACGACACTGCGAGGCGGGATCTCGGCCAGCGCGGCTGCACAGGCGCAGCCAGCCTGACACCAAATGATGTCAGAAGACGGGCAGCGCTAAATGCGCCTGGCCAAGGGATAACATAACAGCGCAGGCTCCGGGACAGAATCAAACAACGCTGAGGAGGCGGCGCATGGCACCAAGGGGGTAGGAATGACGGCTGTGCTGCGTCCCATTACGAAGGAAAGTCCCACCTCCGGGACGGTCTCACGGTATCAGGGGACACATTTTATAAGTGTTTAGTTCTGTGTTTGCAAGGAGCATAATGAAAAGAGCCACCTTTTCCTTTTGCCTCCTTTGTGCTGCACAAGCTGGCTCTTTCAGCTACTAACGCATTGGGGGGGTTAAAGGTTCCCTTTCGACTTACTCCAATCAGACTTCGGCCTAAAAGGTGTACCTCTGCTCCTCCTGCTGTCCCTGGGCTCTAACAACACTAGTTGGTGCCTGGAAGTGCTGTCCGCACAGTCAACAGTCGCTCCTCTGTTATTGGGGTTCAGTAACATCAGCTGTTCCCCAGCTGTGTGTGCAGCAATACCTCCAATCTGCTCCTCCTGATGTCCCTGGGCTCTAACACTGCCAGTTGGTGCCTGTAAGTGCTGTCCGCACAGTCAACAGTCGCTCCTCTGTTATTGGGGTTCAGTAACGTCAGCTGTTCCCCAGCTGTGTGTGCGGCAATACCTCCAATCTGCTCCTCCTGCTGTCCCTGGGCTCTAACACCGCCAGTTGGTGCCTGGAAGTGCTGTCCGCACAGTCAACAGTCGCTCCTCTGTTATTGGGGTTCAGTAACGTCAGCTGTTCCCCAGCTGTGTGTGCGGCAGTACCTCCAATCTGCTCCTCCTGCTGTCCCTGGGCTCTAACACCGCCAGTTGATGCCTGGAAGTGCTGTCCACACAGTCAACAGTCGCTCCTCTGTTATTGGGGTTCAGTAACGTCAGCTGTTCCCCAGCTGTGTGTGCGGCAATACCTCCAATCTGCTCCTCCTGCTGTCCCTGGGATCTAACACCGCTAGTTGGTGCCTGGAAGTGCTGGATGCACAGTTAACACTTGCTGCCGTGTTATTGGGGTTCAGTAACGTCAGCTGCTCCCCTGCTGTGTATCCGGCAACATGTCATGCGACAGCCACGCTAGCACAACTGAAATTTAAGGGAACCTTCCCCCCCAGGCGTTTGTTACTGAAAGAGCCATCTTGTGCAGCAGTAATGCTGCACAAGGAAAAGGTGCCTATTTTCTTTGTGCTCCTTGCACACGCTGAACCTAACACTTATGAAATGCGTCTCCTCACAATGTTTAACCATCCCGGAGGTGGGACTTTTCTTTGTAATGTGACGCAGCACAGCCATCATTCCTACCCCCTTGACGCCGTGCGCCGCCTCCTCAGCATTGTTTGATTCTGTCCCGGAGCCTGCGCTGTTATGTTATCCCTTGGCCACTCACACTTAGCGCTGCCCGTCTTCTGACATCATTTGGTGTCAGGCTGGCTGCGCCTGTGCGGCCGCGCTGGCCGAGATCCCGCCTCGCAGTGTCTTCTGATTTAATCACACTGCGGGCCTGGGATCCATGGGCATGCGCAGTGCATATCTTCACCTCAGGCTGTCACTCATCTCCCTCCGCCTTCTTCAGACTGTGCGCCATCAGCTGATCCCTAATAGCATGCCACGGCCGTGACTCCACACAGTCTGAAGAAGCCAGAGGGAGGGGAGTGAGAGGCGAGGATATGCACTGCGCATGGCCACGGATCCCAGGCCCACAGTGGGATTACATTAGACGACACTGCGAGGCGGGATCTCGGCCAGCGCGGCCGCACAGGCACAGCCAGCCTGACAACAAATGATGTCAGAAGATGGGCAGCGCTAAGTGCGCCTGGCCAAGGGATAACATAACAGCGCAGGCTCCAGGACAGAATCAAACAACGCTGAGGAGGCAGCGCACAGCGCCAAGGGGATAGGAATGACGGCTGTGCTGCGTCACATTATGAAGGAAAGTCCCACCTCCGGGACGGTTTATCGGTGTGAGGGGACACATTTCATAAGTGTCTAGTTCAGCCTTTGAAAGGAGCATAATTAAAAGAGTCACCTTTTCCTTTTGCAGCATTAGTGCTGTACAAGATGGCTCTTTCAGCAACAAACGCCTGGAGTGGGGGTTAAAGGTGCACTTTCAACTTGCTCCAGTGCAGGCTTCGGCCTACACTCTGCTCCTCCTGCAGACCCTGGGCTCTAACACCGCCAGTTGGTGCCTGGAAGTGCTAGCTGCACAGAGAAAAACACCCGTCAATGTGTCAGAGGGGTTCATCAACACCAGCTGTTCCCCTGCTATGTAGCCGGCAACGTGTCCTGCAAACGCCACGCAGACACAAAGCTGCCGCCAGTGCAGGCTTCAGCCTACACTCTCCTCCTCTGCTCCTCCTGCTGACCCTGGGCTCTAACACCGCCAGTTGGCGCTCGGAAGTGCTGGCTGCACAGTCAACAGTCGCTCCTCTGTTATTGGGGTTCAGTAACGTCAGCTGTTCCCCAGCTGTGTGTGCGGCAATACCTCCAATCTGCTCCTCCTGCTGTCCCTGGGCTCTAACACCACCAGTTGGTGCCTGGAAGTGCTGTCCGCACAGTCAACAGTCGCTCCTCTGTTATTGGGGTTCAGTAACGTCAGCTGTTCCCCAGCTGTGTGTGCGGCAATACCTCCAATCTGCTCCTCCTGCTGTCCCTGGGCTCTAACACCACCAGTTGGTGCCTGGAAGTGCTGTCCGCACAGTCAACAGTCGCTCCTCTGTTATTGGGGTTCAGTAACATCAGCTGTTCCCCAGCTGTGTGTGCAGCAATACCTCCAATCTGCTCCTCATGATGTCCCTGGGCTCTAACACTGCCAGTTGGTGCCTGTAAGTGCTGTCCGCACAGTCAACAGTCGCTCCTCTGTTATTGGGGTTCAGTAACGTCAGCTGTTCCCCAGCTGTGTGTGCGGCAATACCTCCAATCTGCTCCTCCTGCTGTCCCTGGGCTCTAACACCGCCAGTTGGTGCCTGGAAGTGCTGTCCGCACAGTCAACAGTCGCTCCTCTGTTATTGGGGTTCAGTAACGTCAGCTGTTCCCCAGCTGTGTGTGCGGCAGTACCTCCAATCTGCTCCTCCTGCTGTCCCTGGGCTCTAACACCGCCAGTTGATGCCTGGAAGTGCTGTCCACACAGTCAACAGTCGCTCCTCTGTTATTGGGGTTCAGTAACGTCAGCTGTTCCCCAGCTGTGTGTGCGGCAATACCTCCAATCTGCTCCTCCTGCTGTCCCTGGGATCTAACACCGCTAGTTGGTGCCTGGAAGTGCTGGATGCACAGTTAACACTTGCTGCCGTGTTATTGGGGTTCAGTAACGTCAGCTGCTCCCCTGCTGTGTATCCGGCAACGTGTCATGCGACAGCCACGCTAGCACAACTGAAATTTAAGGGAACCTTCCCCCCCAGGCGTTTGTTACTGAAAGAGCCATCTTGTGCAGCAGTAATGCTGCACAAGGAAAAGGTGCCTATTTTCTTTGTGCTCCTTGCACACGCTGAACCTAACACTTATGAAATGCGTCTCCTCACAATGTTTAACCATCCCGGAGGTGGGACTTTTCTTTGTAATGTGACGCAGCACAGCCATCATTCCTACCCCCTTGACGCCGTGCGCCGCCTCCTCAGCATTGTTTGATTCTGTCCCGGAGCCTGCGCTGTTATGTTATCCCTTGGCCACTCACACTTAGCGCTGCCCGTCTTCTGACATCATTTGGTGTCAGGCTGGCTGCGCCTGTGCGGCCGCGCTGGCCGAGATCCCGCCTCGCAGTGTCTTCTGATTTAATCACACTGCGGGCCTGGGATCCATGGGCATGCGCAGTGCATATCTTCACCTCAGGCTGTCACTCATCTCCCTCCGCCTTCTTCAGACTGTGCGCCATCAGCTGATCCCTAATAGCATGCCACGGCCGTGACTCCACACAGTCTGAAGAAGCCAGAGGGAGGGGAGTGAGAGGCGAGGATATGCACTGCGCATGGCCACGGATCCCAGGCCCACAGTGGGATTACATTAGACGACACTGCGAGGCGGGATCTCGGCCAGCGCGGCCGCACAGGCACAGCCAGCCTGACAACAAATGATGTCAGAAGATGGGCAGCGCTAAGTGCGCCTGGCCAAGGGATAACATAACAGCGCAGGCTCCAGGACAGAATCAAACAACGCTGAGGAGGCAGCGCACAGCGCCAAGGGGATAGGAATGACGGCTGTGCTGCGTCACATTATGAAGGAAAGTCCCACCTCTGGGACGGTTTATCGGTGTGAGGGGACACATTTCATAAGTGTCTAGTTCAGCCTTTGAAAGGAGCATAATTAAAAGAGTCACCTTTTCCTTTTGCAGCATTAGTGCTGTACAAGATGGCTCTTTCAGCAACAAACGCCTGGAGTGGGGGTTAAAGGTGCACTTTCAACTTGCTCCAGTGCAGGCTTCGGCCTACACTCTGCTCCTCCTGCAGACCCTGGGCTCTAACACCGCCAGTTGGTGCCTGGAAGTGCTAGCTGCACAGAGAAAAACACCCGTCAATGTGTCAGAGGGGTTCATCAACACCAGCTGTTCCCCTGCTATGTAGCCGGCAACGTGTCCTGCAAACGCCACGCAGACACAAAGCTGCCGCCAGTGCAGGCTTCAGCCTACACTCTCCTCCTCTGCTCCTCCTGCTGACCCTGGGCTCTAACACCGCCAGTTGGCGCTTGGAAGTGCTGGCTGCACAGGGAAAAACACCCGCCAATGTGTCAGTGGGGTTCAGCAACGCCAGCTGTTCCCCTGCTGTGTAGCCAGCATCGTGTCCTGCAAACGCCACGCAGACACAAGAACTGAAATTGAAGGGAACCTGTCCCCCCAGGCGTTGGCATGTTTAACAGCCACCTTGTACAGCAGTAATGCTGCATTTGTACAAGGTGGCTCATTCAGTTAGTCCCCTGAGACCATTAAAACGTCCCTGAGGTGTGACTTTCCTTTGTAATAACACGCTGCAACCCCCTTGGTAGCGCTGCCCATCTTCTGACATCATTGGTTGGCTGGCTGCGCCTGTGCTGCCGCCCTGGCCAACACAACGCCCCTCAGTGTCTTATTTATTTTGACTGCGAGGGTGTGATCGATGGGCATGAGCAGTGCATATCTTCACCTGTGACTCATGTCCTTCCACCTTCTTCAGACTGTACGGCTTCATGGCCGTGGCATGTGATAAGGGATCAGCTGACGCCGCACAGTCTGAAGCAGGTGTAAGGAAACGAGTGAGAGGCGAACATATTGACTGCGCAAGGCCATGAATCCCAGCCCCGCAGTGTGAATTAATGAAAAGACACTGCGCGGCTGGGATTCATGGGCATCGCGAACCACACTGGCCAACATGAAATGATGTCAGAAGACGGGCAACGCTAACAGCGCATGGCCAGGGGATAACACAACAGCGCAGACTCCTGTACAGCAAAATGCGACGCTCAGGAGGCCGCGCCCAGCACCAAGGTGGAATTTTTGACAGCTGTGCTGCGTCTCATTACGAAGGGAACTCCCACCTCCAAGACAGTTTGACAGTATAAGGGCCTAAATGTTATACATGTTTCATTCAGTGTGTGCAAGGAACAAAATTAAAAGAGCAACCTTTGACTTGTGCACCACTACTGCTGCACAAGGTGTGGCTCTTCTAGTTTGTAACACCTGAGGGGGGGTTAAAGGTTACCTTTAAAATTGGTTCAATTAGGCTTCGGCCTACACTCTGCTCCTCCTGCAGACCCTGGGCTCTAACACCACCAGTTGGTGCCCGGAAGTGCTGGCTGCACAGAGAAAAACACCAGCCAATGTGTCAGTGGGGTTCAGCAACGCCAGCTGTTCCCCTGCTGTGTAGCCGGCAACAAGTCCTGCAAGCGCCACCCAGACACAACAGACCGAAAACTGCCTCCAGTGCATGCTTCGGCCTACACTCTGCTCCCTCTCCTCCTGCTGTCCCTGGGCTCTAACACCGCCAGTTGGTGCCCGGAAGTGCTGGCTGCACAGAGAAAAACACCAGCCAATGTGTCAGTGGTGTTCAGTAACGCCAGCTGTTCCCCTGCTGTGTAGCCGGCAACGTGTCCTGCAAACGCCACGCAGGCACAAAGCTGCCGCCAGTGCAGGCTTCGGCCTACACTCTGCTCCTCTGCTCCTCCTGCTGACCCTGGGCTCTAACACCGCCAGTTGGCGCCCGGAACTGCTGGCTGCACAGAGAAAAACACCAGCCAATGTGTCAGTGGGGTTCAGTAACGCCAGCTGTTCCCCTGCTGTGTAGCCGGCATCGTGTCAAGCAAACGCCACGCAGACACAAGTACTGAAATTGAAGGGAACCTGTCCCCCATCCCAGGCGTTGGCATGTATAACAGCCACCTTGTAAAGCAGTAATGCTGCATTTGTACAAGGTGGCTCATGAAGTTATTCTCCTTGCACACATCAAACTCAACACAGGTATGAAATGTGTCCCCTGACACCATTAAACCGTCCCTGAGGTGTGACTTTCCTTTGTAATGACACGCAGCAACCCCCTTGGTAGCGCTGCCCATCTTCTGACATCATTGTTTGGCTGGCTGCGACTGTGCGGCCGCCCTGCCCGACACAATGCCCCTCGGTGTCTTATTTATTTTGACTGCGAGGGTGTGATTGATGGGCATGAGCAGTGCATATCTTCGCCTGTCACTCATCTCCTTCCGCCTTCTTCAGACTGTACGGCTTCATGGCCGTGGCATGCGATAAGGGATCAGCTGACGCCGCACAGTCTGAAGCAGGTGTAAGGAAACGAGTGAGAGGCGAACATATTGACTGCGCAAGGCCATGAATCCCAGCCCCGCAGTGTGAATTAATGAAAAGACACTGCGCGGCTGGGATTCATGGGCATCGCGAACCACACTGGCCGACATGAAATGATGTCAGAAGACGGGCAACGCTAACAGCGCATGGCCAGGGGATAACACAACAGCGCAGACTCCTGTACAGCAAATAACGACGCTCAGGAGGCTGCGCCCAGCACCAAGGTGGGATTTTTGACATCTGTGCTGCGTCTCATTACGAAGGAAAGTCACGCCTCCAAGACAGTTTGACTGTATAAGGGGCTAAATTTTAGACGTGTTTCATTCAGCGTGTGCAAGTTTCAAAATGTAAAGAGCAACCTTTCACTTGTGCAGCATTACAGTTGCCAAGGTGTGGCTCTTCCAGTTTGTAACACCTGAGGGGGGGTTAAAGGTTACCTTTAAAATTGGTTCAATAAGGCTTCGGCCTACACTCTGCTCCTCCTGCAGACCCTGGGCTCTAACACCGCCAGTTGGTGCCCGGAAGTGCTGGCTGCACAGAGAAAAACACCCGCCAATGTGTCAGTGGGGTTCAGCAACGCCAGCTGTTCACCTGCTGTGTAGCCGGCAACGTGTCCTGCAAACGCCACGCAGACACAAAGCTGCCGCCAGTGCAGGCTTCGGCCTACACTCTGCTCCCTCTGCTCCTCCTGTTGACCCTGGGCTCTAACACCGCTAGTTGGTGCCCAGAAGTGCTGGCTGCACAGAGAAAAACACCCGCCTATGTGTCAGTGGGGTTCAGCAATGCCAGCTGTTCCCCTGCTTTGTAGCCGCCAACGTGTCCTGCAAACACCACGCAGACACAACAGACTTAAAACTGCCTCCAGTGCAGGCTTCGGCCTACACTCTGCTCCACCTGCTCCTCCTGCTGACCCTGGGCTCTAACACCGCCAGTTGGCGCCCGGAAGTGCTGGCGGCACAGAGAAAAACACCATCAAATGTGTCAGTGGGGTTCAGTAACGCCAGCTGTTCCACTGCTGTGTAGCCGGCATCGTGTCCTGCAAACGCCACGCAGACACAAGAACTGAAATTGAAGGGAACCTGTCCCCCCCCAGGCATTGGCATGTATAACTGCCACCTTGTACAGCAGTAATGCTGCATTTGTACAAGGTGGCCTATGAAGTTATTCTCCTTGCACACGTCGAACTCAACACACGTATGAAATGTGTCCCCTGACACCATTAAACCGTCCCTGAGGTGTGACTTTCCTTTGTAATGACACGTAGCAACCCCCTTGGTAGCGCTGCCCATCTTCTGACATCATTGTTTGGCTGGCTGCGCCTGTGCGGCCGCCCTGCCCGACACAACGCCCCTCGGTGTCTTATTTATTTTGACTGCGAGGGTGTGATTGATGGGCATGAGCAGTGCATATCAGTGCCTGTCACTCATCTGCTTCCGCCTTCTTCAGACTGTATGGTGTTATGACCCCAATGGCGAGGGTCTCAGAGGAACGTGGAAGTCTGCAGAATACAAAAATCCAGCTCATAGGGCAGTGGTAACTGGGTTGACCATATATCTACTCCTAACGCCAACACTAGAAGTAGCCGGGGATCATTCCTACGTTGATTCTAGATGACACGCGCCAGCCGGAGAATCTAGCTACCCCTAGTAGAGGAAAACAAAGACCTTTCTTGCCTCCAGAGAAGGGGACCCCAAAGCTGGATAGAAGCCCCCCACAAATAATGACGGTGAGGTAAGAGGAAATGACAAACACAGAAATGAACCAGGTTTAGCACAGAGAGGCCCGCTTACTGATAGCAGAATAAAGAAAGGTAACTTATATGGTCAACAAAAACCCTATCAAAATCCACACTGGAAATTCAAGAACCCCCGAACCGTCTAACGGTCCGGGGGGAGAACACCAGCCCCCTAGAGCTTCCAGCAAAGGTCAGGATATAGATTAGGAACAAGCTGGACAAAAATACAAAACCAAAACAAATAGCAAAAAGCAAAAGGCAGACTTAGCTGATATAACTGGAACCAGGATCAGTAGACAAGAGCACAGCAGACTAGCTCTGATAACTACGTTGCCAGGCATTGAACTGAAGGTCCAGGGAGCTTATATAGCAACACCCCTAACTAACGACCCAGGTGCGGATAAAAGGAAAGACAGAAAAACCAGAGTCAAAAAACTAGTAACCACTAGAGGGAGCAAAAAGCAAATTCACAACAGTACCCCCCCCTTAGTGAGGGGTCACCGAACCCTCACCACGACCACCAGGGCGATCAGGATGAGCGGCATGAAAGGCACGAACTAAATCGGCCGCATGAACATCAGAGGCGACCACCCAGGAATTATCCTCCTGACCATAGCCCTTCCACTTGACCAGGTACTGAAGCCTCCGCCTGGAGAGGTGAGAATCCAAGATCTTCTCCACCACGTACTCCAACTCGCCCTCAACCAACACCGGAGCAGGAGGCTCAGCAGAAGGAACTACAGGCACAATGTACCGCCGCAACAAGGACCTATGAAATACATTGTGAATAGCAAACGACACAGGAAGATCCAGACGAAAAGATACAGGATTAAGGATTTCCAATATCTTGTAAGGCCCAATAAAACGAGGTTTAAATTTGGGAGAGGAGACCTTCATAGGAACAAAGCGGGAAGAAAGCCACACCAAATCCCCAACGCGTAGTCGGGGACCCACACCGCGGCGGCGGTTGGCAAAGCGCTGAGCCTTCTCCTGTGACAACTTCAAGTTGTCCACCACATGATTCCAGATCTGCTGCAACCTATCCACCACAGAATCCACCCCAGGACAGTCAGAAGGCTCCACATGACCCGAAGAAAAGCGAGGATGGAAACCAGAGTTGCAGAAAAAAGGCGAAACCAAGGTGGCGGAACTAGCCCGATTATTAAGGGCAAACTCAGCCAACGGCAAGAATGTCACCCAATCGTCCTGATCAGCAGAGACAAAACACCTCAAATAAGCCTCCAAAGTCTGATTGGTTCGCTCCGTCTGTCCATTAGTCTGAGGATGGAAAGCAGACGAAAACGACAAATCAATGCCCATCCTACTACAAAAGGATCGCCAGAACCTGGAAACGAACTGGGATCCTCTGTCTGACACAATATTCTCAGGGATGCCGTGCAAACGAACCACGTTCTGGAAAAACACAGGAACCAGATCGGAAGAGGAAGGCAGCTTAGGCAAAGGAACCAAATGGACCATCTTGGAGAAGCGATCACATATCACCCAGATAACGGACATGCCCTGAGATAGCGGAAGATCAGAAATGAAATCCATGGAGATATGTGTCCAAGGTCTCTTCGGGACAGGCAAGGGCAAGAGCAAACCGCTGGCACGAGAACAGCAAGGCTTAGCTCGAGCACAAGTCCCACAGGACTGCACAAATGACCGCACATCTCTTGACAAGGAAGGCCACCAAAAGGACCTGGCCACCAGATCTCTGGTGCCAAAAATTCCCGGGTGACCTGCCAACACCGAGGAATGAACCTCGGAAATGACTCTGCTGGTCCACTTATCCGGAACAAACAGTCTGTCAGGTGGACAAGACTCAGGCCTATCAGCCTGAAATCTCTGCAACACACGTCGCAGATCCGGAGAAATAGCTGACAAGATAACTCCATCTTTAAGAATACCAACAGGATCAGCGACTCCAGGAGCATCAGGCACAAAGCTCCTAGAAAGAGCATCGGCCTTCACATTCTTTGAACCTGGTAAATACGAGACAACAAAATCAAAGCGGGAGAAAAACAATGACCAGCGGGCCTGTCTCGGATTAAGGCGTTTAGCAGACTCGAGATACATCAGATTTTTGTGATCAGTCAAGACCACCACACGATGCTTAGCACCCTCGAGCCAATGACGCCACTCCTCAAATGCCCATTTCATGGCCAACAACTCCCGATTGCCCACATCATAATTTCGCTCGGCAGGCGAAAACTTCCTAGAGAAAAAGGCACAAGGTTTCATAACAGAGCAACCAGGGCCTCTCTGCGACAAAACGGCCCCTGCCCCAATCTCCGAAGCATCCACCTCAACCTGAAAGGGAAGTGAGACGTCAGGCTGGCACAAAACAGGCGCCGAAGTAAACCGGCGTTTCAACTCCTGGAAAGCCTCCACGGCAGCAGGAGCCCAGTTAGCTACATCGGAGCCCTTCTTGGTCATATCCGTCAAAGGTTTCACAATGCTAGAAAAATTAGCGATAAAACGACGGTAGAAGTTAGCGAAGCCCAAGAACTTCTGAAGACTCTTAACTGACGAGGGCTGAGTCCAATCAAGAATAGCTCGGACCTTGACTGGGTCCATCTCCACAGCAGAAGGGGAAAAAATGAACCCCAAAAAGGGAACCTTCTGTACACCAAAGAGACACTTTGAGCCCTTGACAAACAAAGAATTTTCACGCAAAATTTTAAAGACCAACCTGACCTGCTCCACATGCGAATCCCAATTATCAGAAAAAACCAAAATATCATCCAGATAAACAATCAAAAATTTATCCAGATACTTCCGGAAAATGTCATGCATAAAGGACTGAAAAACTGAAGGCGCATTGGAGAGCCCAAAAGGCATCACCAAGTACTCAAAATGACCTTCGGGCGTATTGAATGCGGTTTTCCATTCATCACCTTGCTTAATGCGCACAAGGTTGTACGCACCACGAAGGTCTATCTTGGTGAACCACTTGGCACCCTTAATCCGGGCAAACAAGTCAGACAACAGCGGTAAAGGATACTGAAATTTGACAGTGATCTTATTTAAAAGCCGATAATCAATACAAGGTCTCAAAGATCCGTCCTTTTTTGCCACAAAAAAGAATCCCGCACCAAGAGGGGAAGAAGACGGACGAATATGTCCTTTTTCCAGAGACTCCTTGATATATGAACGCATAGCGGTATGTTCAGGTACCGACAGATTAAACAGTCTTCCCTTAGGAAATTTACTGCCTGGGATCAAATCTATAGCACAGTCACAGTCCCTATGAGGAGGCAGTGCACTGGACTCAGACTCACTGAAGACATCCTGATAATCAGACAAATACTCCGGAACTTCCGAAGGCGTAGAAGAAGCAATAGACACAGGCAGGGAATCCTCATGAATACCACGACAGCCCCAACTTGAGACTGACATAGCCTTCCAGTCCAGGACTGGATTATGGGTCTGTAACCATGGCAGCCCTAAAACGACCAAATCATGCATTTTATGTAAAACCAGGAAACGTATCACCTCGCGGTGTTCAGGAGTCATGCACATGGTAACCTGAGTCCAATACTGCGGTTTATTTGCTGCCAATGGTGTAGCATCAATACCCCTAAGAGGAATAGGATTTTCTAATGGTTCAAGAGTAAATCCACAGCGCTTAGCAAATGAGAGATCCATGAGACTCAGGGCAGCACCTGAATCTACAAACGCCATGACAGGATAAGATGACAGTGAGCAAATCAAAGTTACAGACAGAATAAATTTAGGTTGCAAATTACCAACGGTGACAGGACTAACAACCTTAGCTATACGTTTAGAGCATGCTGAGATAACATGTGTAGAATCACCACAGTAGTAGCACAAGCCATTCCGGCGTCTATGAATTTTCCGCTCATTTCTAGTCAGGATTCTATCACATTGCATTAAATCAGGTGTCTGTTCAGACAACACCATGAGGGAATTTGCGGTTTTTCTATCACATTGCACCGAATTAGGTGTCTGTTCAGACAACACCATGAGGGAATTTGCGGTTTTGCGCTCCCGCAACCGCCGGTCAATTTGAATAGCCAGTGCCATAGTATCATTCAGACCTGTGGGAATGGGAAAACCCACCATAACATTCTTAATGGCTTCAGAAAGGCCATTTCTAAAATTAGCGGCCAGTGCACACTCGTTCCAATGTGTCAGCACGGACCATTTCCGAAATTTTTGGCAATACACTTCAGCCTCGTCCTGCCCCTGAGACATAGACAGCAAGGCCTTTTCTGCCTGAATCTCAAGATTGGGTTCCTCATAAAGTAAACCGAGCGCCAGAAAAAACGCATCAAGATCAGCCAATGCCGGATCTCCTGGCGCCAGCGAAAAAGCCCAATCCTGAGGGTCGCCCCGTAAGAACGAAATAACAATCTTTACTTGCTGAGCAGAATCTCCTGATGAACAGGGTCTCAGGGACAAAAACAATTTACAATTATTCACGAAATTCCTAAACTTAAACCTGTCTCCGGAAAACAGTTCAGGAATCGGTATTTTAGGTTCTGACCTAGGATTTCTGATAACATAGTCTTGTATGCCCAGCACACGAGTAGCCAGCTGGTCCACACTTGTAATCAAGGTCTGGACATTCATGTCTGCAGCAAGCATAGCCACTCTGAGGTAAAGGGGAAGGAGAGAAAAAAAACTCAGAATCTTCTTTCTTATAATCCCTCTTCTGCAATGCATTAAACATTTAATACTGGCCTGGCAAACTGTTATGACCCCAATGGCGAGGGTCTCAGAGGAACGTGGAAGTCTGCAGAATACAAAAATCCAGCTCATAGGGCAGTGGTAACTGGGTTGACCATATATCTACTCCTAACGCCAACACTAGAAGTAGCCGGGGATCATTCCTACGTTGATTCTAGATGACACGCGCCAGCCGGAGAATCTAGCTACCCCTAGTAGAGGAAAACAAAGACCTTTCTTGCCTCCAGAGAAGGGGACCCCAAAGCTGGATAGAAGCCCCCCACAAATAATGACGGTGAGGTAAGAGGAAATGACAAACACAGAAATGAACCAGGTTTAGCACAGAGAGGCCCGCTTACTGATAGCAGAATAAAGAAAGGTAACTTATATGGTCAACAAAAACCCTATCAAAATCCACACTGGAAATTCAAGAACCCCCGAACCGTCTAACGGTCCGGGGGGAGAACACCAGCCCCCTAGAGCTTCCAGCAAAGGTCAGGATATAGATTAGGAACAAGCTGGACAAAAATACAAAACCAAAACAAATAGCAAAAAGCAAAAGGCAGACTTAGCTGATATAACTGGAACCAGGATCAGTAGACAAGAGCACAGCAGACTAGCTCTGATAACTACGTTGCCAGGCATTGAACTGAAGGTCCAGGGAGCTTATATAGCAACACCCCTAACTAACGACCCAGGTGCGGATAAAAGGAAAGACAGAAAAACCAGAGTCAAAAAACTAGTAACCACTAGAGGGAGCAAAAAGCAAATTCACAACAGTATGGCTTCATGGCCGTGGCATGTGATTAGGGATCAGCTGACGCCGCACAGTCTGAAACAGGTGTAAGGACACGAGTGAGAGGCGAACATTTTGACTGCGCAAGGCCATGAATCCCAGCCCCGCAGTGTGAATTAATGAAAAGACACTGCGTGGCTGGGATTCATGGGCATCGCGAACCGCACCGGCCGACATGAAATGATGTCAGAAGACGGGCAGCGCTAACAGCGCATGGCCAAGAGTTAACACGACAGCGCAGACTCCTGTACAGCAAATAACGATGCTCAGGAGGCTGCGTCCAGCACCAAGGTGGGATTTTTGACAGCTGTGCTGCATCTCATTACGAAAGAAAGTCACGCCTCCAAGACAGTTTGACTGTACAAGGGGCTAAATTTTAGACGTGTTTCATTCAGCGTGTACAAGTTTCAAAATTTAAAGAGCAACCTGTCACTTGTGCAGCATTACAGCTGCACAAGGTGTGGCTCTTCTAGTTTGAAACACCTGAGGGGGGGTTAAAGGTTACCTTTAAATTTGGTTCAATTAGGCTTCGGCCTACACTCTGCTCCTCCTGCAGACCCTGGGCTCTAACACCGCCAGTTGGTGCCCGGAAGTGCTGGTTGCACAGAGAAAAACACCCGCCAATGTGTCAGTGGGGTTCAGCAACGCCAGCTGTTCCCCTGCTGTGTAGCCAGCAACGTGTCCTGCAAACGCCACGCTGACACAAAGTTGCCACCAGTGCAGGCTTCGGCCTACACTCTGCTCCCTCTGCTCCTACTGCTGACCCTGAGCTCTAACACCGCCAGTTGGCACCCGGAAGTGCTGGCTGCACAGAGAAAAACACCTGCCAATGTGTCAGTGGGGTTCAGCAACGCCAGCTGTTCCCCTGCTGTGTAGCTGGCATCGTGTACTGCAAACGCCACGCAGACACAACAGACCTCCAAATGCCTCCAGTGCAGGCTTCAGCCTACACTCTGCTCCCCCTGCTGACCCTTTGCTCCAACACCACTAGTTGGGGCTCTAGGAAGACAAGCTTGAATAGGTCCCCATCCTTGTTCCAGTACCGTCAGCTGGTTCTGGGTAGAGCCTTTGGCTTAGGTGCCTCCTTCTGGGTATCCGAGTTCCACCAACGTCAGGTGGTCCTTGGTAGTGCTTTCAGGCACGGGTACCTCCTGCTTAGTAACCGTGTTCCAGTAACTTCAGCTGGTCCTCGGTAGTTCCATTGGCTCTTGGACCTTCGGGTAGCCATCCGAGTTCCAGTTCCATCAGCTGTTTCTCAGCATTTTCTCAGCCTTCTTGTACCTTCTGCTACATTTCCAAGTTCAAGACCCTAAAGACGATGACCCGGAAGACCACTCCTAAGATGACGACGACACCAGAGACGACAACCACTGAGATGACGATGACCCTGGAGACGATGACCCTGAAGACCACCCCGATGACGACGACCCCGGAGACGATGACCCTGGAGACGACGATGACATGGGAGACCGAGAAGCAGAAGAACAAGAGGCTGCAGAACAAAGAGCAGAAGAACATTAAGCATAACACTAAATATCAGAGCAAAAGATATTATCTAAATTATAAGCAGAAGAAGACTAAGCAGTGTATGGGGGTGAGTCCGTTCCTCCTCGTGGTGCCCCTGGATAAAGCCTGATGCTGCAGGCCAAACTGAACGCGGACAAATGTAACTCTTTTGTGACAGGCAGAACGGAAGGTGTAATCTTCAAACTTTTATAGATAACAACTACGGGAATGCCTGTCACAAATAAGAATATGATGAACAAGTTGAATATGAAGAAGAATAATAGTTAAATAAATAGAATATGAACAATGTAACAAAAAAAATAATAGGTAGAAGATGAAGAAGAAGATGAATAAGGTGAAGAAGTTGATGTCAAAGATGCTGATGATGATGAAGAAGAAAGTGTGGGAGAAGTAAAAAAGAGGGTGAAGGGCGTGGAAGTAGTGAAACATCAATATCTGACAAAATAAAAAAAATCTTAACATAGTCAATATCTTTGTAACTCCGAACGTCTTAAAAAACTTAAAAAAAAAAAAAATTCCTGATATTCTATTTGATTTGGCTAAACCTCTATGCCTTTAATGTCTCCGCCACCTCCCCCAACACATCCTACATTATTCTTATTTGTTTTCCTTCATATAGAATGAACCTACAAGGAAAGAAAGGGTTTATTTTAATTCCGATATTTTCGTCCCATTGACTTGCATTGGTATCGGGTATCGGTATCGGCGAGATCCGATATTTTGCCGGTATCAGCCGATCCAATCCGATACCGATACTTTCCGATATCGGAAGGTATCGCTCAACACTACTTGTGACTATCCATCATCCTCTTGATTACATTCCAGAGGTTTTCAATGGAGTTCAGGTCTGGAGATTGGGCTGCCCATGACAGGTTTTTGATGTGGTGGTCTCTTAATTTTTGCCAGAGGTGTATGATCCCACTCACCCTTGGTTACCTTTGTGCTCACTCTCTCCCTGTTGTACCAGCATGTCTCCTCATCTTTTTACCCTCTCTGTGTTATAATGTATACTGCAATTGCATTTTTTATGTAATATTTGTTCAATAAAAACTATTTTGCTTTTATACTTTTTGTGGTGTTTTCATACTTGTATCTCTTGGTGTATATACTTTTGGGATTATTCCATGTAGTCACTATGCAATTTGGTGAATTTATACAGGGAGTACGATGTTCTTCTCTCTCGGCCTTAGGGACATAAACTGCTTATTTGACTTCTGTTTCAAAGAATGGAGAGGTCTGTAATTTTTATCGTAGGTACACTTCAACTGTGAGAGACAGCCTCTTTCTACAAAATTCAATTATAGAGGTCAGATATTTCCCGCAGTTCTTGACCAAGCTTGCACACACTGCTGCAGAGATTGTGGCTCATTTCTCCATATAGATCTTCCCAGATCTTTCAGGTTTCAGGGGTGTTGCTTGGCAACATCGAGTTTCAGCTCCCTCCAAAGATTTTTTTTTATTGGGTTCAGGTCTGGAGGCTGGCTAGGCAACTTCAGGACCTTGAAATTCTTCTTATGGAGTCAATCTTAGCTGCATTGTTGTATGTTTTGGGTCATTGTCATGCTGGAAGACCCAGTGATGAACCTTCTTCAATGCTCTGAGGGAAGGAGGTTGTTGGCCAAAATCTTGCCATACATGACCCCATTCACCTTTCAATATGGTTTAGTCGCCGTATTTCACATAATTGTTTTCCCCACTGTATATGATGTGCTAGCTGCAAGTCATTATGGGGTAGCCTACACGGTTGCACCTAAGGACATGTTAATCTCCTGTACCTAATGCATACTTCTGTAAAATGGAAGTAGAATTTTTTGGCAATTTGTTGAAATCGGAAATTAAAATCAATTATTCGAATTTGCTAGGACCTGTAAATTTCATAACATTTAAAGTAAATTTGATTAGCATCAAAACTAGAGATGAGTGAATTGTTATTTCTTATGCAAAAACTAGGGAAGTTTATAAGTATAATAAGCTTAACCCCTTTACCCCCAAGGCTGTTTGCACCTTCATGACGAGGTCAAAGTTTACAATTCTGACTAGTGACAATTTATGTGGTAATAACTCTAGAATGCTTCAGCGAATTCCAAGGATTCTGATAATTTTTTTTGTGACATATTGTGCTTCATGATAGTAGTAAAGATTATTCAATATGACTTGCGCTTATTTGTGAAAAAAAGGGAAATTTGGTGAAAATTTTGAAAATGTTGCAATTTTCAAACTTTTAGTTTGCATGCCCTTAAATCAAAGAGTTATGTCATACAAAATAGTTAATAAAAAAACATTTCACACATGTCTACTTTACTTCATTAAAATTTTTAAAACATTTACTTTTTTTTGTTAAGAAGTTATAAGAGTTGAAAATTGACCAGCGATTTCTCATTTTTTCAGCTGTATTAACAAAACCATTTTTTTAGGGACCACATCACATTGAAGTAACTTTGAGGGGTCTGTATAATAGAATATACCCAAAGGTGGCACCATGCAACCCTCAAGATGCTCAAAAGCACATTCAAGAAGTTTATTAACCCTCCAGGTGCTTCACGGGAATTTTTAGAACGTGGAAGGCAAAAATGAAAATTTTACTTTTTTCAGTAAAATTTTACTTTGACCACATTTTTTTCACAAGGGTAACAGGGAAAATATGGGCAACAAAATTGTCGTGCAATTTCCCCTGAGCTTGTCGATATATGTGGGTGAAAAACACTGGACGCATGGCAGAGCATGTAAAATTTGCTGGAATAATTAGTGGATGCAATGTTGCGTTGGGAGAGCCCCTAATGTGCCTAAACAGTGGAAACCCCCATAAGTGACACCATTTTGGATACGAGACAGTTCAGGGAAATTATCTACATGTGTAATGAGCACTTTAAACCCACATGTGCTTCTTAGAAGTTTATACAATTGAGCCATGAAAATAAAAAAAAATCACATTTTCCCCACAAAAATGTCATTTTGGCTCAAAATGTAGCATTTTCTTAAGGGCAGTAAGAGAAATTTCACCATGCAATTTGGGTAGGAAATTTCTGTTGAGTACGCTGTTACACCATATGTAGGGGAATACTACTTTTAAGGTACAGTGCTAAGCTCAGAAATGAAGAGGTGCCATTTTGGAGCTCAGACTGGCAGACCCCCTGGGGTGCCAGAAAAACAGAAACCCCCTATATGTGAGCCCATTTTACAAGCTAAACTCCCCATTGAATTCACTTAGGGGTGCAGTGATCATATTGACACCACATGTGCCTCACAGAATTGTATATCATTAAGCTGAGAAGAAAGAATAAATTACATTTTTACCACTAAAATGTTGCTAAGCCCCAAGTTTTTAATTTTTCCAAGGGCTAATAGGAATTTTTATTACAACAAACTGAGGTCCATTTTTTCCTGAGTGCACCAAACCTTACATGTAATCGGGAAATATTTTTCAGGCACAGTGCAAACCTCAGATTCTAAGGACTGCCAGATTTTACTGTTATGGTTTGCTGGTGCCATGACCCACTAGGAGGGCCCATGAGGTGCCAAACCAGCAGAATCCCCCATAAATTACCCTATTTTACAAACTACACCTCTGAGCTACATCCTTTAGGGGTCCAGTGATCATATTGACATGACGGTGTGTTAAAAAATTTTCTACCATTGGGAACTGAATTAAAAATAACTACAATTTTACCACCAAAATTTAGTTTTGGCCCCAGATTTTACATTTTCACACAAGAAGTGGGTAAAAATGGCACCAAAATTTGTCCTACAATGTCTACTATACATGGCAATACCCCATATGTGGCTGTACAGTACTACTGTACAGTACTACTTGGCCATACGGAGAGACTCGGGAGGAAGCTATTTGTCCCCTGGAGCGCAGATGTTCCTAGAACAGTTTGCAGACTCCATATACAGAGTCCCTAATTACTAGAAATGCAGAATTCCCCTCTCAAGTGACCCCATTTTGGAGAATATACCCCTTGGGGAATTTATCTACAGGTGTAGTAACGATTTTGACTCCTTTGACTTGTTTGTTCCTGAAACAAGGAGGAATTAATTTTGCAGAGTAAAAATTGAAAACTGCTGCTGTAGTGACCAGTACTTTACAGTCACCAGTATGTTGCAGTCACTAGTATTTTCCCAGCCAAAATGTTATTTTGGACCCAAATTTTGCATTTTCATAAGGGTAACAAGAGAAATTGCACCCTACAATGTATGTTGCAATTTTTCCTGAGTATGCCGTTACACCATACTGGGGGAATACTACTTTTAAGGAACAGTGCAAAGCTCAGAAAGGAAGAGGTGCCATATTGGAGTTCAGATTTTGCTGGAATGATTTGAGGGTGTCATGTCACATTGGCAGAGCCCCTGAGGTGCCAGAACAACAGGAACCCCACTTTCGACCACATGGTACCTTTCGATGAGGTTCACCAGGTTATCCGCATTCCATCGGTCTACCTGGGCAACCGGCCTGGTGAGAGAGTGAATAAACCTGTCCCTGACCATCCGTTCGACCATCTTGGCTAAAGAGGAGGACTCCAGCTGCAACCATTTCTGGATCAAATGCAATAAGTCAAATATTTGCGAGCGTGGAGGTTTATCACCATAATACGCCCAGTGATGAACCCTTTGGGCTATAACAGACATAGTGACCCATGTGCGTGCCAATATCTCTATTTTCAACTTGGCATAATCCTGTGCATCCTGTAGCGCCAAATCATGATAGACCTTCTGGGGCTCACTAGTGAAATAGGGCGCCAGCACCGCTTCTCTGGTGGGAGCTTCTCACGCTCCGCCATCCACTCGAACACAGTTAAAAATGCCTCCACATCATCCGAAGGGGTCATCTTTTTCATGGCTCATCATACCACTTTCTGAATGCATAAGTCACCAGCTTGATGTGGGGGAGGGGTGGTTTCTCTGCTGTGGACATCTCCTACTAGTAGATCCATCTGCCTTTGTTGATGTTGCATCTGTTGTATTAGGAGTTTATTAGTCTTCTGCTGTACTTATTGCTGCTGCTGTTGGCTCAGGATCAGGTATTTGAGAAGGTCCTCCATTTTGTCCGACCGTTGTCCCACCCCTGTAGCCAACTTCACCCAGTAAATATGGTTCATCCACCGCTGCAAATGTTTACCATGAGAGAAACACTACTTAGACAAAACACAGTGAGGGTAAAACAGCTTGGCAATACTTTATTTAATCCCAAAACAGGCAAATAACATGTAGAAAAGACCCACCAGAATACCCAAGATGGTGCAAAATTACAGAGTCTCGCCCTTTTGCTAATGTCAGAGGATCCAGGGCCGACTACCCTTACCTGTAGCATACACAAAGAGAAGGTAACAACAAGCTTGGGAAGCTGACAGTCCATTGAGATAGAAGGCCAGGTGACAGGAGGGTTGCAACCTGGCATTTCTGAACATCTCCATGGAGCCAGATGACCAGTAGGTCCCATTCCTGAATTTCCCAAACTTATCCATTGGGCTCAGGTGACCGGTGGGTCCAAATCTTGACTACCCCAAAAGTATCGATGGTTCAATAATGGTCAATGTTGCATATCTGTATTCTTTCAGCCAAGGCCATGGTCCCCTAAGTTGGGATCCAGTAGAATATCAAGTCTGTGACCCTCATGATGGAGCCATTATCTGCCAGCTATCCTATAGAGTTTTCCTGGCTGTGGTTTTGTAAAAATTCTTTGTAGTTTTTGCAACTCTGGATCTCTTGGCTGTCTGGATGTCTTGGCTGTCTGGAGGTATATCCCACTTATATAGTTCACAACTGTTCTCCTTCAAACCAGTATCCAGAGGTCAAGAAGAAGATGTGATGAGGTTAACTCCCATTTTTTGACTATCTAATCAATTTGCATAATTTTTGCTCCTCTGTTTTGCAAGACAGTAAGTTTTCTGACCTGGACAATGTGTAATCAACATATCATCAAACATCATTGTTCAATTATACTGCATCTCTGTCATCCATGATAATAGCATGGGCACCAGGGATGCTAATGAAGGCAGAGGAGGTGGCGCCTGGCACGCAGAGGCACTGAGTGATGGCTGGGAGGCATTTCTGTCCGGGGAAAAGACATGCCCCCATGTCTATTTCAAGGTATCAGGGACAAATTATAAAAGTGATTATTGCAGCATTTGCAGGGACCCGAACTAAAAGAGCCACCTTGACAGAATGCAGCATTAGTGCTGCACAAGGTGGCTCTTTTAGTTAAAAACGCCCTGAGGGGGTGACAGGTTCCCTTTAAATACTAGACAAAGATAACACAAGTAAACACAAAATGCAGTTACTTAATGAAGTTCTTTATAGTTAAGGGAAAAGGTTCTGAAGCTGCAAAACAGCCCCAGACCGTCAGACTACCACCACCGTATTTTACTGTTGGTATGATGTTCCTTTCCTGAAATGCTGTTTTACATCCACACCAGATGTAGTGGGACATACACCTTCAAAAAGCCCAACATTTGTCTCAACAGATCACAGAGTATTCTCCCGAAAGTCTTGGGGATCATTAAGATGTTTTCTGGCAAAACTGAGATGAGCCTTTATGTTCTTACTGCTCAGAAGTTGTTTTCATCTTTGAACTCTGCCATGCGAGCCATTTTTGCCCAGTCTCTTTCTTATGATGGAGTCATGAACACTGAGCTTAACTGAGGTAAGTGATGCCTGCTGTTCTTTGGATGTTGCGGTGGGATCTTTTGCGACTTATTAGATGAGTCATTACTGTGCTCTTGGGATAATTTTGTTAGGGTGGCCACTCCTGGGAAAGTTCACCACTGTTCTATATGTTCGTCATTTGTTGACAATTGCTGTCACTGTTGTTCACTGGATTCCTCAAGCTTGAGAAATGACTTTATAACTTTTTTCAAGATTGATAGACCTGAATTAATTTGTTTCTCATTTTGTTCCAGAATTTATTTTGATCACAGCGTGAGTTCTAGCTTTTGAGAAACTTTTGTTCTGCTTCACTTTTGTCAGACAGTTCCTATTTAAGTGATTTCTTGATTGAGAACAGGTTTGGCAGTAATCAGGCCTGCATGTGGCTAGATAATTTGATCTCAGCTTCCCAAAGATGTGATAAACCACAGTTAATTTATGTGTTAGGGTGGGGAGGGGGAAATCACACAGGTACATGTAGGTTTGAAGTTCTTTTTCTGTTAATAATAAAGACCATGTAAAAACTGCATTCTGTTTTTGCTTGAGTTATCGTTGTCTAATATTTATATTTGTTTGGTCATCTGAAACATTTATGCATATATTTATACAAAAAGCCCCTTCATATAAACTTTCCGTGTTTCTATAATGATATAGTTTGGTAGGTGAGCTCTTTTGGTTACTACATTTCTGTTTACCAGAGGCACTGCCGAGCAAGCAGTCTGGAATCTGGGGGCGTGTCTCAATAGAACACAGCATGCTGAGCTGCCAATCTCAGGATGGCAGCTCCAAGAACTGTGATTGTCATGACATAGTTCATGTATTTATAGTCATTATTCTTAAAAAGTTAATTTATTTCATGTTTATTTATATCTGCACTATCCTTACTGTAATATACCATAGTATGTGTAAAGGTATAGGTCCTCATCAAGCATGTAAACTGACTTTAATGACCATCCCTATATTTTCAGATGCAGTTACTATCAAAATCTATCTTTTGTAGTGATGATTTAGAAAGATTATCTCTTCCACTCAACATTATGTGACATTTTACATATCTAATATCCTTCAGTATAGTCATGGTGCTTAAGTTTTTGTCCTCTCATAGTCTATAAAAACGATTAGGTTTTATGTGAATTTATTGAGCCGGCCTATTGATACACAATGCAAGTGAAAGTACAAGTGTCCATAGATTGGTTGCCAACATGCTCAAACATTCTTGTTTTGTAATGCTGCCAAGTGATGATATCATCCCTGGCTTCCTCTTCTAAGTCCTAAATGACATTTTAGATCTAAATGACAAGCATACTGCCATGTTAAGGGATATTCAGTTCAAAAGTATGAAAGAGCAATTGTATCTAGATTTGTTATTTAACTCTACATGACCTGAATTAACATTTTTCTAGAAATACTATTATTTTCCAACCTAAAAATACACATAGCAATATGCTCATGGTCCACCTTTTTTTTTTTTTTACTTAGCTGTACTCAGTTTTTTACCTCAAGTACATGTCAATATACTCTTTAACTGGGAGTCATTTTTCATAATTGCTTTCATTTTTTTAGGTGCACTTTCCCGGCCTCGTTCTGTACCAGCTTCTATTATTGTTATGTCTGTTAGATGCTTAGATGCTACTTGAGACAAGAAATTATGTAATTTAATTGGTATCGTTTCTCCTTATGGAGAGTGACATACCATCTCTGGCTTGTCAAGGTAAGGAGGCTTATTTGCCGTACAATGCTCCTCTGGGAATTTAAATATGCAAATTGCCTCTTCTAAGAAAAAGAGGACTTAACTCTATAGCGCCACCTGTTGGAAGTAGCGATCCTACAAGTCACAATCAACCCTTTAACGAGTCGTGCAATATGACTTAGGATAAAAGCCAAATCAGTATCTCAATTCGCAGACATGGTGTTTCGGGCTGTTGGCCCTCGTCAGTGCGAAGCATGAGAACTGATTTGGCTAGGTGAGAGGCTCTGGACTGGGGTCTAAGGGGTATCGTTTCTCCTTATGGAGAGTGACATACAATGCTCCTCTGGGAATTTAAATATGCAAATTACCTCTTCTAAGAAAAGAGGCAATTTGCATATTTAAATTCCCAGAGGAGCATTGTACGGCAAATAAGCCTCCTTACCTTGACAAGCCAGAGATGGTATGTCACTCTCCATAAGGAGAAACAATGCCCCTTAGACCCCAGTCCAGAGCCTCTCACCTAGCCAAATCAGTTCTCATGCTTCGCACTGACGAGGGCCAACAGCCCAAAACACCGTGTCTGCGAATTGAGATACTGATTTGGCTTTTATCCTAAGTCATATTGCATGACTCGTTAAAGGGTTGATTGTGACTTGTAGGATCGCTACTTCCAACAGGTGGCGCTATAGATTTAAGTCCTCTTTTTCTTAGAAGAGGCAATTTGCATATTTAAATTCCCAGAGGAGCATTGTACGGCAAATAAGCCTCCTTACCTTGACAAGTCAGAGATGGTATGTCACTCTCCATAAGGAGAAACGATACCCCTTAGACCCCAGTCCAGAGCCTCTCACCTAGCCAAATCAGTTCTCATGCTTCGCACTGACGATGGCCAACAGCCCGAAACACCATGTCTGCGAATTGAGATACTGATTTGGCTTTTATCCTAAGTCATATTGCACGACTCATTAAAGGGTTGATTGTGACTTGTAGGATCGCTACTTCCAACAGGTGGCGCTATAGAGTTAAGTCCTCTTTTTCTTAGAAGAGGCAATTTGCATATGTAATTTAATTGGCAGGCGGCAACCTTTCTCATATTAAAAATAATACTCACAACTTATTCCATAGTGGTTTACAACAAATAAAGCACCGAGCAATAGTAAAGATGATGATTGTTATTATTTATATTAAAGCTGATCTGTAACTAGATCGCAACGCCTGGGAGTACAGTGTGTGGAGCGATACGAGTCCTCATAAGGTGGTTTGCTGTTTTTTCCATCTATAACCCCTTATCTCTATTATTTTAGCCATTTTTCTCATCATTTGTTTATTGTACCATTATGTTTATTTATATTATTGTTAATAAACTTTGATACCTCTTTTCCTTAATCCTAGTCATTCTCTGGGTTTCTAATATGATATTCACTTGCAAATGCATATTATTCACATCTAGACATTTCCATACACCCATGCTAGTGTAGAAGGGAAGACCGGGCTGCCAGAGCTGCTGAAGTGCTGGGTCCAGAACTGGTGGGGCAAATCCTCCTGGAGGGGATCGCCATGCCGCAGCATGAAGAGAGTGAGTGGCATAGTGAGGAACTCACCAAAACCGGCGGGTGCACAGGGGAGCGTGAGATCGACAGAGCATCGCAGTACAAACGTCCGGGTGTCGTATGATATCCAGAGAGGTGCACGCCCAGTAAAACATTGTAGCGCAACCCTTCAGGTCACAGCGGCTGCTCAAGGAGACCCATGCCAAGAGGAATTTTGTGAGGAGCTCTACTCTCCTACTTCACAGATATATGGACTAGGGGCTCAGGGTGTAGAACTGAAGACCACCAGCTGCTGCCAGAAGAAGGACCATGTGCTAGGCGAGGACAGCAGCAGAAAGTACACTGAACACCGCATTTTGCGATCCATGGGGTCTTCACAGAGTGATAGGCTATGGAACCACGATAAGTCAACTGTTAATCAAAGACTGTTAGTTAAACAACCGTTTATTCAGTTTAGTTTTGTACCCGTTTTACCCTGCTATCTACCTGCATGGAGTTCCCTACTGTTGACTAATTAAATATAGCTTATTCATGGTCTGCAGCATTTGTGTTACTGCATACCAGCACCTGCGTATTACACTTGGTTTCGGTTATGCGTTTTATTACTAGGATTCCTTATAAATTAAAAAACAACACAGTTGTTTTCCTGAAGACTCTTCTCCTTCAAAAACTTGGTGAGTTCCCCAGTATATAAAAGATGTTTCCTGTACATACCTTTAAATCAGCCAATATTGTAAGGAGCTGTACATGATGCACATAAAAAACAATGCAATCGGGGTATAATATACATTAATATAGAATAAGGTAAGCAAAGTAAGAACATAAGGGAGTATTTATTGGTCCAGTCAGGTAGGAATATGTAACAGACTACAGTTGTACACTAAATAAAGGTAGCTCTACTGTAGGACTCCCTGATTGGGCTCCCAAATGACAATAAACTGGGTAATAATACTATAGTGCTATAAAGTCAAATTATGGTTTAAATTGCATTTTAAGTCATTGCCTTCAAATTGACATTTAAATATCAACAAATATTTACCTATCAGGTCTATTCCATGTATTAATATTTTACTTATTAATCCCTTAAGGTAATGGCCTATTTTAACATTAATTACAAAACATTTGTATTAATATTTCATAGCTGTATTGAAGGAGCCATGATTTTTGTTATATATAATGGATATGAGAAGTCTTCACACCCATACGAAAATAACAGGTTTTGTCATATAAAATAAAAGATTCCAAAAAGAATCATTTCAGCTTTTCCCTCCTTTATTGTCACCCATTATCTGTATAATTCTATTGAGAAACAAACTGTAAAATAACACAACAAAAATAATGTGATTCATAAGTGTGAGCAGTGCACCCTTTTGTAGTTGATGATGTGGTTGTGTTCAGCATTAGCAAATCACTCTTAGGTTTCGCTCATAAGAGCATATAACACTGATATCTGATATAGCACTTGGACCATTGTTATTCTATGGGGCAGTTCAGATCTGCAAATTTTTTTCTCATGCCAAGTTGATGGGTGCGTGTCAAACATCGGTCTGCACTATCATCCAAGTGCAGTGTGATTACCACTGACAAAGGCAATGGAGAAGATGGAAAAATTACTTTCTCCATCTCCTCCGCACCTGTGCTGTGATTCTCTCATGCGAGAGGATCGGAGCACAGATCACTGATACTCAGATCATGACAAGAGTATTTGCATAATTGCCCCTGATTTTCTCACATAAGAGAATCAATGGCTGTGTGACCCTGGCCTTAAACTGACGTTAAACAGTAGTCAGGACACAGCTGTTATAATTTAAAGTGATTCTAATCAACCCCATATAAAGGGTTGTGTTAGCATAACTATGTGAAGGCTTATCTTTTGCATGCCAAGTTACAGTTTTCATTTGCGCTATTTCGTGACACATATGACATTGATCACATTTATTTAAGTGTGAAATGAATGTTAAAACAGTCATAAGTTCTGTGTATTCTGATGGAAGCAAAGTGATTAGTGATGATTGAATAGTGAAATATTTGAATTGGGGAAAATCCGCATGAATAAATTCTAATATCCGTGTATTCTTTCCGAATAATGAATCCAATGCAAGTCAATGGGAAAGCTGAATATTTTTCTGCTGGACCCTACATACAGATCTGGGGGCATGGGAAAAAGCTGAAATGAATGAGAAAGTGCTAAAACTAAATGGGAACAGCATGGAGAAGATGCCTGCATGCCTTTCTGACTCACATATGGCATCTGGGAAGAACATTGTCAGACTATTGCGCCGGTTTTAAGGATTTATAAGAAGACTTACCAAACCAAACCTATTTTTAAAGGGGAAAATGCTAAGAAACATTCTTTCATTCATAATTACTTCTATTTAATGCAAAATAAAACTAAAAAAATAATAAAAAAAATTATACCTCCCCTTTAGCATATGTTCACATGTAGAATTTTGGCTTTAGTTTCTCCTTTTACATTTGTGAGGGCTCTCACTCCTACATTTGGGAGGTCCCTCTCTCATTCCAAATTGTTAGCTAGGTAGTGAAATACATATTCCCCAGCACTTTACAATGCCAGCTAAAACATGCCCCTTTGAATTTTAGGCTTCGCCCAAAACCACATCCAACGCCATACTATTATGCGGCCGTCGCTTCACATGTTCAGACGGTCAGCAGGTGCAGTCGAACTTGAGTTTGAGAAGGGCCCTCTGGTGGTCCTGTATCATACATTTGAGAGAGCTCTCACTCCTACATTTGGGAGGTCCCTTCCTCATTCAAAATTGTTAGTTTGATAGTGAAACACATATTCGCTAGCACTTTACAATGCTTGCTAAAACATGACCATTTGAATTTTGGGTTTTGCCCACCACCACCACTACGTCCAACACCACATCATTATGCAGCCCTCACTTCACATTTTCAGAGGGCCAGTAGATGCCGTGAAACTTGAGTTTGGGAAGGGTCCTCAGGTGGCCATGTATCATAGATTTGAGAGAGCTCTCACTCCTACATTTGGGAGATGCCTCCATCATTCAAATTTGTTAGCTAGATAGTGGAATACATATTTACCATCACTTTACAATGCCAGCTAAAACATGCTTATTTGATTTTTGGACTTCACTCGCCACCATCACCACCACAATGTCCACTGCCATGTCATTATGCGTCCTGGATTCACATTTTCAGAGGTCCAGCAGGTGCCGTGAAACTTGAGTTTTTTGAGCTCCACACTTCATTTTGGCCACTGGATCCCAATAGAGCCACTGTCATAGCGGACAAAGCCACTGTAAAGAGAATATAATACAAGAGTTGAAGAGCTGTATGATCAATGTCAGTAAATTGGATTCCACCAGACACCAAAATCATTACAATTAAATTCTGAATACAGTGTATGCAAGCGAGGTCCTGTATTCCTGTAGTGTAGTGTAGTGTGTAGTAGTAGTGTAGTGTAGTAGTGGTCAGTATGTCAGGCCTAAAATCGATGTCAGGAACATGTATAAGCCTCATTTTACTTGGAAGCAGCCTCCTCAAGGGAAAGAGTAAGTAGTGTTATTTACCAATCTGCACAAGCCTGCGCACTTCTTCTGGAAAGTACCCAACCAGGCAGAATGTATCTTTTGCATGGTTTTGAGTAGCAATGGAGTAATTGCAGGATATGTCCAAGAGAGTGATGAGGTCTGTTGAGTGTATTACTCAGGTGACAGGCAGTGCTACAGAGCTTATGTAAAATCCTTAGCGTGACCATGTTCCAATATGTGTAAGGCTGCGGCCTGAATAGGTCTGTGGAACGTATCAACTGTCCAATACCCTACCACCATTTTTTTTACCAAAATTTAGAAAATTTAAGGGAAGCAACAGTTTAGTAAAGAGACACAAGTCTCATTTAGGAGCCTGGAAAAGCCAGGAATGGTCTTTGTCCAGCATCGGACAGTGTAAAGTGCTAATGAATATGTATGCACTATCTAACTAAAAATTTGGGAAGAGACATATATGCTGACAAGAGACAACTGAAGACTGCGCTGGGACCAAAAAGTGGATGTTGTTGCTGAATGTGCTTACTGTATGTGTAACTGTAGGTTGTGTGTACAAGGGGCATTAGCACCTGCTTCCTGGACAGCAGATTGGGAAGGATGCAACACAGGGGAAGGGCCAGTGGTCCACCCTCAGGCACAGATTTTGTACCCAGGTTTTCCTCCCATCTACTGGGGTGCTGCATTTGTCAGCAGTATATGTCATATTCATACAGAGGTATTATGTTGAATTTCTCTTTATAAATGGATGTGTGGGTAAGATTTTCGAACTAGGAGAATATATAGAGCAGGTTTCATTAGTCATATTATTATTATGTGTAAAGCTGAAATTTGAAAAAGTGTGTAGAGTATATTAATGCATTGATGTTCCACAATGTCCAAGTGCAGACCCAAAAATCAACATCAGGCTCCCAGATAAACGCTTAAAGAGACCATGAGAAGGATAACACAATAAAAAAATTATAATAGAATATACAGAGATTGAGAGTAGACATTGTGCAATGATCAAAGGTTTCCAAAAATTATAAAAAGGATCTGTATGATACACACTGAGAGAAACCATGATGGGGACCTCACAATAAATTTAGCTGTTATTATAAATGCTAGAGATAGGGAGTACAAGTTTCATCATTGCACAACATACAAAGGTTTCCAAAAATTACAAAAGGGGTCTGTATTATACACTCTGACCGTGATGGGGATCTCCCAATAAATTTTGCAGTTATTATAATTGCTAGACATAGGGAGTACAAGTTTCAGAATTGCATAACGTACAAAGGTTTCCAAAAATTACCCAATGCGTTTGTATCATACATATTGAAAGAGACCGTGATGGGGACCTCACAATAAATGTTGCAATTATCATAATTGCTAGAGATAGGGAGTACAAGTTTCAGCATTATGCAATGTACAAAGGTTTCCAAAAATTACCCGAGGGGGTCTGTATCACACACGCCAAAGGAGACCATGATGTGAACCTCACAATAAATTTTGCAGTTATTATAATTGCTAGAGACTTGGAGTAAATGTTTCAATATTGCATAATGTACAAAGGTTTACAAATTAAAAAACATTACCTATAGGAGGTATACATATATGACCACTATGCACTTGTTGCAGAAGCAGGAGGAGTAGAACGTGATTTCCAGAGCAAAATAGGTTTGTATGTTAAGGGATGGATCTTAAGACAACTTCCAAATAAGAACATTTGGGCTGCATTTATGCTGAGTCTCTGTCATCCGTAAGGCTTACAAAGTCAGAGGAAATGTGGCCCTTGTTCAATTTTAGATGAGTAAGCCTGATTGCATTTTCAGTTGAGAGGCATGTGCGCCTATCTGTTATGATTGCACAAGCTGAACTAAAAACCCACTCAGACACCACACTTGCGGCTGGGCATGGCAGCACTTCCAAGGTATATAAGGAGACGTCGGGCCAAGTGTGCAGCTTGGACAACCAATAGTTAAAGGACACTGAAGAATAAGGAAGGACGCTGGTATGGCTTTTCAACTTCTGCCTCCTTGTCATAGTTACACCCACAGATAGCCCTTGCTGATGTGACGGCTTCATGAAAATGGCCCAGTTGGTTGACATGTTCCCACTTTCTGAATTGCACCTGGTGTGTATATCCCTCCCCTGTCATGCTTGTGAGTGAAAATAGCCAGTACCTCTGCCAGGAGCATTGTCTGAGGGTAATCTTTTCATCAACTCTTCAACAACAGCCCTCTGGCATGCATGCACTGAAAATGGCATGTCTGCATCCGACATGAGAGAAGGAAATTTCTCCTTGTACCGTTGGTCAAAAAAGGTGCACAGCCAGTAAACACAAAATGTCTTTCACAAGAGGGTCTTGGGAAAGGCATCTGGACATGAACTGTGCCATGTGTGGCAGACTACAAACAGTCAAACATTCAGAGTCTCCACCAGGATGAACACTAAGCATCCTCTTCTCCTCACAATTAGTGTTGAGCATTCCGATACTGCAAGTATCGGGTATCGGCCGATACTTGCTGTATCGGAATTCCGATACCAAGATCCGATATTTTTGTGATATCGGGTATCGGTATCGAAACAACATTAATGTAAAAATGTGTAAAAGAGAGAATTGAAATAAAAAATATTGCTATACTCACCTCTCCGACGCAGCCTGCACCTTACCGAGGGAAGCGGCAGCGTTCTTTGTTTAAAATTCGCGCTTTTCTTTCCTTTACGTGAGTCCCGGCTTGTGATTGGTTGCGTGCCGCCCATGTGACCGGGACGCAACCAATCACAGCAAGCCGTGACGTAATTTCAGGTCCTTCAGGATTTTAAAATTACGTTCCGGCGTTGTGATTGGTTGCGTCGCAGTCACATGGGCGACGCAACCAATCACAGCAAGCCGTGACGTAATTTCAGGTCCTTAAGGATTTTAAAATTACGTCCCGGCTTTGTGATTGGTTGCGTCGCAGTCACATGGGAGACGCAACCAATCACAAGCCGTGACGTCACGGGAGGCTGGACACGCGCGCATTTTAAAATGGGCGCGTGTCCAGCCTCCCGTGACGTCCCGGCTTGTGATTGGTTGCGCCGCGATCAACCAATCACAAGCCGGGAGGCTGGACACACGCGCATTTTAAAATTTTAAAATGCGCGCGTGTCCAGCCTCCCGGCTTGTGATTGGTTGACCGCGGCGCAACCAATCACAAGCCGGGACGTCACGGGAGGCTGGACACGCGCCCATTTTAAAAAGCGCGCGTGTCCAGCCTCCCGTGACGTCACGGCTTGTGATTGGTTAATGGCGGCCATGTTGCCGGGACGCGGACCAATCACAGCAAGCCGTGACGTAATTTCGTCACGGCTTGCTGTGATTGGTCCGCGTCCCGGCAACATGGCGCCGTGACCAATCATAAGCCGGGACGTCACTGGAGGCTGGACACGCGCGCTTTTTAAAAAGCGCGCGTGTCCAGCCTCCCGTGACGTCACGGCTTGTGATTGGTTAATGGCGGCCATGTTGCCGGGACGCGGACCAATCACAGCAAGCCGTGACGTAATTTCGTCACGGCTTGCTGTGATTGGTCCGCGTCCCGGCAACATGGCCGCCCTGACCAATCACAAGCCGGGACTTCACGTAACCAAGTAAAAGCGCGAATTTTAAACAAACAACGCTGCCGGTTCCCTCGCTGAGGTCCAGGCTGCGTCGGACAGGTGAGTATAGCGATATTTTTTATTTTAATTCTTTCTTTTACACATTTATATGGATCCCAGGGCCTGAAGGAGAGTTTCCTCTCCTTCAGACCCTGGGAACCATCAGGAATACCGTCCGATACTTGAGTCCCATTGACTTGTATTGGTATCGGGTATCGGCCGATACTTTCCGATACCGATACTTTCAAGTATCGGACGGTATCGCTCAACACTACTCACAATGCTTCGCTTCCCTTTCCTCCTCTTCAGGCCATCCATGTTGGACAGGCATGGTGCTGGGATTTGGAGTCCCTCTGTAGTGCAGAACAAAAACTCCTGTTCCTCCTCCTCGTGTTCCTCATCACAAAAATGTGGCCTGAGAATATTGTGTGAGGCTGGGCTGTGTGGTATCAGCCACTGTAAAATCTTGCTTCATAGCCACATGCTCGGCATTCACAGCTTCCTCTTTGATATTCTGCAGTGAATGTTTTAATAGACAGAGCAGTGGGATGTTATGCTGATAATAGCATCATCAGTGCTCACCATCTTGGTGCAATAGTAAAAGTTTTGAAGAACCTCACATATGTCAGAGATCCACAACTACTCAGCAGATGTTATGTGTGGGCTGAGTGCTACTCTGATGTGCATTGAGAAGCTGGAATTCAGACACTGCCCTCTGTTGCTCAATAAGCCTTGCCAACATATGAAAGGTTGAATTCCAGCCTGTAGGCCTATCACAAATCAGATGGTGACCAGGCAAATTAAAGCGCTGCTACAGCACTGCCAGACTGGCAAAAGCCTGAGATGACTTTCTGAAATGGGCACTGACATGACGTACCTTGGCAAGTAGGTCCGGCAAGTCAGGGCATGTTTTTAAAAACCACTGTACAATCAAGTACAGCACATGGGCCATGCATGGAACATGTACCAATTTATCGAGCTTTAAAGCAGGCAACAACTTACACCCATTATCGCACACAACCAGACCTGGTTGCAGGTTCAGAGGGGAAAGCCACTAATCTGTCTGGTCTTTTACCCCTTACAACAGCTCTGCTGCATTGTGAGCTTTATCACCTAAGCAGATGAGCTTCAGCAGAGTGTGCTGCTGCCTTGCTATGGCAGTGCTGCAGAGCTCCGAGCTGGGAGTGATGGGGAGGCTACTTCAGCTGATGAGGAGGAGAGACAGGAACTTGCATAAAATCAGACTGAAACCCTAAAGGAAGTTGGGACTGCTATTCTTGGTGTGAGTAAGATGTGTGATGTCCCAGCCTCTGACTCTGTCCCATACTCCACCAGTTTCACCCAGTGTACCGTTAGGGAAATGTAGAATCCCTGTCCACAAGAACTTGTATAAATGTCTCGGGTTAGGTGGACTTTCCCTGTGACTACATTGGCCAGAGCAAGGCTGATATTGTGTAACACGTGCTTATGTAATTTGAGGACAGCACACCGGGAAAATGGTTGCAGCTGGGAATCAAGTACTGTGGGGCTGCCACTGCCAAGAGGACGTGGAAAGACTCAGTTCCTACAAGCCGAAACGGTAAAATTTCCAGGGCTAGCAATCTGGCAATGTGGCTGTTTAGCGTTTTGGCCTCTGGGTGGGTGGATATTTCTGCTTCCTGTGAAAAGTCTGGGACAGGGACAGCTGAACGCTGCACTGGGACAATGAACTGGACATTTTAGCTGACTGTTGTGTGTGTGTAACTGCAGGTTGTGGGCAGGAGGCATTAGTGCTTGCTTTCTGGATGGCAAATTGGGAAGGCCGTAACACAAGGAAAGAAGCAGTGGTTTCACCCCCAGACACAGATTTTGTACCCAGGCGTTCCCCCACCTACTGGGATGCTTGGCTGCCATGTGCTTTTGCATGCTGGTGGTGCTCAGGTTGGCAGTTTTCTTGCCTCTTCTCAGGTTGGTATGGCAGATGCTGCAAATTAGTTATATCGTCTGAAGTTCTTTCAGAAAAAACTGCAATACAGGGGATCAATGCACACCTTGGCCTTTTATCTAGCTGAGTGGTGGCACTTTGTGGAATAGTCACGTATGTGCATCTCAGCAGGCTTTTGGCCAGTTGCACAATTGCTAGATAAATATATACTATTTATTTAGCCAATATCAGAGTATTTTTTTGTTATATCAACTTTATGACACACGCCAACAGCAGACTCAGGGAAATTACTGATAAATAGAGACGTTTTCATATCTCAGCAAGCTTTGTGCCAGTCACAAAACTGATAGATAAATATATGCTCTTTATTTATCCAATAGCAGAGTTATTAATATTTTATATTGCCCTTATGAGACACACCAACAGCAGACTCACAGACTCAAAGAAATTACTTTTAAATAGTGACGTTTGCGTATCTCAGCAGGCTTTGCGCCAGTCGCACAACTGCTAGATAAATATACATCATAGGTAATAGGCAAGGAATATTATTTTACTCTAAAAAACGATGTTTAGTATATGCTGGCACTGAGGAATATTATTTAGCTGTAGAAATATAGCAGTTTAATATATGGTGGAGCCGTCAGGGCTTAAACATCCCCTATGGCGCTGTAAGGCCAGCCAATCACAGTAATGCCACACTAAAGATGGCGACAGCATTACTTTGATTGGCAAACAAGCCCAGCATGTTATTTGGCTGCAAATAAGGCACAAAACATGCTGGGCAGGTCACTCGAATATACCGAGGCAAATAGCTAATTACTTGCTGTGTAACGAATAGCCCGAATAGCATACTGTTCGTGTGAGTAACGAATAGTGCCGAATGTATTCGCTCTTCACTAAAATTGATTTGTTACAATAGGAACTAGCACCCACTGTAGTTACAGCATAACACAGGTCTACAAAAAAATATTTTTTATAATCATCACAGGTGACTTTGTACTTTTCTGAATAATCTTTTTATCCTGATTTCAAAAATGTATATAGTTTTTCTGTAGCACATATAGTTTCCATGGAGCAGCATCATTGTTATAAGGTATAGTAAATATACTAGTGACATTAAGAAAACAGTAATCTACATATATATATGCGAGTAAAATAAATAAGTATCTCATTGATAAATTTCCATGGTTGACTGAAGCAAAGATAACAGAAGGATTCCTTATTGAACCTCAGATTCTTAAGCTTCTTCAAGATGAGGAGTTTGCTGCAGAGCAAGAAATAGGCTGTATGAGTAGAAATCACACTAATGGTGGTAACTAATTTTTTGGGAAACTCAAGAGCAAATAACTATGAAGAGTTGGTGGAAAATCACAAAACATATAAAGAGCTTTGCTATAAAATGTCCTTAAAGATTTTTTTCTTACATTTGCACCTAGACTGCTTTCCATCAAGCTGGGGAGCAGTGAGCGAAGAGCATGGTGAGAGATTTCACCAACATATTGTGGCAATGGAAAAAACATATCAAGGAAAATGGAGTCCATCAGTGCTTTCAGATTACTGTTGAACAATTGTAAGAGATGATTCGATGCATGAGTACAAGATACAAGCATAAGACTTGTCATAGAATGAGGACCACATTTTGTAGTGCAATTTCTGTATTTGTTTATAATTCGCAACAGTGTTTAGACATGTTTTAGTTATTGAATTTTTGATAGGCTTCCTCTAAATGAATATCAGAAAATTGGCATAACAAAATATTCTGCATCTTTAGACTTGCAAAAACAATAATGTTTCAAAGTACTGAAACTTTTATGCATTAATTACAATATACAGTATGTAGCAGTAAAAAGAAAACTCAACTCTGATTTAGAAACAAGAGCCACATAAAAGTTTTCATTGTCAGATTTAAATTCAAGAGGTCAAAATTGTTAAGAAATAGCTCATTTCATAACTGAACCTGAGAATTTTTGAAAATCTGTAGAACAGTGTTATTTATGCTATGTTACATTACAATATGCAGCACAGTAGCTCAATTGTTAGCACTGTTGCTTTGCTGCGCTGGAGTCCTGGGTTGAAATCCCATCAAGGACAACATCTGCAAGGAGTTTGTATGTTCTCCCTGTGTTTGCGTGGGATTCCTCCAGATACTCTGGTTTCCTCCCACATTCCAAAGACATACTGAAGGGGAATTTAGATTGTGAGCCCCAATGGGTACAGTGATGATAATGTATGTAAAGCGCCGTGGAATATGATAGCACTATATAAGCAATGCATAATAAATTATAATAATAAATACAAGTTTATTCATGTGAATATTTGTATTTTAAGAAAATTATAAAAATACATATAATTTGATCCTATTTATTTAGGTTTTTGTTGATATTTCTGTTTAGCGTTTTAGGAATAACACTTTAGTTTTTTCACATACAGTGGGGAAAAAGTGTTTAGTCAGCCACTAATTGTGCAAGTTCTCCCACTTAAAAAAAAAAATGAGAGAAGCCTGTAATTGACATCATAGGTAGACCACCACTATGAGAGTCAAAATGAGAAAACAAATCCAGAAAATCACCTTGTCTAATTTGGCAAGATTTGCTTTGCAAATTTTGGTGAAAAATAAGTATTTGGTCACCTAAAACATGCAAGATTTCTGGATCTCACAGACCTGTAACTTCTTCTTCTTTAGGCCGGAGTCACACACAATGTATAAAAAAATTGGTTCGTTTTACACGGATGAGAATCGCATAAATGTTCCCTGAACAGTGATCCATATGTCATCCATGTGCAGTGCGAGGATGCAATTTTCTTGCATGTAAGCAACTGTGTGACATCTGTATGGCATCCGTATGGCAAGATTTTCTTGCCGGCTTGAAAAATGAACACATAATGGGTTCATATATTCATGAAAACATATATACAGTCTATATATATATATATACAGTGGGGCAAAAAAGTATTTAGTCAGTCAGCAATAGTGCAAGTTCCACCACTTAAAAAGATGAGAGGCGTCTGTAATTTACATCATAGGTAGACCTCAACTATGGGAGACAAACTGAGAAAAAAAAATCCAGAAAATCACATTGTCTGTTTTTTTATCATTTTATTTGCATATTCTGGTGGAAAATAAGTATTTGGTCAGAAACAAAATTTCATCTCAATACTTTGTAATATATCCTTTGTTGGCAATGACAGAGGTCAAACGTTTTCTGTAAGTCTTCACAAGGTTGCCACACACTGTTGTTGGTATGTTGGCCCATTCCTCCATGCAGATCTCCTCTAGAGCAGTGATGTTTTTGGCTTTTCGCTTGGCAACACGGACTTTCAACTCCCTCCAAAGGTTTTCTATAGGGTTGAGATCTGGAGACTGGCTAGGCCACTCCAGGACCTTGAAATGCTTCTTACGAAGCCACTCCTTCGTTGCCCTGGTGGTGTGCTTTGGATCATTGTCATGTTGAAAGACCCAGCCACGTTTCATCTTCAATGCCCTTGCTGATGGAAGGAGGTTTGCACTCAAAATCTCACAATACATGGCCCCATTCATTCTTTCATGTACCCGGATCAGTCGTCCTGGCCCCTTTGCAGAGAAACAGCCCCAAAGCATGATGTTTCCACCACCATGCTTTACAGTAGGTATGGTGTTTGATGGATGCAACTCAGTATTCTTTTTCCTCCAAACACGATAAGTTGTGTTTCTACCAAACAGTTCCAGTTTGGTTTCATCAGACCATAGGACATTCTCCCAAAACTCCTCTGGATCATCCAAATGCTCTCTAGCAAACTTCAGACGGGCCCGGACATGTACTGGCTTAAGCAGTGTGACACGTCTGGCACTGCAGGATCTGAGTCCATGGTGGCGTAGTGTGTTACTTATGGTAGGCCTTGTTACATTGGTCCCAGCTCTCTGCAGTTCATTCACTAGGTCCCCCCGCGTGGTTCTGGGATTTTTGCTCACCGTTCTTGTGATCATTCTGACCCCACGGGGTGGGATTTTGCGTGGAGCCCCAGATCAAGGGAGATTATCAGTGGTCTTGAATGTCTTCCATTTTCTAATTATTGCTCCCACTGTTGATTTCTTCACTCCAAGCTGGTTGGCTATTGCAGATTCAGTCTTCCCAGTCTGGTGCAGGGCTACAATTTTGTTTCTGGTGTCCTTTGACAGCTCTTTGGTCTTCACCATAGTGGAGTTTGGAGTCAGACTGTTTGAGGGTGTGCACAGGTGTCTTTTTATACTGATAACAAGTTTAAACAGGTGCCATTACTACAGGTAATGAGTGGAGGAAAGAGGAGACTCTTAAAGAAGAAGTTACAGGTCTGTGAGAGCCAGAAATCTTGATTGTTTGTTTCTGACCAAATACTTATTTTCCACCAGAATATGCAAATAAAATGATAAAAAAACAGACAATGTGATTTTCTGGATTTTTTTTTCTCAGTTTGTCTCCCATAGTTGAGGTCTACCTATGATGTAAATTACAGACGCCTCTCATCTTTTTAAGTGGTGGAACTTGCACTATTGCTGACTGACTAAATACTTTTTTGCCCCACTGTATATATATATATATATATATATATATACATATATATATTTACAATATATATATTGTGGCATAGCGACTGGTCATGTGATTAATGGGCGGTATGTATCGCAGAGGTGGGTGGCCCTGTGATGGAAGCCAGGGTATGTTTTGCTCAAGCAGATCTACTGCTGAGGGATTTGTTTACATTGGGAAGGCTTCCAGGTGATTGGAGAGATGAGTGGGTCCAGTCACCTACAAACCCACCCAAGGAGGCGTGTTTGAACACCTAAGATGGTTTTGTGTTGAAGGACCTGTGGTGATGTCACGCTCACCTGACTGGCCATGTGACAGGTACCTGTGTGTGGTTAAACCTATGTAAAGGAGGTGTGTGTAACACATGGTGAGTGTGTGGGAGTCTGTCAGGGTGGACACACTTCCATGTGTCCTAGCTGGACACTGCAGAGTGGCCTGTGTGTTGGACGGTTCCACGTGGGGACAGACATCTGTTGTGAATTCTGCTCTTGGGCTCCCTCCGGTGGTTGTAAGTGGCACATTTGTGAATTCTGCTCTTGGGCTCCCTCCGGTGGTTTTAAGTGGAACGGCTGCTCCTTGGATTTAGCAGTCAGCAGCTGCTTCCACTGATCGTCTATTCTGGCTCGGCTATTTAGCCTGGCTCTATCCTTCAGCCAGTGCCACTTGTCAATGGTTCCTGGTTGGATTCACATCTCTTCTTGGATTTCTCTGATATTCTGACCAGTTCAGCAAAGATAAGTCCTTGCTTTGTTCTTTTGCAGTCCACATTTTGTGGACTTTATCGTTCAGCACATTCTATGTTTTTTCTAGTCCAGCTTGTCAGTATGGATTTATTCAGTTAAGCTGGAAGCTCTGGGAAGCAGATTTACCCTCCACACCTTTAGTCAGGTGTGGAGATTTTTGTAAACTCTGTGGTGGATTTTTCTAGTTTTTTAATACTGACCGCACAGTATTCTGTCCTATTCTATCTATCTAGCTAGCGTGGCCTCCTTTGCTTCATCCTGGTTTCATTCTGCGTATGTCATTTCCCTCTCCACTCACAGTCAATATTTGTGGGGGGCTGGCTATCCTTTGGGGATTTTCTCTGAGGCAAGATAGCTATCCTGTTTCTATCTTTAGGGGTAGTTAGTCCTCCGGCTGTGACGAGGTGTCTAGGGAGTGACAGGAACATCCCACGGCTACTTCTAGTGTTGTGTTAAGCTCAGGAACTGCGGTCAGTACAGGTACCACCTCCTCCAGAGCTCGCCCCATGTTGCTCCTAAACCACCAGATCATAACAGTACAAGTGGCCAAAAATGAATTAAATGCATCTCAAAATAAGGAAAAAAAAGTTCTGAGCCATTTTTTTTTTGCAGTCTGTTTTGTCTTTTTTTTCCTCCTAATCTCTGGGTGGTTCAGGATTTTGGCGCTGGCATTGATGTTCAGGGTTTGTTTTCTCATGTCGATCAACTTGCTGCAAGAGTTCAGAGTATCCAAGAATATGTTGTCCAGACTCCGGCTTTAGAGCCTAGAATTCCTACTCCTGATTTGATTTTTGGGGACAGATCTAAGTTTTTGAACTTTAAAAATAAATGCAAATTGTTTTTTGCTTTGAAACCCCGTTCCTCTGGTGATCCCATTCAGCAGGTTAAAATTGTCATCTCTCTGCTGTGTGGTGACCCTCAGGACTGGGCATTCTTCCTTGAATCAGGGGATCCGGCATTGCTTAATGTAGACGCAGTTTTTCAAGCGCTCGGATTATTGTATGACGAACCTAATTCTGTGGATCATGCAGAAAAAACCTTGTTGGCCCTGTGTCAGGGTCAGGAAGCGGCAGAATTATACTGCCAGAAATTTAGAAAATGGTCTGTGCTCACTAAATGGAATGAGGATGCTCTGGCAGCAATTTTCAGAAAGGGTCTTTCTGAAGCCCTTAAAGATGTTATGGTGGGGTTCCCCATGCCTGCTGGTTTGAGCGAATCTATGTCTCTATCCATTCAGATTGATCGGCGCCTGCGCGAGCGCAAAGTTGTGCACCATATGGCGGTATCCTCTGAGCAGAGTCCTGAGCCTATGCAATGTGATAGGATTTTGACTAGAGCAGAACGGCAGGGATTCAGACGTCAGAATAGGCTGTGTTTTTACTGTGGTGATTCTGCTCATGTTATTTCTGTTTGCCCTAAGCGTACTAAGAGGGTCGCTAGGTCTGTTACCATCAGTACTGTACAGCCTAAATTTCTCTTATCTGTGACCCTGATTTGCTCATTATCGTCCTTTTCTGTCATGGCATTTGTGGATTCAGGCGCTGCCCTGAACTTAATGGACTTGGAATTCACCAGGCGCTGTGGTTTTTCCTTGCAGCCTTTGCAGAGCCCTATTCCTTTGAGGGACATTGATGCTACACCGTTGGCCAAGGATAAACCTGAGTATTGGACTCAGCTGACCATGTGCATGGCTCCAGCACAACAGGAAGATTGCCGTTTTCTGGTGTTGCATAATTTGCATGATGTTGTTGTACTGGGATTTCCATGGTTATAGGTACATAATCCTGTGCTGGATTGGAAATCTATGTCTGTGACTAGTTGGGGTTGTCAAGGGGTACATAGTGACGTTCCTTTGATGTCAATTTCCTCTTCCCCCTCTTCTGAAGTCCCTGAGTTTTTTTCGGATTTCCAGGATGTATTTGATGAGCCCAAGTCCAGTTCCCTTCCTCCACATAGGGACTGTGATTGTGCTATTAACTTGATTCCTGGCTGTAAGTTCCCTAAGGGTCGACTTTTCAATCTGTCTGTGCCAGAGCATGCCGCCATGCGGAGTTATGTTAAGGAGTCTTTGGAGAAGGGGCATATTCGGCCGTGTTCGTCACCATTGGGAGCGGGATTCTTTTTTGTTGCCAAGAAGGAGACCCTGTATTGATTATCGCCTTCTTAATAAGATCACGGTCAAATTCCAATACCCTTTACCTTTGCATTCTGATTTGTTTGCTCGGATTAAGGGGGCTAGTTGGTTTACTAAGATTGACCTTCGAGGGGCATATAATCTTGTTTGTATTAAGCAGGGTGACGAATGGAAAACTGCATTTAATACGCCCGAAGGCCATTTTGAATACCTTGTGATGCCTTTCGGGCTTTCTAATGCTCCTTCTGTATTTCAGTCCTTCATGCATGATATTTTCCGCAATTATCTTGATAAATTCATGATTGTGTATTTGGATGATATTTTGATTTTTTCCGATGATTGGGAGTCTCATGTGAAGCAGGTCAGGATGGTATTCCAGATCCTTCGTGATAATGCTTTATTTGTGAAGGGGTCTAAGTGCCTATTTGGAGTTCAGAAGGTCTCTTTTTCGGGTTTTATTTTTTCTCCCTCGTCTATAGAAATGGATCCTGTTAAGGTCCAAGGCATTCATGACTGGATTCAACCCACATCTGTGAAGAGTCTTCAGAAATTATTGGGCTTTGCTAATTTTTATCGCTGTTTCATTGCCAACTTTTCCAGTGTGGTTAAGCCCCTGACCGATTTGACGAAGAAAGGCGCTGATGTGACGAATTGGTCCTCTGCGGCTGTTGAGGCCTTTCAGGAGCTTAAACGCCGATTTACTTCTGCCCCTGTGTTGCATCAGCCAGATGTTTCTCTTCCTTTTCAGGTTGAGGTTGATGCTTCTGAGATTGGGGCAGGGGCCGTTTTGTCTCAGAGGAATTCTGATGGTTCTTTGATGAAACCGTGTGCCTTTTTTTCCAGAAAGTTTTCGCCTGCGGAGCGCAATTATGACGTCGGCAATCGGGAGTTGTTGGCTATGAAGTGGGCATTTGAGGAGTGGCGACATTGGCTTGAGGGAGCCAAGCACTGCGTTGTGGTCTTGACCGATCATAAGAATCTGATTTACCTCGAGTCGGCCAAGCGGCTGAACCCTAGACAGGCTCGATGGTCCCTGTTTTTCTCCCGTTTTGATTTTGTGGTCTCGTATCTTCCGGAATCTAAGAATGTTAAGGCTGATGCCCTCTCTAGGAGTTTTTTGCCTGATTCTCCTGGAGTCCTTGAGCCGGTTGGCATTCTTAAGGAAGGGGTGATTCTTTCTGCCATCTCCCCTGATTTACGGCGGGTGCTTCAGGAATTTCAGGCTGATAAACCTGACCGCTGTCCAGTGGGGAAGCTGTTTGTTCCTGATAGATGGACAAGTAAGGTAATTTCTGAAGTTCATTGTTCGGTGTTGGCTGGTCATCCTGGAATTTTTGGTACCAGAGATTTGGTTGCTAGGTCCTTTTGGTGGCCTTCCTTCTCGCAGGATGTGCGTTCTTTTGTGCAGTCCTGTGGGACTTGTGCCCGGGCCAAGCCTTGCTGTTCCCGTGCTAGTGGGTTGCTTTTGCCCTTGCTGGTCCCTGAGAGGCCCTGGACGCATATGTCCATGGATTTTATTTCGGATCTTCCTGTTTCCCAGAAGATGTCTGTTATCTGGGTGGTTTGTGACCAGTTCTCTAAAATGGTCCATTTGGTACCTTTGCCTAAATTGCCTTCCTCCTCTGATTTGGTTCCATTGTTTTTTCAGCATGTGGTTCGTTTGCATGGCATTCCGGAGAATATTGTGTCTGACAGAGGTTCCCAGTTTGTTTCTAGGTTTTGGCGGGCCTTTTGTGCTAGGATGGGCATTGATTTGTCTTTTTCTTCGGCATTTCATCCTCAGACAAATGGCCAAACTGAGCGAACTAATCAGACCTTGGAAACGTATTTGAGATGCTTTGTGTCTGCTAATCAGGATGATTGGGTGTCTTTCTTGCCGTTGGCCGAGTTTGCCCTTAATAATCGGGCTAGTTCGGCTACTTTGGTTTCGCCTTTCTTTTGTAATTTTGGTTTTCACCCTCGTTTTTCTTCGGGGCAGGTTGAGCCTTCTGATTGTCCTGGTGTGGACTCTGTGATGGACAGGTTTGGACTCATGTGGTAGACAATTCGACGTTGTCTCAGGAAAAGGCTCAACGTTTTGCTAACCGCCGTCGGTGTGTTGGTCCCCGGCTTCGGGTGGGGGATTTAGTCTGGTTATCTTCTCGTCATGTTCCTATGAAGGTTTCTTCCCCTAAGTTCAAGCCTCGGTTTATTGGTCCTTATAAGATTTCTGAGATTATCAATCCGGTATCTTTTCGTTTGGCCCTTCCAGCCTCTTTTGCCATCCATAATGTTTTCCATAGATCTTTGTTGCGGAGATATGTGATGCCCGTTGTTCCCTCTGTTGATCCTCCTGCCCCGGTGCTGGTTGAGGGGGAGTTGGAATATGTGGTTGAGAAAATTTTGGATTCTCGTTTTTCGAGGCGGAGGCTTCAGTATCTTGTCAAGTGGAAGGGTTATGGCCAGGAGGCTAATTCTTGGGTTGTTGCCTCCGATGTTCATGCCGCCGATTTGGTTCGTGCTTTTCACTTGGCTCGTCCTGATCGGCCTGGGGGCTCTGGTGAGGGTTCGGTGACCCCTCCTCAAGGGGGGAGTACTGTTGTGAACTCCGCTCTTGGGCTCCCTCCGGTGGTTGTAAGTGGCACTTTTGTGAATTCTGCTCTTGGGCTCCCTCCGGTGGTTTTAAGTGGAACGGCTGCTCCTTGGATTTAGCAGTCAGCAGCTGCTTCCACTGATCGTCTATTCTGGCTCGGCTTTTTAGCCTGGCTCTATCCTTCAGCCAGTGCCACTTGTCAATGGTTCCTGGTTGGATTCACATCTCTTCTTGGATTTCCCTGATATTCTGACCAGTTCAGCAAAGATAAGTCCTTGCTTTGTTCTTTTGCAGTCCACATTTTGTGGACTTTATCGTTCAGCACATTCTATGTTTTTTCTAGTCCAGCTTGTCAGTATGGATTTATTCAGTTAAGCTGGAAGCTCTGGGAAGCAGATTTACCCTCCACACCTTTAGTCAGGTGTAGTGTTGAGCATTCCGATACCGCAAGTATCGGGTATCGGGCGATACTTGCGGGTATCGGAATTCTGATACCGAGATCCGATACTTTTGTGATATCGGGAATCGGTATCGGGATTAATATCAATGTGTAAAATAAAGAATTAAAATAAAAAATATTGCTATACTCACCTCTCCGACGCAGCCTGCACCTTACCGAGGGAACCGGGAGCCTTCTTTGCTTAAAATGCGCGCGTTTACTGCCTTCCGTGACGTCACGGCTTGTGATTGGTCGCGTGCCGCCCATGTGACGGCGACGCGACCAATCACAACAAGCCGTGAGGTAATTTCAGGTCCTGAATGCTTAATTCTAGGCATTCAGGATTTGAAAATTACGTCACGGCTTGTGATTGGTCGCGTGCCGTTCATGTGACCGCGACGCGACCAATCACAAGCCGTGACGTAATTTTCAAATCCTGAATGCCTAGAATTAGGCATTCAGGACCTGAAATTACGTCATGGCTTGTTGTGATTGGTCGCGTCGCCGTCACATGGGCGGCACGCGACCAATCACAAGCCGTGACGTAATTTTCAAATCCTGAATGCCTAGAATTAGGCATTCAGGACCTGAAATTACGTCACGGCTTTTTGTGATTGGTCGCGTCGCCGTCACATGGGCGGCACACGACCAATCAGAAGCCGTGACGTCACGGAAGGCAGTAAACGCGCGCATTTTAAGCAAAGAAGGCTTCCGGTTCCCTCGGTAAGGTCCAGGCTGCGTTGGAGAGGTGAGTATAGCAATATTTTTTATTTTAATTCTTTATTTTACACAGTAATATGGATCCCAGGGCCTGAAGGAGAGTTTCCTCTCCTTCAGACCCTGGGAACCATCAGGGATACCGTCCGATACTTAAGTCCCATTGACTTGTATTGGTATCGGGTATCGGTATCGGATTAGATCCGATACTTTGCCGGTATCGGCCGATACTTTCCGATACCGATACTTTCAAGTATCGGACGGTATCGCTCAACACTAGTCAGGTGTGGAGATTTTTGTAAACTCTGTGGTGGATTTTTCTATTTTTTTAATACTGACCGCACAGTATTCTGTCCTATTCTATCTATTTAGCTAGCGTGGCCTCCTTTGCTTCATCCTGGTTTCATTCTGCGTATGTCATTTCCCTCTCCACTCACAGTCAATATTTGTGGGGGGCTGGCTATCCTTTGGGGATTTTTTCTGAGGCAAGATAGCTTTCCTGTTTCTATCTTTAGGGGTAGTTAGTCCTCCGGCTGTGACGAGGTGTCTAGGGAGTGACAGGAACATCCCACAGCTACTTCTAGTGTTGTGTTAAGCTCAGGATTTGCGGTCAGTACAGGTACCACCTCCTCCAGAGCTCGCCCCATGTTGCTCCTAAACCACCAGATCATAACAGACATCCTGAACAGCACACAGAGACCATATTTAGGCTGGAGAGCCTACGTGCTGGACATAGCACAGTCTGTGTGCCCACAGACCTGAGACAGCGGAGCTCTACTATGGACATTGAGGATTCATCTGTCTGATGTAAGACTGTTTACCTGTTGTTCCTGTTGCTATGTGGTTTATGGAGCAATAAATCCTGTGAACTTTTAATGGAACGGGTCAGGACTCTGAACATTTTTTACCTTTTGTGCATTACTGCCCTTTTCCAACATGGCGTCTTTGGTCTCATGTGCACTGTGTCTTCCTGCTATAAAACTCCACCCCAGCCTTCAGTCTGTGCTAGATTATTCTGCTTTGCATCCAGCTCCTGATTACTCCCTGGCCTTGCACCTGCACCTGCTCCTGTGAACCTGTGTGGTGATCCTGCTACTCTGCTCTGAGTTCCTGCTGCATACACCAGTGTTCAGTAATCCTCCTTCATCTGCTGCTCGTGTTACTTCCATCTGCATTTGCTGGACATGTAAGCTGTTTCTGCTCTGCAAAACCTGAGACTATTAACCCTGGTTGAGCTAAGATATGATTTGAACTGCCTAATAGCATATCTATCTGTGTCTGGACTAAGTCAAGGATCTATTCGTGTCAAGTTTCCTCAAGAATAACTGTTCTTCATAGACTTTCTGTTTGTTTGCATCTACCTCTGAAGTTTCCTATTGACTGCTAAGCTGCGTTTATTATTTGCACCAAGTGTTGTGGACTTGAGTTTCTCTCTGCACCTGCTTGAATCACCGTGTGATAATATAAACTTTACCACTTATAAAACTGTGTCCTGTTGTCTTTTTCCACGCAAAGAGTCTCCTAATTATCCCCTATAATTATTACAGAACGTGTCTCCTGAGTGTCACCCGCCGCACCTGAGCGAGTACAACCCCTTCAATTGGTGTTTCGAATGCAGGCAATGATCCAAGGAACACATGTTGCAGCGCTGGCTGGTCTGAGCCAGAAGAGTGGACGGTCTTGACAACCGTGAGTAAATACTGACCGGGGTCAGTGAGAACTGCTGTTTATGGGATACCTCTGAGGAGAAGAGGTATCCGGGAACCTGTGTGGCAATGACAGGTAATGGATGGAGATCCGGGATGTACTGACCTGGGTCAGAGTGAAAAAAGAGAGAGACATTGTGTCTGGGCACCTCTGAGGCCAAGGGGTGTCCAGGAACCCCTGAAGGTTGCTACCGGGTAATGGTCTGAAAACCGTGAATTATGCTGATTGGGATCAGTGAGAAACTGTGTTTGGGCTGTAAAGCCGGGTGTGTAACAGAAAGAAGTCTGTGCTGTGCTGACCGGGGTCAGTGAGAGTGTTTTTTTCTGTAAAGCACCTGTGCAGGTGCCTGCTGTGGACCAGTCCACGTATTTCTTTTTTTCTTCTCTGATCAACTTGCTGTGGCTCGGTGGGGCCACGAAGACTGAAGGCGTCTGGCGGTAACTCGGCGGGGTTACGAAATTTGCTGTGGATTGGCGGGTCCACGAAGATGACAAGCGGCTTGCTGTGGATCGGCGGGTGCATGAAGTCTGCGGTTGAGCCGTAAAGCGCGGTTGCAGCAAGACGTTCCGCAGCAGCAGGATCTGCAGTGCCGGTAGCAGCAGCTTGTGAACAGCACCCGGAGGTGCCAGAGATTTGTGACTGCAGCAGGAGCTATTGCAGTGCCAGCAGGAGCTGGTGAAGTATTGGAAAAAAAAATAAAAATTGTGCTCCAGGTTGTGCAGACTCTTAAAGGGCCAGTGCAAGCCCAGGGACATTCTGGTGCATGCTGCAAACTGGGGTCTGAGAGTACTGTGGAGAAGTCCACAGGGTGTACCCCGGAGGGGGTGAAGTCCCAAAAACAGAGCGGTGACCCAAATAATTATGGTTGGCCAAAAAGGGCTGGGCATCCCAAAAAAGGGGCGGCATCCCAAAAGGGGGTAGTTGCCCAAAAGGGGGTGCAGTCCCTAAAGGGGGTGGTGGCCCCAAAGGAGAAAATAGCCCACAAGGGGGTGGTGTCCCTAAAAGGGGTGGAGTCCAAAAGGGGATGGTGACCCCAAAAGGGGTGGAGCTTTCAAAAGGGGAACAGCAATGTTTGTGTTTTACATATTCCGAGTGCAGTATAGACTTCCCGTTTAATGACAGGCCACAGGTGTGTACTGTTATGTTACACTGTGAAGGAGTATCTGGACTGCTGGACTCAAAGACTCAGGTGACTCTGACAGGAACTCCTCTCGTCTTCTGTCTAACCGAGAAAAAGGTCAATGTTCGCTGTATCCATGGGGTCACTGTTAACTATACTGTAGACAGAGTGATCATTGATATGTTCAAAAGGTATAACACCAAACTTTTTCTACCCCCTGTGAGAGGGGCCGGGACTTTGTGATCTTTGAAGACATATGGGAAGTTGACGCAGTGTGGGGTTGTTCAGAGGAGAGATGGAATGGTCATATTGAAGCCCCACTACAGCAGCAGGCTGTGGGGATTCCTGTCAATGGGATGTGTAAAGAGCAAGTATCGCCACCTAATGTCAATAGTCCAGAGTTACGGGTGACCGGAAGAAAGTGTGGGTCTGACACCTGTTTAAGTGGGGACTTGTTGTTCCAGAATGACAGGGTGAGAGGGGGTGACTCCTATTCAGACTTTGACTCAAACACAAGGGGAAAAGAGTGCAGTAAGGGGGAGCCAAGTAAAAATGACACATCTTCATCTCGTCGTGGGGGCCGCAGAAAGACAGGGTCACGTGCAGATCACGTTATCGTCCCTGATGAGGGGGTTACTTTATCTCTGACAAACCCTAGCACTGAGGTAGTTAGTGATGGGCTGGGGTTAGAACAGACCTTTAGTAGACCCACGTCTGCAATGCCCAGAAAGAGTGAAGTGGCTCAATATGATGAAGGCTCCAGAGTATCTGATGCTGAAGAGATGGAGAACTCTGAAGTTACCAAGAGTGAAGAGGTACCTAGGAGTAAACAGACAGAGAGCCCAGGACACACCATTGAGGTGGATGCAGAAACAGGTGGAACTCTGAAGAGGCAGAGTGTGGGTGGGCAAGAGACCCCATCTGAAAATCTAATTAAAGAAGTGATGGTGCGACATGTGCTGGCCAAAAGAGAGCAGGACCATGAGATAGAGCTGCTTAAAGAACTAGTCGAGCGAGAAAGGGTCCTGAGACAGGTGTTTGAGCACAGAGTGGAGAAGCTAGAGGAGGAAGTCTCTGAGCTCAGAGGTCACCTATCAGTGTGTCAAAACATGAACAAGGCCATATTGAAAGATATGGAGGTGTTCAGAGAGGCCCAAGAGAAGAATCAGCAGGAGCTTCTCCAGAGAGAGGATGAGCGTCGCTGCTTGGTAGAGGAGCAAGATAAAGTTCTTCAAGGGCTCAAGACAAATAAGACTAATCAACAGCTCCAGAAATCCATGGATGACCGGGAAATCGAACTGTTGCGCTCTCCCAACCTGATTGCTATGAAGGAGAGTGAGCTGGAGAGGCTGACTAAAGAAGGGGCCTCCACGGAGGAAGAAATCCAGCAAGGGAAGTGCCACGCAGATGGCCGAACAAAGGAAATCGAGGTCTTGGAAAACTGCGCTGATGCTAAGGACGAGGAGGTCCAACGACATGACCAAGAAGGTGAGACTTCGATCTTCAAGTGCGTAATAGACGTACCCGAAGACATGCAAGAAGCGTGGGCCAGTGAGGAGGTGCAAGAAGCGTTTAAAAAGGTGGTCGAAGCGTGTAGGGTGCACTGGGCACCTGAGACTCATCAACTGGTCATACTGTCGACTAGGGAAGTCACAGTGAAGCGGGTGGCTGTCCTGAGAGAGATGCATCTACAATGCCTCCGCAGAAAACAAATGATCATGTTGAAGAATAAGGAAGCCGCTCGAAATCTGGAGCTAGCAAGAGAAGCTCAAAGTCGGTTGGGTATTGTAGAAGATGTCGTGCAAGTGCCCCGAGGTCTGGTGAGGAAAGTCATCGGAAGATTTGGCAAGGTGATGCAAGAGATGGTGAATAGGTCCGGTGTTATGAGAGTGAGCATTCCGGCTGATGGTGAAGCCCAGGTCGTGGGTGAAGATGGGATGGTTCCATTCCTTGTCGTCAGATCCATGGAGAGCCTTGGAAATATCCAAATGCTCCTGGGGTATCGTGTGGCATACCTGAAACAGATAGAGCAGCTAAGAAGTGAGAGGGAGCAGATCAATATAGAGCTGCAAGGATTGGCAAACAGATTGCCACCACCTTCAACTCGTGGTCTAGAGAGATGAAGAGGTTCTCTAAAGACTGGAAGTCCTCAAGCTGAAGTTAACAGAGGACATAGAGATAAAGGGAAGAGCTGCTCTCCGAAGAAAGACAATAGGAGAGATCAACAACAGAGAGGGAACCAAAGGTGGCCAAATGGAAGAAGTAGAAATAGTGACTCCTCAGTTAGTTCAGGGCTCAGTGACCTAAGCTGGAGATCCTGTAGCAGAGGAAATGACAAGGGGTCATCTTTATCAAAGGGTGTGACGGAAATGGTTGACGAATGCCGACAAAGGGTTCAGTAACAGGCCCTGACTTTGACAGCTGGTTTGACTGTCAGGGACGACTGAGAAGGATCTCTGGTCAGGTAATAGAAAGTGCCAAGCCCCACAGCTTTAGGCAGAGGGGGTGAATATGTGGCATAGCGACTGGTCATGTGATTAATGGGCGGTATGTATCGCAGAGGTGGGTGGCCCTGTGATGGAAGCCTGGGTATGTTTTGCTCAAGCAGATCTACTGCTGAGGGATTTGTTTACATTGGGAAGGCTTCCAGGTGATTGGAGAGATGGGTGGGTCCAGTCACCTACAAACCCACCCAAAGAGGCGTGAACACCTAAGATGGTTTTGTGTTGAAGGACCTGTGGTGATGTCACGCTCACCTGACTGGCCATGTGACAGGTACCTGGGTGTGGTTATACCTATGTAAAAGAGGTGTGTGTAGCACATGGTGAGCGTGTGGGAGTCTGTCAGGGTGGACACAGTTCCATGTGTCCTGGCTGGACACTGCAGAGTGGCCTGTGTGTTGGATGGTTCCACATGGGGACAGATGTCCTGAACAGCACACAGAGACCATATTTAGGCTGGAGAGCCTACATGCTGGACATAGCACAGTCTGTGTGCCCACAGACCTGAGAGAGCGGAGCTCTACTATGGACATTGAGGATTCATCTGTCTGATGTAAGACTGTTTACCTGTTGTTCCTGTTGCTATGTGGTTTATGGAGCAATAAACCCTGTGAACTTTTAATGGAACGTGTCTCCTGAGTGTCACCCGCCGCACCTGAGCGAGTACAAGCCCTACTATATATATATATACAGGGTTGGCCATTTATATGGATACAACTAAACAAAATGGGAATGGTTGGTGATATCAACTTCCTGTTTGTGGTACATTAGTATATGGGAGGGTGGAAACTTTTCAAAATGGGTGATGACCCTGGTGGCCATTTTGAAGTCATCCATTTTGGATCCAACTTTATTTTTTTCAATGGGAAGAAGGTCATATGACACATCAAACGTATTGACAATTTCACAAGAAATATAATGGTGTGCTTGGTTTTGCATTGCATTGACAATCCAACACAATGGGCAGCACTTTGAATACATTTAATAAGTGGTCATAAATAATATATAAATAAGTGGGAGGTGAGGTGAAACTCCCACCTGATGAAGATGGTATTTCCGCCGAAAGTCGTTGTGGCTAAACTCCATCCTGTGTCAGAGTCTCCTTTCAACTCTCCTGTGACCGATTTCTTCTATTTAATTCTGTATCCATCCTCCTCTGGAGGTTTTCGGCTGGAGCTGCGGCAGGACTTGGCACCTTCCCTATCCCTGGGGCTGCCTCCTCAGTGCTCTTATATGACCGCCTTATACTGACTTTGGGATGGAGATTTGTCTTCCAACAAGGTAATGATCCCAAACATAAAGCAAAATCTACAATGGAATGGTTCACAAATAAACATATCCAGGTGCTAGAATGGCCAAGTCAAAGTCCAGACCTCAATCCAATCGAGAATCTGTGGAAAGAGCTGAAAGCTGCTGTTCACAATCGATCTCCATACGAGCACCTCACTGTGCTTGAGCTGTTTGCCAAGGAAAAATGGGCAAGAATTTCAGTCTCTCGATGTACAAAACTGATAGAGACATACCACAAGTGACTTGCAGCTGTAATCGCAGCAAAAGGTGGCACAACAAAGTATTAAGTTAAAGGGGCCGAATAATATTACATGCCCCACTTTTCAGTTTTTGAATTTCCACAAAAATTTAAGATAAGCAATAAACTTCGGTCAACTTCACAATTCTGTTCCACTTCTTGTTGATTCTTCACCAAAAATTTACATCTGGTATCTTTATGTTTGAAGCATGATATGTGGGAAAAGGTTGAAAAGTTCCAGAGAGATGAATAGTTTCGCAAGGCACTGTATATATTAAACCTGACAGGGCACACCTGTAAAGTGAAAATCATTCCCGGTGACTACCTCTTGAAGCTCATCAAGAGAATGCCAAGAGTGTGCAAAGCAGTCTTCAAAGCAAAAGGTGGCCACTTTGAAGAACCTAGAATATAAGACATATTTTCAGTTGTTTCACACTTTTTTGATAAGTATATAATTCCACATGTGTTAATTCATAGTTGATGCCTTCAGTGTGAATGTACAATTTTCATAGTCATGAAAATACAGGAAAATCTTTAAATGAGAAGGTGTGTCCAAACTTTTGGTATGTACTGTATATATATATATACAGTATATGTCAGTGAGACACACACGCACACATATATACAGTATATATATATTTCATACAGAAATATGAAATACATATTTCATAAATATATATATTTCATACAGAGCCAGATAGCAGAATAGCCAATAATTCAATTGTCGGGTTCTGTAAAATCATTACAGAACTGACATAATATGAGACATGGTTTATATACAGTAAACCATTGCATATCCGTTAGATTTATATAAATATATAGATTTATATATTCCCTGACTTATAATGTTAGTAGTTAGTGCGTGTGTAAAATTCTGGACCTGTAGGAGTTAAATTAAATGATTAATTCACGGAAAAAAATGGCGTGGGCTCTCGTGCAATTTTCTCTGCCAGAGAGGGAAAGCCAGTGACTGTAAGCAGATATTAATAGCCTAGAGAGGGACCATGGTTATTGCCCCCCCCAGCTAAAAATCTCTGCCCCCAGCCACCCCAGAAAAGGCGCATCTGCAAGATGAGCCTATTCGGGCACTTAGCCTCTCTCTTTCCATTGCCCTGTGGTGGTGGCATATGGGGTACTAAGGGGTTAATGTAACCTTGCTATTGTAAGGTGACATTAAGCCTGGTTAATATTGGAGAGGTGTCAATAAGATACCTATACATTATTAATCCAATAGTGTGAAAGGGTTAAAAATACACACACATGCAGAATAAAGTCTTTTAATGAAATAATTGAACACACATTTTTTACATCTTTATTACACTCTCAATCCAAGTGAAGCCCTCATACATCTGTAAAAAAAATCAAAATCAAAAAGAAACAATATCCCAAACCTGTCCGCTGTACAGTTAATTCACACACTGCAATCCATCTCAAGGGGTTAAATATAGTGATGAGCGAATGTGCTCGCCACTACTCGTTACTCACCCGAGTATCACTATGCTTGGTGTACTCGGCGAGCACTGGGTATTTCCAGGATTATTCAGGGGGAGCTTGGGTCTCTGTCCTGCAATTCTGGTGCTCTTCAGAGCACCAATGACAGCGCAGGGATTGTAAGCCATGCACTGTAATGCTGCAGCCATCTTTGTTGTGGTATTACAGTGATTGGCTGGCTGCACGGCATCATCAGGTCTATAAGAGACCTGATGCGGCCCTGCTCGATGCATTCTGCTCCGGCCACCAGGTTTGCACCTTTTCTGCCCATGGCCTTCCTTGGCTCCAGGTTGAGTGTAGACAGCCATTGCTCAAACTCGGCATTGATAACTGTCTACAACTGTATGACTGAAATCCCCAAGGCATATTAATGTAAATACTTCCTGATTATGGTTAGCCATGGCTGCACAATATGGAGGTGGGGGTATTCTCTCTGCAGTGTTGGAACCTGTGTTTCATTAAGGCAGCGGTTGAGTGTACAGGTAAATGACCTAGAGGAGGTGAAGAATACAGAAACACTGGAGGAACTGTTACATAGAGAGGTTTGCTCTGCAAGCCCCGGTGATTCCAAGACTTGGTGTTTAGTGACACTTTGGTGTCTACTACTGATGAGCGAACGTGCTTGCCACTACTCGGTACTTGCCCAAGTATCACTATGCTCGGTGTACTCTGCGAGCATTGAGTATTATTCGGCGAGAGCTCGGGTCTCCGCACTGCAATTCTGACGCTCTTTAGAGCACCAATGTGCAGAGATTGCCAGCCATACACTGTAAAGCCGCAGCCATCTTTGTTTTGGTATTACAGTGATTGGCTGGCTGCACAGCGTCATCAGGTCTATAAGAGACCTGATGCCGCCCTGCTTGATGCATTCTGCTCCGGACTTAGCGAGTGTAGGGAGAGCTGCTGCTGAGATAGGGTCAGAATCGTGCTTTTAAGAGTTAGTGTAGGTCTGTAACTGTTCAGTCCACAACTCCTGAGAAACCAACAGTCCTTTTTAGGGCTAATTTGGGGGTCCCGAGATTGCAGTGCTAGGTAGGCAGGGGAATCTATGTGCGCATATCCACATCAGTGCAAAGCCTGCAGGCACTGTATGTGAGTACATAGCTCTCACTGCATACCTCCAAAATGTCCATTACTGACTGCTGCTGCTTATTTAATATATACCTAGCTGCAGTTTTCTGTGGGTTTTTTTTTCTTCAACTGATACCTGCTCCTTTTATTCTAAAGCTATCCATAGCCCCCGTATTTAACATTTATTTGCTTGTTCACACTGCCTACTACAGCCAGGTTATTGAAATCTAAGACCATGCAAATCTACCTCTCTTTTTTTTGTCCCAGACACCAGATGTGAGTGCGCCCAAATTTTTTTTTGTGTCATAGCCAACTTGTTGACACAATTAAGTAGTGCCCCAAAACATCAAGGCTATATTTTCATCAGTCTGTTATCTGAGGCTGACGGCTGGTGTATCGGTGGTGGAAAAATCGTAGCTTTACAAGCATACTTTTCATAGTTCTGTCTGCTAGCGATGTTGTACTCATTTTTTTTTTTTTTGCCAAATTTCACATACATGAGAAAAAAAAATTAGACAGTCTGTTATCTGTGGCTGTGACCTGGTGTATCGGTCGTGGAAAAATCGTAGCTTCGCAGGCATAAGTTTCATAGTTCTGTCTGCTAGCCTTGTTCCACTCTTTTTTGTTATTTTAAAAAATTTTCAAAACCCACCCAAAAAATTATACAGTCTGTTATGTCAAGCTGAGGCCTGTTGTATCTGTGGTGGAAAAATCATAGCTTCGCAGGCACAAGTTTCATAGTTCTGTCTGCTAGCCTTGTTCCACTCTTTTTTGTTAATTTAAAAAATTTTCAAAACCCACCCAAAAAATTTTACAGTCTGTTATGTCAGGCTGAGGCCTGTTGTATCTATGGTGGAAAAATCGTAGCTTCGCAGGCATAAGTTTCATAGTTCTGTCTGCTAGCATTGCGGTACTCATTTTTTATTTTTTGCAAAATTTCACATACAAGAGAAAAAAAAATTAGACAGTCTGTTATCTGTGGCTGCGGCCTGGTGTATCGGTGGTAGAAAAATCGCAGCTTCGCAGGCATAAGTTTCATAGTTCTGTCTGCTAGCCTTGTTCCACTCTTTTTTTGTTATTTTGAAAATTCTCCAAACTTCCCCCCCAAAAAAAAATTATAGTCTGTTTTGTCAGACTGGGGCCTGTTGTATCTGTGGTGGGAAAATCGTAGCTTTGCAGGCACAAGTTTCATAGTTCTGTCTGCTAGACTTGTTCCACTCTTTTTTTGTTATTTTAAAAATTCTCCAACCACACCAAAAAAAATTATACAGTCTGTTATGTCAAGCTGAGGCCTATGGTATCTGTGGTGGAAAAATCTTGGTTTTGCAGGCATACGTATCATAGTTTTGTGTGCTAGCCTTGGTCTCCTTTTTTTTTAAAGTTCACCCAAAACAAAATATTTTATACAGTCTGTTATGTCAGGCTGAGGCCTGGTGCATCTGTGGTGGAAAAATTGTGACTTTGAAGGCATACTGATCAGATATAATTTTGCTCCAAATAAATACATTAGTGTTGAGCTTTTGAAATACTTCAGCAGTCCATTTAAAATGAGCAAGGCAAGGGGCAAGGGACGGGAAAGTGGACATGATGCTGATGGTGCATGCAGAGGCAGTGGCCAAGCTGAAAGTGGGCCACAGCAAAGACCCACATCTTCTCTCTCAACCTTCCTGTCCCAGTTTCTAGGGGATCGCAGCACACCACTATTGAAGCCAGGGCAGTGCAAAACAGTTGTTGGTTGGATAGCGGATAATGCTTCCAGTCACTTAGCCACCACCACCACGTCTTCCACATGGTCAAGTCTGAGTAGCCATGAGTGTGCCCAGGATATTCCTCACCCTGATCCTCCTTCCTCCCACCATGCCGAGTGCCCTGAGACAACTGTTCCTACACTTGGACACTCCGAAGAGCTGATCAGTTTTCCCTTACAAGATTCCGTACTCTCGGCCGGTCAACTTGAAGTGGGGCCAGATGAGATCGCATGTAGCAATGCCTAAAGCTTTCACCGGCAACAGTCACACAAAAGCAATGGTTTGAAAGTGTCACAAGAGGTGGTCTATGATGAGATACAATTGCCAGAAAGTCAGGAGGAGGAGCAGGGTGCAGATGTGGAAGACGAGGTGGTGGATGACAAAGTGAATGACCCAACCTGGCAGGAGGACATGCAGAGTGAGGACAGCAGCACAAATCGGGAAAAAGGTTTATCACCCCAACAGGCAGGAAGAAGCAGTCTGGTGGCCACAGACAGAAGGCGTGCATCCATTCCCAGTAACACCAACATGAGGGAAGTTTCCATTCCAACTGTTAGATCTTCCCGAGTCTGGTTATTTTTTAAAGACTCTGCCGATAACCCCAAACAGGCCATTTGCAGCACCTGCCATGCCCGCCTCAGCAGGGGTAGCAAAACTACCAGCCTGACCACCACCAGCATGATAAGGCACATGGCTGCAAAGCAACTGACTTTGTGGACTGACCCCTAGGCTCCAGTAATGCTGTCTGCAAGGGACACCACTGTTTCTTCCACTGTTTTGCGTAGAAGCCAATCCCCAGACCACCGTGCATGTGAAGATGCCTATAGCCCTGCACCTGTTGTTGCCCACAGTCAAGCAGCACCATCATCAAGCCTGTCCACATCCTTGTCCCAGCACAGCCTTCAATTATCTATACCTCAGTCATTGGAATGCAAGTGGAATTGCCCAGCCAATGCCCCACAGGCCATAGTCCTAAATTTTAACATTTCTCTTCTGCTTGCACTTGAAATGTTGCCTTTTAGGCTCGTTGAGACAGAAGCTTTCCGCAACCTGATGGCGGCAGCCGTAAGGTACTCGGTCCCCGGGCGACACTTTTTTTCCCAGTGTGCCATACCGGCATTACACCAGCAAAGGGTTCAACAACATTACCCATGCTCTCAACAGTGCTGTTACTGGGAAGGTCCACCTAACCACAGACACATGGACAAGTGCTTGTGGCCAGGGACGGTACATCTCACTGGCAGCATGGTGGGTTAACATAGTGGATGTCGGGACCCAGTTGTACCTTGGGATGGAACACATCCTCTCCATGCTGAGGATTGCAGGCCCTACGTTAATCAGGGTTGCCCCCACAGTCTACAGCTCCTGCACCTCCTCCTCCTCCTCTTCAGCCTCCATCTCTGAAATCAACACATCAGTTAGAAGCTGGAAGCACTGCAGCACTGCCTCAGCCAAGCTGCAACAGGCTGTGCTGAAGCTAATCTGCATAGGTGACAAACCGCACAATGCAGAAGAGTTGAGGACAGCACCGAAAGAGCAGTCAGATATTTGGATGACACCGCTGAACCTACAGCCAGGCATGGTCGTGTGTGACACTGGCCGGAACCTGGTGGCAGCTCAGAGGAAAGGTGAGCTCACACACGTACCTTGCTTGGCCCATGTGCTTAACCTCATGGTTCAACATTTTCTGAAAAGCTACCCGGAGCTGCTAGTGAAAGTACGCTATCTGTCTGCCCATTTTAGAAAGTCAGCTACAGCTTCAGCCACCCTTGCCATGCTTCAGCAGTGCTGGCAGCTTCTGGCTCACCGGCTGGTGTGTGATGTCCCCACGTGCTGGAACTCTATTCTGCATATGTTGGAATGGAATTGTCTGCAGAAGAGGGCAGTTGTTGACTACCAACATCAACAAGGCCGTCGATATTCAGTTCAGACTCCACACATAAGACCTTAGGAGTGGACATGGATGTCAGACATATGTACCATCCTCCAAAACTTTGAGGACTGCACCAAGATGGTGAGCGGCAATGACACCATAATTAGTATCACCATCCCACTTCTCAGCACTCTGAAAACCTCTCTGCTTACAAATAAAGAGGATGCATTGCAGGCAGAGCACGAGGACATGGATCAAGGAACCATACAGGGGGATTACACTCAGCCCAGCCTCATGTCTTCCCAATGTGGATTGGTAGGCAATGAGGAGGAGGAGGAAGAACAGGAGCTACTTTCATGCACTGTAGACTGTACTACAAGCACAGCTGTCATACCGTCTGTTCAGCAGGGATGGCCTGAGGACAGGGAGGAGGAGGAAGAGGATGAGGAGGAGGAGGACAGCATGGTCAGTCATCCTGTTGGCGAGGACACAGAAGTCTTGCCTGTTAGCAGTCTGGCATGCATGGCTGACTTTATGGTGCACTGCTTTTCACGTGACCCTCACATTATAAAATATTTTGGTGACACTCATTATTGGTTGGTGACACTTCTAGACCCATGATACAAAGAGAACTTTCAATCTCTTCTTCCAGAGGCAGAGAGCTGTACTAAAATGTTGCAGTACCAGAGGGCCCTTGTAAGGGAATTACTTAAAAAATTCCCATGTGATAACGCTGGCATCAGACATCAGTTTATTGTACAACCAAGGAGCCCAAGCGAGAGAGACAGAAGTACAATCTATCTCAGGCAGGAGAACAATGGCAAAGTTCTGGGACAGTTTTCTCAGACCCTCCCATCGTGATGGGACAGATTCAAGGGGTGCTGTCACAAAAAGTGCAATGGTTGGGAAGATGTTGAGGGAGTACCTTGCAGATCGTACAAACATCCTCCGGAATTCCTCTGTGCCTTTTAATTATTGGGTATCCAAGCTGGACACATGGAATTAACTGGATCTCTACGCCTTGGAGGTCCTGGTCTGCCCTGCTGCTAGCATTCTGTCAGAGCGGGTTTTTAGTGCCGCTGGTGGAATTATAACAGATAAGCGCATCCGTCTGTCAACTGAAAAAGCTGACAGGCTGACGCTTATAAAAATGAATAAGGGCTGGATTGGGAAAGACTTCTGTACACCACCAAGTGAAAACAGCTAAACATAACCTCTAATACATTCTCTTTTTTGGGGAGGTGTATTCTCATGCACCTCTTCACAACCACACATGGGTATACGCTTCCCGATTTGGTCTGTTTGTTGTTATCCTCCTCCTTATCCTCATCATCATCATCATCCACAACCAGTTGAACACCAGGGTGAACGGATTCCGTGATGCCAAAGTAACAATATTTTTGGTGCAAGGGTGTTTTTATGATGCCAGTTACTAATTGGAAACCAAAACAAATGTTACTCCCACAGGGGGAAATGTCATATTATTCCCATTTATTCTTATATTTTCCATTTTCCCTATCTCTGGACAGTCCTCTAATGAGGTAGTGTAGACCTCTACAATAGAAAATTATTCAAAGACTTTTATATCATATTTTTATTTATAGCCCTGTCTCTGAGCTGTTGCTAGGGGCAAACATATCTCGTTGGACACATTCTGTCTTCAAATCTATGAACCTTTGTTCTCCCCTCCCTTTTATTATTTGCTTTCATTGGTGGATTCACTTTTGTTATTAATTTGTTTGATTTCAGTATGATTTATCTTTATGTCTCCTCATTCTCCACCACTAGATCACTAGGCTTAACGTCTTCTGTGCCGCTACAGGCAGTCCATTTTTTTGGCAAGGGTGTATATGATGCCCAGTATATTTTTAAAAAATGTGTCCCCCTTGGGGAAATGTGCACTGCGTGGATGGGCATTACAAGTCTAGGAAACCGGCTCCTTTAAATTGGGCCTAGTTTTTAATAAGGCATTCAGCAATGTCTCCTCATTCTCCACCACTAGATCACTAGGCTTAACGTCTTCTGTGCTGCTACAGACAGTCAACTTTTTGGAAAGGGTGTCTATGATGCCCATAGTATATTTTTAAAAATTTACCCCCCCCATAGGTAAATGTTTGTCAGCCCATACACTTAGTGTATGGGAATTACAAGTCTAGGTGACCCGCTCCTTTAAATTGGGCCTAGTTTTTAACCCCTTCATGACCCAGCCTATTTTGACCTTAATGACCTGGCCATTTTTTGCAATTCTGACCAGTGTCTCTTTATGAGGTAATAACTCAAGAACGCTTCAACGGATCCTATCGATTCTGAGAATCTTTCTTCGTGACATATTGATCTTCATGTTAGTGGTAGATTTAGGTCGATAATTTTTGCTTTTATTTGTGAAAAAAACTGAATTTTGGCGAAAATTTTGAAAATTTAGCAATTTTCAAATTTTGAATTTTTATTCTGTTAAACCAGAGAGTTATGTGACACAAAGTAGCTAATAAATAACATTTCCCACATGTCTACTTTACATCAGCATAATTTTGGAAACAAATTTTTCTTTTGCAAGGAAGTTATAAGGGTTAAAATTTGACCAACGATTTCTCATTTTTACAACAAAATTTACAAAACCATTTTTTTAGGGACCACCTCACATTTGAAGTCAATTTGAGGGGTCTATATGGCTGAAAATACCCAAAATTGACACCATTCTAAAAACTGCACCCCTCAAGGTGCTCAAAACCACATTCAAGAAGTTTATTAACCATTCAGGTGCTTCACAGCAGCAGAAGCAACATGGAAGGAAATGATGAATATTTAACTTTTTAGTCACAAAAATGAAATTTTAGCAGCATTTTTTTAATTTTCCCAAGGGTAAAAGGATAAAATGGACCCCAAAAGTTGTTGCACAATTTCTGAGCACGCCGATACCCCAAATGTGGGGAAGAATCACTGTTTGGGGGCACGACAGGGCTCGCAAGGGAAGGAGCGACATTTGACTTTTTGAATGAAAAATTGGCTCCAATCTTTAGCGGAAACCATGTCTTGTTTGGAGAGTCCCTGTCTACCTAAAGATTGGAGCTCCCCCACAAGTGACCCTATTTTGGAAACTAGACCCCCCAAGGAACTTATCTAGATGCATAGTGAGCACTTTCAACCCCCAAGTGCTTCACAAATTGATCCGTAAAAATGAAAAAGTACTTTTTTTCACAAAATAATTTTTTTAGCCTCAATTTTTTCATTTTCACATGGGTAACAGGATAAAATGGATCATAAAATTTGTTGGGCAATTTCTCCTGAGTACACCAATTCCTGATATGTGGGGGTAAACCACTGTTTGGGCAGATGGCAGGGCTCGGAAGGGGAGGAGCGCCATTTGCCTTTTTGAATGAAAAATTAGCTCCAATCGTTAGCGGACACCATGTCGTGTTTGGCGAGCCCCTGTGTGCCTAAACATTGGAGATCCCCCACAAGTGACAATATTTTGGAAACTAGATCCCCAAGGAACTTATCTAGATGCATAGTGAGCACTTTGAACAGCCAGGTGCTTCACAAATTGATCCGTAAAAATGAAAAAGTACTTTTTTTCACAAAACAATTCCTTTAGCCTCAATTTTTTCATTTTCTCATGGGCTACAGGATAAAATGGATCTTAAAATGTGTTGGGCAATTTCTCTTGAGTACAATGATACCTCAAATGTGGGGGTAAACCACTGTTTGGGCACACGGCAAGGCTCAGAAGGGAAGGAGTGTCACTTGACTTTTTGAATGAAAAATTAGCTCCAATCGTTAGCGGTCACCATGTCACGTTTGGAGAGCCCCTGTGTGCCTAAACATTTGAACTTCCCTACAAGTGACACCATTTTGGAAACTAGACCCCCCCAAGGAACTCATTCAGATGTATGATGAGCACTTTGATTCCCCAAGTGTTTCTCAGAAGTTTATAACGCAGAGTTTTGAAAATAAAAAATCATTTTTTTTCCTCAAAAATTATTTTTTAGCCCACAATTTTTTATTTTCACAAGGGTAGCAGGAGAAATTTGACCCCAAAAGTTGTGGTCCAGTTTGTCCTGAGTACGCTGATGCCCAATATGTTGGGGTAAACCACTGTTTGGGCACACGTCGGGGCTCAGAAAGGAAGTAGTGAAGTTTTGAAATGCAGACTTTGATGGAATGGTCTGCGGGTGTCACATTGCGTTTGCAGAGCCCCTGATGTACCTAAACAGTCGAAACCCACCACAAGTGACCCCATTTTGGAAACTAGACCCTGCAAGGAACTTATCTAGATTTTTGGTGAGCACTTTGAACCCCCAAGTGCTTTATAGAATTTTATAACGCAGAGCCAAGAAAATAAAAAATATTTTTTTTCCCCACTAAAATAATTTTTTAGCCCCCATTTTTTAATTTTTCCAAGAGTAGCAGGAGAAATTAGACCCCCAAAATTGTTGTACAATTTTTCCTGAGTACGCTTATGCCCCGTATCTTTGGGTAAACCACTGTTTGGGGACACGTCGGGGCTCGGAAGGGAGTGAGCACCATTTGACTTTTTGAAAGATTGGCTGGAATCAATGGTGGCGCCATGTCGTGATTGGAGACCCCCTGATGTGCCTAAACAGTGGAAACCCCTCAATTCTAACGTCAACACTAACCCAACACACCCCTAACCCTAATCCCAACTCTAACCATAACCGTAATCACAACCCTAACCCCAACACACCCCTAACCACAACCCTATCCCCAACACACCCCTAACCCTAATCCCAACCCTAACCCTAATCCCAACCCTAACCCCAACACACAACCAACCCTAATCCCAACCCTAACTATAACCCTAACCACAAGACTAACCCTAACCTCAACACACCCCTAACCCTAATCTTAACCCTAATTCCAACCCTAACCCTAATTCCATCCCTAACTCTAGTTCCAGCCCTAACCCTAAGGCTATGTGCCCATGTTGCGGATTCGTGTGCGGATTTTTCCGCACCATTTTTGAAAAATCCGCAGGTAAAATGCACTGCGTTTTACTTGCAGATTTACTGCGGATTTCCAGCGTTTTTTGTGCGGATTTCACTTGCGGATTCCTATTGAGGAACAGGTGTACAACGCTGCGGAATCCGCACAAAGAATTGACATGCTGCAGAAAATACAACGCAGCGTTTCCTCACTGTATTTTCCACACCATGGGCACAGCGGATTTGGTTTTCCATAGGTTTACATGGTACTGTAAATGTGATGGAAAACTGCCACGAATCCGTAGCGGCCAATCCACTGCGGATCCACAGCCAAATCTGCACCGTGTGCATATAGCCCAATTCTAACCTTAATTGCAACCCTAATTCTAACCCTAACCCTAATTTCAACCCTAACCCTAACACTAGTTCTAACCCTAGTTCTAACCCTAAACCTAGTGGAAAAATAAAGATAAATATATTTTATTTATTTCATTATTTTCCCTACCTATGGGGGTGATAAGAGGGTGCTTTATTTACTATTTTTTTTTATTTTGATCACTGTGCTATAACCTATCACATTGATCAAAATGTACCTGTAACGAATCTGCCGGCCGGCAGATTCAGCGGGTGCACTGCGCATGCACCCGCCATTTTGGAAGATGGCAGCGCCCATCCTAGATGCCGTACAGACAACAGGAGGGACCCCGGGACTCCAGAGGTATGGGAGGTGGGATCAGACATCGGGGGGGACCGGACAGGATGGAAGGGAGAGGAGGGAGAGGAAGGCAGCGGAGGGCAGTGGAGCACAGAACAGAGGAGAGGAAAGACTGACAGCAGCGGCAGATCGCCGCTGTCAGTCGGTGAATGGGGCAGATCGCGGTTTCCAGCCATGGCCGATGATATTACAGCATCGGCCATGGCTGGATTGTAATATTTCACCGAGTTTCATAGGTGAAATATTACAAATTGCTCTGATTGTCTGTTTTACTTTCAACAGCCAATCATAGCGATCGTAGCCACGTGGGGGCAAAGCCCCCCCCCCCCCGCGGACTGAAGTACCACTCCCCCTGTCCCTGAAGATCAGGTGAAATTGGAGTTCATGATGCTACAGGTAGTACAATTTTTGCCGAGCCTGTCTATGATGTCCATAAAAGATTTTTTTAAAAGGTACCCCCCATGGTGAAATGTGTCTCAGCCCATTCACTTCATGTATGGTCGGTGCAAGCCTAGTGGAACCTCTCCTTATCATTGGGCCTGGTTTTTAATGAAGCCTTCCTCCACCTCTCATTTTCCACCACTAGATCACCAGGGTTCACGTGTTCTGTGCTGCTACAGACAGTCAATTTTTGGCAAGGGTGTCTGTGATCCGAATTAAATATTTTTTTACAGATGTATCCCCCATGGGGAAATGTTTGTCAGCACATACACTTAGTGTATGGGCATTACAAGTCTAGGAGAGACGTTCCTTAACATTGGGCCTAGTTTTTAATAATGATTTCCTCCACATATCATCATTCTCTTCCACTAGAACACCATGGTGAACATGTTGTGCTGCTACAGACATTCAATTTTTGGCCAAGGGCGTCTATGATCCCCATAAATAATTTTTCAAAAATGTAACCCCCATGTGGAAATGTTTGTCAGCCCATACACTTAGTGTATGGGCATTACAAGTCTAGGAGACACACTCCTTTGTAATGGGACAATTTTTTTTATGAGGCCCTCCTCCATGTTTCTTCTAAAGGGGATTGGGGTGCGTGCAAATTTGAGTCAAGGTGGAACTTGCATTCAATGCATAAGGAAACAGTATGGCGGGACCAACTGAAGAATGTGAAGTGGGTTTTTCCTGTGGCCATCCAGTACCTGGGTTTAAATGCTTATTGGGCTGCATAAGACTTGATAGCAGGGCAGGCCTTGCAGGTAATACATAAGAAAACAGTATGACAGGACCAACTGAAGAATGTGAAGTGGGTTTTCCTGTGGCCATCTAGTACCTGGGTTCAAAGGCTTATTGGGATGCAAATAACTTGATAGAAGGGCAGGCCTTGCAGGTAATACATAAGAAAACAGTATGGCAGGACCAACTGAAGAATGTGAAGTGGGTTTTCCTGTGGCCATCCAGTACCTGGGTTCAAAGGCTTATTGGGGTGCATATGACTTGGTAGCAGGGCAGGCCTTGTATTCAATGCAACATTTTTTCAGGAGGCCCTCCTACACTTCTCGTGAAAGGGGTATTGGGGTGCGTTGTAATTGTTGGCAACCCAGCCACTCACTGCATAGGCAATAACAGCATAGGAGACCCACTGTTTAATAATGGCCCTTTAAGAATATTAATGCCACCTGATGCCCCTCTAAAAATAGGCTTTGTGACGTTAAGAGTCCCTCGTTCATAAATTAAGCAAGATTTGTCTCCTTATGTGTAACACACCATATGGTCAGCTAGGGTTGTTAAATGTTACAATGACATTTCCTAGTGAATGCATTTGTATGGGTTGAAAGCAATGTTAAAGTTGAAAAACGCTTCAAAAACGCTGGGTGTGAACATAGCCCAAGTGGTGGAGGAACATTTTGGTCTGGGATTAATTATTTTGCCTTATATACAAGTCATTTCCCAGCAAAATCCATTGTGGTTTTGCTTCTCAATGTTTTTTGGTGCACCTGTAAAAATGGCATGAAACTCTGACAACATTGCTTACAGCTGTGAGCTTGGAGTCAGAAAGGCTTCCAGGGGCGATCCCCATGATGTTCCCATGTAATTTGAGCAGTGTTTCCATCATTTTCAGATGTTTTTAGACCTTAAAAGGACCCCTGGGGGGATCGCGGTAAAAATACTCGGGTTTCCCATAGACTTACATTGGGCTCATTGCTCGGGTCCAGTACCCGAGTACTCCAATTTGCTCAACCTGATCAACAAGCACCCGAGCATTTTAGTGCTCGGTCATCACTAGTTAAATAGTTTACAAGCCGGAGCGGTGCTAATGCTACTGGCTGGGCTGTAAACCATGGAGGAATGAATAAAAAGCTGCATTTGCAGCCTCCCCGCCTGACCGGACATGAACTCATTAGTGTGGGAAAGTTTCTGAACATTTTCCCACGCTGTCAAGTTCACCGCATCAGGTGGGGAGTCTGCGCAGCTTAAGTGACGTCAGCGGTACCATGGTCCCTCTCTAGGTATTAATATCTGCCTTCGGTCACTGGCTTTCCCTCTCTGGAGGAGAAAATTGCACGGGAGCCCACGCCAGTTTTTTCCGTGAATTAATCCTTTAATTTAACACCTACAGCTCCAGAATTTTACACACACACTACATACATTATTAGTCAGGGACATATATAAATCTAACGAATATGCAATGGTTTACTGTATGCAAACCATGTCTCATAACCTGTCATATTCTGTAATGATTTTACAGAATCTGGCAACTGAATTATCGCCTATTCTGCTATCTAACTCTCTACTCTCTATGAAATATAAATATAGATATAGATATATGCGTGTCATTGACATATATACTGTATATGTAGCGAAATATGTATAGGTATATATGTGTGACTAGCAGTAATTTAACATCTGTCTTGAGACTGCAGGTCTCACAGGGGTCACAGCATATTTTATCCTGAGAAAGCAGTCTATTGTCTGCAATCTCACCAGGTGGTCTTGCTAAGAACCAGGAAGGGGAAATGTTTCACACAGTCAGCTCTTTTGAAGAGAGATGTCAATTACAGCCTGACACTATCTATCTGTGAGAAACTTTACACAGGGAATTTCAGAGGAAATAATATATTCATTGGTTTAGTGTTCACGGCCCAGTCACAAACAAGCAATTATAAATATTAACATGAGGGGCTGATCTAGAAATTTGACCTCCAGGGTGACTCTATAAATTAGACCTACACACAAAGGGAAATGTTCACAGATTGAGGGGCAGCCAAGCTGATGTGTTCCAGTCCATATTCGTCCCCTTCCCTCAGGGAGCAGAAAGCAGACTACAAAGTTAGGCATTTCTGTAAGTTTTCTCCCATTTATTTTTATAACTGTTTTGCATATTTGTATGTCACTTTTTATTACCATATACTCCAGGATCGGCGGTAATGCTACCGCCGGTAAGACTGTCAGTCAGAGCACTGCGGGGTCATGCTGTCACATGTCAGTATGACCCTGCAGCTGTTACTGTGCCCTACAGCAGTGACCCATGGTAAAACGCTTACTGCAGGTCAGCAGGCGTGGGCTGATAAGACTTCTCCTTCCATCAGGCTATGTCTGCTGTCACAGAAAACAGTGATGACAGGGAGAAGTAGCCTCAACAGCCAGCGCCTGTGCTCACACTTAAAAACAAAACACAACATTTAAAATAATTACATACATATTCAAATAAAAATAATAAACACATAATAAACAATTATGCTTGCCTAACACCAAATCCTGATGCCCTCGTCTCTTAGAAAAAATGTAAAATAAAAAAAACATATACTCACCTTTACCCCTAATTCCCGATGCCCTCATCGCCTACAAAAAAGTAAAAAATAATAAACCACCATATACTCACCTGTCCGCCGCAGTCCATGCAATCCCAAGTGTCACACAATGATCTCACATGTAGAAAAGTCACATCTGTAGATGTGGCAGCTCTCTCTGGCCACCGGTGATACACTGACAGGAGGTGATCGCTCCCACAGTGCATCACTGAGCTGTCATGAGAGAGTTCACCAAAATTCATCAGCTGATCTGCTCCGGTGCTCTCACTTGCAGCACCACTGCATGAGAAGTTTCTCACCCAGCAGTGGAGCACTGGAGCTGAATAGCTGATGAACTCTAGTGAAATCTCTCATGGCAGCTCAGTGATGCACTGCGGGAGTGATTACCTCCTGTTAGTGTATCACTGGCAGTCTTTGAGAGGAGTCATATCAGTTACTCCTCTCAAAGTCATCAGGATCATCGTGAGACATTATGGATTATCTTCTCTGCAGACAGGGGAGGAATATTGTGGTTTATTATTTTATTTTTGTTGCAGGAGACATTGGCATCAGTGGATTAGGTGTTTGGTAAGTATGGTTTAATAAGATTCAATAAAGTAATCTGTCATTATTTCAAATAAAACACTTTATGTTGGGAGGTTGTGTTTTTTATACAATATCACTATACGGTTAGTAATGGATAGGTGTCTTATAGATGCCTCTTCTGTACTAACCTGTGGGCTTGATGTCATCTGACAATACAAAGGTGATATCAACCCCACAAATATGAACCACACTTGCCACCTCTACAGGGCAAGTGTGAACAGCTAGGCTAAGCACCACATTTGGCACATCTTATAGATTCGCTTTTGCTGGTTAGATTTTTTTTGTGGGGTCCCCTTGAAAACTAGCCAGTAAAGGCTAAGAAAATGGCTGTGAGCTGATATTAATAACCTGGGAACACTTATGGCTATTGGCTTATTCTCAGAATATTAACATTAGCCCTCAGCTGTTGGCTTTCCCTCTGCTAGTTATTAGAATTGCACAGGAGCCCACGCAATTTTTCTTCTTTGAAATTAAAAGTTGCTGTTTGGCTACAGCCTATGTATGTTCATTCTGTTAATGCTCCAACATAGGCTGGTGACAATGTGTGTGTTTTTCTGTGTGTTTGCTTGTGTGTTGGTGTTTACTTATGGGATTAGTAGTAAGGGTGTCGGGCTGACACCTTTTCATTTTTCCTTACTAAGGGTACTGTCACACAATGCAATTTTGGTCGCTACGACGGCACGATCCATGACGTCGCAGCGTCGTATGATTATCGCTCCAGCGTCGTAGACTGTGGTCGCACTTTGCAATCACGGCGCTGGAGCGATGCCGAAGTCCCCGGGTAACCAGGGTAAACATCGGGTTACTAAGCGCAGGGCCGCGCTTAGTAACCCGATGTTTACCCTGGTTACCAGCGTAAACGTAAAAAAAACAAACAGTACATACTCACATTCCGGTGTCTGTCCCCCGGCGTCCTGCTTCTCTCCACTGTGTAAGCACCATAGCCGGAAAGCAGAGCGGTGACGTCACCGCGTCACCGCTGTGCTCGCTTTCCGGCCGGCAGGCGCTCACAGTGCAGAGAAGCTGAGACGCCGGAGGACAGACACCGGAATGTGAGTATGTACGGTTTGTTTTTTTTACGTTTACGCTGGTAACCAGGGTAAACATCGGGTTACTAAGCGCGGCCCTGCGCTTAGTTACCCGATGTTTACCCTGGTTACAAGCGAACACATCGCTGTATCGCTGTCACACACAACGATCCAGCGATGTCAGCGGGTGATCAAGCGACGAAAGAAAGTTCCAAACGATCTGCTACAACGTACGATTCTCAGCAGGGTCCCTGATCTCTGCTGCGTGTCAGACACTGCGATATCGTAACGATATCGCTAGAATGTCACGAATCGTACCGTCGTAGCGCTGAAAATTGCACTGTGTGACAGTACCCTAAGCCTAAGGCTAGGTGTCAATGACAGCTGTTGATACCAAGCCATAATCCCATTACTCTGATGCTATTGCATCAGAATGAAAAAGGTGGTTGAACAAAAAAATATATCACAAAACTTTTTTTTTTAAATATCGTGATTTAGCTCAAAAAAGCCTTCATTGCTGTAGAAACGCATACAAAAACGCACCAAAAATCGCGACAAAATGCGTGTTTTTGCCGCAGCATTTTTGCTGCCAAAAATGCAGAAATCTTGCAGAAAATTCAGCAAGCAAGTACTCAATGTGTGCACATAGCCTAATGGTAATTAGAGATGAGTAAATTGATTTGATGCAAGTATAATTTCTAAAAAAAATTTAGAACATTTGCTGGATCCGGTGAGTTTGAAAAATCTGTAATTTGATTTACATGAATCCCTCAAAATGCCCACTGCTATTTTACACAGTGCAGAAGATTGCATCAGCCAGAGGATCATGACATCTTCTGTGACCATGTGAACTTCCCAATAATGCTTGCAGTTATCATATCACATCGCAGTATAGCAGAGCATATCATAGCCTGCATAAAAGCCAAGGCAGGGAACACAGCACACTAACAATTTTGGATTGAATTTGTTTAGTGGAAGTATGTCACAACTCACAGCTTAGCAATTGAAATAGGGAGAATGAGCTTTAGAAAAAAGGCAAAAAACACAGAATGTTACCATCCATTTACCCATAGCCATGTATAGTATGCAGAGGTCTCTTTGGCATTAATAATAAGGCTGGGTTTGCATTTAAGAGCTTCAAAGAGGTTAGGTACACTCCTAAGAAACCTCAGATTGTCATACATGTCTTTTCAACTACTGCATTTTAAACAGTAAACTGCAGTGAACTGCATAATACCTATGAACGATACATGCAGTCTGCAATTTAAATTATTTTTATTCTCCTTTAAATATTAGATTCTATATTTCTGCTTATGAATTAAAATTGTAACCTATGAAATTTCTAACATTTTTAATGAATGCAATGAATGTAAGAAATTCCAACAATACAGTGTAAAGAGTAGTAAAAATGGTTTAAATTAAGAGCACCTTCTTCTCAATATATTAGGCATGCATTGAAAGAAATGCCTCTGTAAAATGTATGTGATTAAAACATATTTGGCTCATTTATTTATTGGAAAATATGACCTTTGAGAATATTTTTCTCAATAATAAGGAAAGTTTTCACAATATTATCTGAAGTAATTAGCAGTTTCTGCTTGTGTTTACATGCATAGCAGTTGTAAAATATGGTGACCTGCTGAGTTTTTTAAAACAGCTATAATGATGGCTCATAGAGAGCTACAGACTTGCCAGGCTTCTGTTGGGAATACTTCAGAGGAGAAGCATGCAGCTTTCCCTTGGGGTTTTAAGAACCTCTTTGATTTAATCAGTTTGCTTTTTATCACTTTCAAGGAGAAAGTCAGTGTCTTACCTCTTGCAAGATCGGAAATGTTTTCAGCTATGGCTACAAGAAAGGAAAATCTTTAAACTTTTAGTAACTTTTTATAATTTGAAATATTTATCTAAATGTTGTTGCTAAAATTCAGTTTTTAATGCCACTACTTATTAATTCTCTAGATTTAATAGTTTGATTTCACTGTAGGCAAAGATCTTACCTGTATAAAGAGACCCTGGCTAAGGCAAAGGGGATTGTTGATGCCTCCTCTTCAACCCACAACTTGGTGAACATGACATGATAATTGTATGTATGTAATGAAAATAATTCATCTCTTATGATAGTGCATGTAATAATCTTGTAATAAGGTGTTTATCAAAATTATATAGTTACTTAGTTTGAAAAAAAACATGGGTCCATGAAGTTCAACTTTTTTCTAGCAGTTATAAATCACTAGATTATTTATATCCCCCAATGCCATTTGTTGTGAGAAAAGCATCCAGTATTTTTTATAAAAGCTTTTATAGTACCTGCTATTGCTATTGCTACCTCTTATGGTAGAGTATTCCACAGTCTGACTGCACTAACTGTAAAGAAACCTTTTCCTTTTTTAGATGCCAGAATCACCTTTCCTCAAAACGTATTGAATATGCCCAGGTCATTTGTGAGGTCTTTGGAAGAAATAAATTATGTGACAGTCCTTTGTACTGACCACATAAGTGTTGACACATATAAATGAGATCACCTCTAAGGTGTCTTGTAAGTAAGCTAAACAAGCCCAACATTTCTAAACTCTCATTAACCCTTCATGATATATGGTGTATATTTACATCATCGGCTGCATCCCTGCCTTTGATGTGGTCTCTGGCACATCTTTCCCTGCACTTGATGGCTGATTTAATCAGCCATCATGTGCCTCTAACAGCCGCAGGTGGATGACAACACTGCTCATCATAATCGATGGTTCTCATGGAGCTCAGAAAGAGACGAAAGTCGCTGTTGCTCAAATCCTATGCAATCTCTGAATGAGGCTCCATAGCCTTTGATGTTTGGAATCGAGCAATGTCATGGGAAGTGCTGGACTATGTCAGACCAGCGTATGAACTTTGTTTTAGAAAAAATTGGTGAACGAGTGACAGTGTATTGTTTTTCTTTTTCTTTACGTCTTTCAGGTTTCCAGTTGTGGATTACATCTGATTCCATGGACTGTGTTGCATTCTCTGGACTACATCTGACTTGCATGGCTTTTTTTTCCAATAAATTGGTAAATCAGGGAAAGAGTTGGGGAGTGATTTTTAAAATAAAATATTTATGAGTGCATGTTTTTTTCTTTTCATTTACTGAGCTAATAATGTGGTTGTATGATAGATTCCTCTTATTACCAACACCAGGGCTTGATTTCAACTGTGATTTGGACAATTCACAGCTAGAGATGGGTGGACACCTGAATGTTTGGGTCTGATGTGTTTGGCCGAACAGTTACCAAAAGTTCAGGTTCGGGTACCAGAACTGTCATGATTCTCAATGGCGAGAGAACATAGCCCAGCATATATGAGAACTAGCTCTTGGAAGATGGAAACTATACTGACCATGAACTAAACCTGCCGCACAACTAGAAGTGGCCGGGTAGCATGCCTACGTTTTTTAACCCTAGATGCCCAGCGCCAGCCGGAGAACTACCTAATCCTAGCAGAGGAAAAGACAGTCCTGGCTCACCTCTAGAGAAATTTTCCCAAAAGGCAGACAGAGGCCCCCACATATATTGGCGGTGATTTTAGATGAAATGACAAACGTAGTATGAAAATAGGTTTAGCAAAATCGAGGTCCGCTTTCTAGATAGCAGGAAGACAGAAAGGACACTTTCATGGTCAGCAGAAAACCCTATCAAAACACCATCCAGAAATTCCTTTAAGACTCTAGCATTAACTCATAACACCAGAGTGGCAATTTCCGATCACAAGAGCTTTCCAGACACAGTAACGAAACAGCAGCTGTGAACAGGAACAAAATGCAAAAACACACAAGGACAAAAGTCCAACTTAGCTGGGAGTTGTCTAGTAGCAGGAACAAGCACAGAAGGCTTCTGATTACATTGTTGACCGGCAAGAAACTGACAGAGGAGCAAGGTTATATAGCGACTCCCACATCCTGATAGGAGCAGGTGAACAGAGGGGATGATGCACACAAGTTCAATTCCACAAGTGGCCACCGGGGGAGCCCAGAATCCAATTTCACAACAGTACCCCCCCCTCAAGGAGGGGGCACCGAACCCTCACCAGAACCACCAGGGCGATCAGGATGAGCCCTATGAAAGGCACGGACAAGATCGGAGGCATGAACATCAGAGGCAGTGACCCAAGAATTATCCTCCTGACCGTATCCCTTCCATTTGACCAGATACTGGAGTCTCCGTCTGGAAACACGAGAGTCTAAGATCTTTTCCACAACGTACTCCAACTCACCCTCAACCAACACCGGAGCAGGAGGCTCAACGGAAGGCACAACCGGTACCTCATACCTGCGCAACAACGACCGATGAAAAACACTATGAATCGAAAAGGATGCAGGGAGGTCCAAACGGAAGGACACAGGGTTAAGAATCTCCAATATCTTGTACGGGCCGATGAACCGAGGCTTAAACTTAGGAGAAGAAACCCTCATAGGGACAAAACGAGAAGACAACCACACCAAGTCCCCAACACAAAGCCGAGGACCAACACGACGACGGCGGTTGGCAAAAAGCTGAGTCTTCTCCTGGGACAACTTCAAATTGTCCACCACCTGCCCCCAAATCTGATGCAACCTCTCCACCACAGCATCCACTCCAGGACAATCCGAAGATTCCACTTGACCGGAGGAAAATCGAGGATGAAACCCCAAATTACAGAAAAACGGGGACACCAAGGTGGCAGAGCTGGCCCGATTATTGAGGGCGAACTCCGCCAAAGGCAAAAAAGCAACCCAATCATCCTGATCCGCAGACACAAAACACCTCAAATATGTCTCCAATGTCTGATTAGTCCGCTCGGTCTGGCCATTAGTCTGAGGATGGAAAGCAGACGAAAAAGACAAATCTATGCCCATCCTAGCACAGAATGCCCGCCAAAATCTAGACACGAATTGGGTCCCTCTGTCAGAAACGATATTCTCAGGAATACCATGCAAACGAACAACATTTTGAAAAAACAGAGGAACCAACTCGGAAGAAGAAGGCAACTTAGGCAAGGGAACCAGATGGACCATCTTAGAGAAACGGTCACACACCACCCAGATGACAGACATCTTCTGAGAAACAGGCAGATCCGAAATAAAATCCATCGAGATGTGCGTCCAAGGCCTCTTCGGGATAGGCAAGGGCAACAACAATCCACTAGCCCGAGAACAACAAGGCTTGGCCCGAGCACAAACGTCACAAGACTGCACAAAGCCTCGCACATCTCGTGACAGGGAAGGCCACCAGAAGGACCTTGCCACCAAATCCCTGGTACCAAAGATTCCAGGATGACCTGCCAACGCAGAAGAATGAACCTCAGAGATGACTCTACTGGTCCAATCATCAGGAACAAACAGTCTACCAGGTGGGCAACGATCAGGTCTATCCGCCTGAAACTCCTGCAAGGCCCGCCGCAGGTCTGGAGAAACGGCAGACAATATCACTCCATCTTTAAGGATACCTGTGGGCTCCGAATTACCAGGGGAGTCAGGCTCAAAACTCCTAGAAAGGGCATCCGCCTTAACATTCTTAGAACCCGGTAGGTACGACACCACAAAATTAAACCGAGAGAAAAACAACGACCAGCGCGCCTGTCTAGGATTCAGGCGCCTGGCAGACTCAAGGTAAATTAAATTTTTGTGGTCAGTCAATACCACCACCTGATGTCTGGACCCCTCAAGCCAGTGACGCCACTCCTCAAAAGCCCACTTCATGGCCAAAAGCTCCCGATTCCCAATATCATAATTCCGCTCGGCGGGCGAAAATTTACGGGAAAAAAAGCACAAGGTCTCATCACGGAGCAGTCGGAACTTCTCTGCGACAACACCGCCCCAGCTCCGATTTCAGAAGCGTCGACCTCAACCTGAAAAGGAAGAGCAACATCAGGCTGACGCAACACTGGGGCGGAAGAAAAGCGGCGCTTGAGCTCCCGAAAGGCCTCCACAGCATCAGGGGACCAATCAGCAACATCAGCACCCTTCTTAGTCAAATCAGTCAATGGTTTTACAACATCAGAAAAACCAGCAATAAATCGACGATAAAAGTTAGCAAAGCCCAAAAATTTCTGAAGACTCTTAAGAGAAGAGGGTTGCGTCCAATCACCAATAGCCTGAACCTTGACAGGATCCATCTCGATGGAAGAGGGGGAAAAAATGTATCCCAAGAAAGAAATCTTTTGAACCCCAAAAACACACTTAGAACCCTTCACACACAAGGAATTAGACCGCAAAACCTGAAAAACCCTCCTGACCTGCTGGACATGAGAGTCCCAGTCATCCGAAAAAATCAGAATATCATCCAGATACACAATCATAAATTTATCCAAATAATCGCGGAAAATGTCATGCATAAAGGACTGGAAGACTGAAGGGGCATTTGAAAGACCAAAAGGCATCACCAAATACTCAAAATGGCCCTCGGGCGTATTAAATGCGGTTTTCCACTCATCCCCCTGCTTGATTCGCACCAAATTATACGCCCCACGGAGATCAATCTTAGAGAACCACTTGGCCCCCTTTATACGAGCAAACAAATCAGTAAGCAGTGGTAACGGATATTGATATTTAACCGTGATTTTATTCAAAAGTCGATAATCAATACACGGCCTCAAAGAGCCGTCTTTCTTAGACACAAAGAAAAAACCGGCTCCTAAGGGAGATGACGAAGGACGAATATGTCCCTTTTCCAAGGACTCCTTTATATATTCTCGCATAGCAGCGTGTTCAGGCACAGACAGATTAAATAAACGACCCTTAGGGTATTTACTACCCGGAATCAAGTCTATGGCACAATCGCACTCCCGGTGCGGAGGTAGTGAACCAACCTTGGGTTCTTCAAAAACGTCATGAAAGTCAGACAAGAATTCAGGAATCTCAGAGGGAATAGATGATGAAATGGAAACCAAAGGTACGTCCCCATGAGTTCCTTTACATCCCCAGCTTAACACAGACATAGCTCTCCAGTCGAGGACTGGGTTATGAGATTGCAGCCATGGCAATCCCAACACCAAAACATCATGTAGATTATACAGCACCAGAAAGCGAATAACCTCCTGGTGATCCGGATTAACACGCATAGTCACTTGTGTCCAGTATTGTGGTTTATTACTAGCCAATGGGGTGGAGTCAATCCCTTTCAGAGGTATCGGAGCCTCCAGTGGCTCCAAATCATACCCACAGCGTTTGGCAAAGGACCAATCCATAAGACTCAAAGCAGCGCCAGAGTCGACATAGGCGTCCGCGGTAATAGATGACAAAGAACAAATCAGGGTCACAGATAGAATAAACTTAGACTGTAAAGTGCTAATTGAAACAGACTTGTCAGGCTTCTTAGTACGCTTAAAGCATGCTGATATAACATGAGTTGAATCACCACAATAGAAGCACAACCCATTTTTTCGTCTAAAATTCTGCCGCTCGCTTCTGGACAGAATTCTATCACATTGCATATTTTCTGGCGTTTTCTCAGTAGACACCGCCAAATGGTGCACAGGTTTGCGCTCCCGCAGACGCCTATCGATCTGAATAGCCATCGTCATGGACTCATTCAGACTCGCAGGCACAGGGAACCCCACCATAACATCCTTAATGGCATCAGAGAGACCTTCTCTGAAAATCGCCGCCAGGGCGCACTCATTCCACTGAGTAAGCACAGACCATTTGCGGAATTTTTGGCAGTATATTTCAGCTTCATCTTGCCCCTGAGACAAGGACATCAAGGCCTTTTCCGCCTGAAGCTCTAAATGAGGTTCCTCATAAAGCAACCCCAAGGCCAGAAAAAACGCATCCACATTGAGCAACGCAGGATCCCCTGGTGCCAATGCAAAAGCCCAGTCTTGAGGGTCGCCCCGGAGCAAGGAAATTACAATCCTGACCTGCTGTGCAGGGTCTCCGGCAGAGCGAGACTTCAGGGACAAAAACAATTTGCAATTATTTTTAAAATTTTGAAAGTGAGATCTATTCCCCGAGAAGAACTCAGGCAAAGGAATTCTAGGCTCAGACATAGGTGCATGAACAACAAAATCTTGCAAATTTTGTACCTTTGTGGCGAGATTATTCAAACCTGTAGCTACACTCTGAAGATCCATTTGAAACAGGTGAACACAGAGCCATTCAAGGATTAGAAGGAGAGAAAGAGAGGAAGGCTGCAGTATAGGCAGACTAGCAAGTGATTCAATTAAGAGCACACTCAGAACTAGAGGAAAAAAAAAAAAAATTGTAGCAGACTTCTTTTTTCTCTCCTTTCTCAGCCAGTAATTTAACCCTTTTTTGGGCCGGTCAAACTGTCATGATTCTCAATGGCGAGAGAACATAGCCCAGCATATATGAGAACTAGCTCTTGGAAGATGGAAACTATACTGACCATGAACTAAACCTGCCGCACAACTAGAAGTGGCCGGGTAGCATGCCTACGTTTTTTAACCCTAGATGCCCAGCGCCAGCCGGAGAACTACCTAATCCTAGCAGAGGAAAAGACAGTCCTGGCTCACCTCTAGAGAAATTTTCCCAAAAGGCAGACAGAGGCCCCCACATATATTGGCGGTGATTTTAGATGAAATGACAAACGTAGTATGAAAATAGGTTTAGCAAAATCGAGGTCCGCTTTCTAGATAGCAGGAAGACAGAAAGGACACTTTCATGGTCAGCAGAAAACCCTATCAAAACACCATCCAGAAATTCCTTTAAGACTCTAGCATTAACTCATAACACCAGAGTGGCAATTTCCGATCACAAGAGCTTTCCAGACACAGTAACGAAACAGCAGCTGTGAACAGGAACAAAATGCAAAAACACACAAGGACAAAAGTCCAACTTAGCTGGGAGTTGTCTAGTAGCAGGAACAAGCACAGAAGGCTTCTGATTACATTGTTGACCGGCAAGAAACTGACAGAGGAGCAAGGTTATATAGCGACTCCCACATCCTGATAGGAGCAGGTGAACAGAGGGGATGATGCACACAAGTTCAATTCCACAAGTGGCCACCGGGGGAGCCCAGAATCCAATTTCACAACACAGAACAGTCCCCGGACCCAAATCCATAACTGGACCCCATTCACTTGAATGGGGGGCCTGAACATACAGTGTTTTCCATGCTGTCATGTGCATTTATCAACCTTAGTATGGGCTAATTCAGTTGTCAATGTTTAAAGATCACACAAAATCCTACCGCTGCCATCTTGGGAAAGATGACAGGAGAGAGATCAAGCAGAATCCCTCCTTTGGCACAACATGTGATGAACCCGCACCTCGCCACCTGACCTGAGTACTATTACCTCACTTGCACCAAGTTGATGATCCCCACCCCCTGGGAACAAGTAACGCTAGCTTGGCACAGTTTTACACACGGGTCCAGGGAAGCATGGGGAGTGAGAGAATGTGGCCCATGCAGTCACTGACATGGAATCACACTCACTCACAATCCTGCCAGGCTGAGAGGCCCCTTTCATTAGCACCCGTGAAACAGAGCTCTGCCAGCAGGTAGGTCTTTCACCAGTTCCTTGTTAGCTCACTCCTTTAATAGGATTATATCGGGGGAGAAACCAGCCCTGGTAGCATGGGAAGTTAAACTGAGAAAAGGACATGTGGATCAAGATAAAAGAGCAGCCCAAGGTTAAATTATATATTTATTTGCCTTAAGGGCACACTAGACAGTACGCTATTTGCACAATGGTTATACATATACAATGGTTAGATATGTAAATATAAATAGTGGTAGGGCAAAAATAAATAAATAAATACATTTCTATTTTTTAATAGCGCTAACATATTCTGCAGCACTTTACAGTTTGCAAACATTATCATCGCTGTCACCGATGGAGCTCACAATCTAAATTCCCTATCAGTATGTCTTTGGAATGTGGGAGGAAACCGGAGTGCCTGGAGGAAACCCACACAAACACGGGGAGAACATACAAACTCATTGCAGATGTTGTCCTTGGTAGGATTTGAACCCATGACTCCAAGGCTGCAAGGCTGCAGTGCTAACCACTGAGATATAGGCAGAATATATGTCAATTATCGGATGATGTTAGATTATGGGTGCAATGGCCGCATGGGGCATGGGCTGGCAGCTATCTCCTAGGTCCCTTCTTAGCACGTTACTCAACGCTGCCCCCACATCCAAAGTGGACTGTATGCATAACAGAGAGAGGGACCAAATGGCCATACACTAGCCTTTATCCCCTTTGGCTCACTCATTTCCTGCCCTCTGGGCTGAACCTAACCCCCTCCCCTTGCCAATGTAGCTGCAAACTCCAAAACCTATGAAAGATGATAACTCCTTTATGGACAGTCCTTGGGTAGCGATTCTGGCACCATAGTATCCAGCTGGGCCCCTACTAAGCATTAAGATCTATCACAGCATTGCTATCTGGTTTGTTCTCTAGATCTCCATACCCCTGGGTGCTAGAATGGGTCGAGACCAAGCCGGGCACTCGCCATGTTCTGAGGATCTTGGAACTATACACAATGTATGGCTAGAACATATAGTATCACCATAACACCTAATGGAATTATAGCTGACTCAGCAAAACAGCAAGCAAGCCTTTTGTTCTGTTCTGAGCTGACTCAAGGTGTGAGATCTATCATTCATAGCTCTTTGAGGCCTGACCCCCCTGCTGAGCTAGCTGCATGCTGAAGTGGGTTTTATAATTCCATACCAGGCAGGCTACAAACAATTGGCATGAAATTATATCTTCAATATTCTTCACAATAAGAGACTCGAGTATTAAGGTACCGTCACACTAAGCGACGCTGCAGCGATACAGACAACAATGCCGATCGCTGCAGCGTCGCTGTTTGGTCGCTGGAGAGCTGTCACACAGACCGCTCTCCAGCGACCAACCATGCCGAGGTCCCTGGGTAACCAGGGTAAACATCGGGTTGCTAAGCGCAGGGCCGCGCTTAGTAACCCGATGTTTACCCTGGTTACCAGTGTAAAATGTAAAAAAACAAACAGTACATACTCACAGTCGCGTCCCCCGGCGTCCGCTTCCTGCACTGACTGAGCGCCGGCCCTAACAGCACAGCGGTGACGTCACCGCTGTGCTGTGCTTTCACTTCACGGCCAGCGCTCAGTCAGTGCAGGAAGCGGACGGCGGGGGACGCGAAGGTGAGTATGTACTGTTTGTTTTTTTACATTTTACACTGGTAACCAGGGTAAACATCGGGTTACTAAGCGCGGCCCTGCGCTTAGTAACCCGATATTTACCCTGGTTACCATTGTAAAACATCGCTGGTATCGTTGCTTTTGCTGTCAAACACAACGATACACGGCGATCTGACGACCAAATAAAGTTCTGAACTTTAATCAACGACCAGCGATATCACAGCAGGATCCTGATCGCTGCTGCGTGTCAAACACAACGATATCGCTATCCTTGGACGCTGCAACGTCACGGATCGCTAGCGATATCGTTTAGTGTGACGGTACCTTTATACTCCTGTCTATTTAATTTATCAACCTTATTATGGATTAATTAAGTTGTCAGTGTTTTATCTGGTACACAAAAGGTGGTCTTTGTTTCATCAGTGTGCTTCATCAAAGCATTAATTAGTGTAACATAAAAGAAGGAAAGAAAGCACAATATGTGCACATCAACCAAGACCACAGATTATATAGATTAGTCAAAGGCTCACCTTTAGTGGTTATGCATCCAGGCACAACCTTGTGGTAAACGTGTTAATCAATGGGGCTGCTGCCCCACCCATTGGATCCCCCCAGGATCCAGAACATGTTGATTTGTTAGCCAACAATCACTTCTTTTTGCATAATAGTAGTAACCATCACACATGCTATATGCTGCCTGAAGAAGGAGCAGGAACTTATCCAAAATGCATAGATTTAAAAACTTACTTTTCTCGGTCTGGACTGGACGTTTATGGGCAGCGTTGTAAATTCACCTAAACAAGAAATCTCTCTCCTTAGTTTAATCAGTGTGTCAGTTTTTGCGATCAGTTTCATCAGTTTTTGTCAAATGGAAAAAAACTAATGGAAGTTTTTTAAGCTTTTTCTCTCAATCAGTGAAAATTGGTCAGTGCATGAATGATATCTGAGTGCTGTCTGATTTTTTCACAGACCCACAGACTTACACTGTATCTCCATGTTTTGGTATGGATCACTCTTCACGAACATGTGAAGCTCCATAGACTTTAAAATGTATGGGTTTTATCAGAGACAAACATGGATAGAACTCGTAAATGGAAAAACTGATGTCTGAATGAGCCCTATTACTGATATTAAAAATGGTTTAGATGGAGTACAGCTTCACACGCTGGACAAGTGATCAATGCACAAATAGTGTGCACATTAATAATGTTGAAACTATGATGAACCCCCACTAGAAACGAATTAATTAAAATGATATAAAGGGACACTACAAGTATGTACAGGTGTAGGACAAATAGGTGTAGCATTTTCTCACATGACACACATGTTTAAAATATATTGTTAATGCAAACTATATTTCAAAAACTGTACCACTATTACTTCTGCACAAATTTTATTGTAAAATACAATTTGTCAATTGAAAGCTGAAGAACATTCTCTCACGATATTTCTGTGAGCGTCACATTTATATAAATAGCTATGGCAGAAAACCATGTACACACTGCAAAAACAATCACATTCAGATTTTTCAAACAGATTTTTAACTTTCACATACATTTCTGCAATCAAATCTACCAATGAATAAGAAAACTTTTCCGATCATTGCTTAACCAAAAGTGCGCAATACTTAAACATGTCCACACTGCAGCAATACCCTTTAAGGGCTGTCCCACACGTCCAGATAATTCCGGTACCGGAATAAATCGGTACCGGAGTTATCCGTGTCCGTGTGCCTGGGAACTCACGGAGGCCATACGTGCGGCACACGTGTGCCGCCCGTATGGCGAGTGGGTACCACACGGAGCGTGTGGTACCCACTCTGCATGGTGCTGAAGCTGCGATTCATATCATCCCTGCAGCAACGTTTGCTGTAGAGAAAATATGAAGAATAGTGTTTAAAATAAAGATCTATGTGTCCGCCGCCCCCCCACCCCCTGTGCGCCCCCCCCGCTGGTCAGAAAATACTTACCCGCCTCCCTCGCTGCTTCCTGGTCTGGCCGCGGCTTCTCCTGCATGCGGTCACGTGGGCCCGATCATTTACAGTCATGAATATGTGGCTCCACCTCCCATAGGGGCGGAGCCGACTATTCATGATTGTAAATGATCGGCCCCACGTGACCGCATACAGTAGGAGGCGCGGCCAGACCAGGAAGGAGCGAGGGAGCGGGTTAGTATTTTCTGACCAGCGGGGGGGCGCACAGGGGGTGGGGGGGCGGCGGACACATGGATCTTTATTTTTAACACTATTCATATTTTCTCTATAGCAAACGCTGCTACAGGGAAGATATGAATACCGGCTTCAGCACCATGTGGGGGGGACAGCGCTTACTGTAGCGCTGTCTCCTGCACGCACACGGACCCCAGACGGAGAATGTCCGTGTGAGGTCCGTGTTTTACGCGGACCCATTGACTCTATTGGGTCCGTGTAAAACGTGCGCTCCCACGAACACTGACATGTCTCCGTGTTTGGCACACGGAGACACGGTCCGCAAAAAATCAATGACATCTGCACAGATGCATTGATTTTTATGGGTCTACGTGTGTCAGTGTCTCCGGTACGTGAGGAAACTGTCACCTCACGTACCGGAGCCACTGACGTGTGAAACCGGCCTAAGGCAGAGATGCAGCAAAATATTAAAGTTCAGTATTTATTCAGTTTTCTTAATGTTTGTCATCGTGAATATAAAGGTGAACATTCTATGTTCAAACATGTTCGTATAAAAGCACAATGAGGCAGATTTGCTAAAATTGTTTAATATTTGGACAGTGTAATTTTGGAATAGACAATCTGAAAATGTGACAAGTTTATCAGAATGGCTCATTCTGAATGATAAATTTGATACATTACTAGACACTGGTATCTAGCTTTACACTTAATGGATGGCTTACTATGCTCCATGTTTCTGCTTAAAAATGTTGGTGCAATTTGGTGAATGTTATGGTATTTTAGGTCACAACTTTTTTCCAATTAAACCACACTTTTTAAAAATTAGCGACAAATAGTGGTTTAAAGGGACTCTATCACCTGAATTTGGAGGGAACAATTTTCAGCCATAGGGGCGGGGTTTTCGGGTGTTTGATTCACCCTTTCCTTACCCGCTGGCTGCATGCTGGCTGCAATATTGGATTGAAGTTCATTATCTGTCCTGTTGTGAATTCCATTCTCGGACTCCCTCCTGTGGTCATGAATGGTACTTTGGTTAGTTCTGCTCTTGGACTCCCTCTGGTGGCTTTGAGCGGAACTGCTGGTCACTGAGGTTGGCTTTGTCAGCTGCTCTCGTTTATTGCTGCTGGCTTCCCTATTTAACTCCACTCAGATTGCTACTTGATGCCAGCTGTCAATGTTTCAGTATTGGTTCAGATCTCTCTTGGACTTCTCTGAGGACCTGTCTACTCCAGCAGAAGCTAAGTCTTTGCTAGTTCATTTGTTGTTACTGCTTCCTGAATATATTTCTTAGTACTGCTAATTTCTAGTCCAGCTTGCTATCATGATATTTCCTTGCTAGCTGGAAGCTCTGGGGTGCAGAGTGGCACCTCCACACCGTGAGTCGGTGTGGGAAGTCTTTTTGCTTACTCTGCGTGGTTTTTTGTAGTCTTTTTGTGCTGACCGCATAGTTCCCTTTGCTATCCTCTGACTATTTAGTGAAGTCTGGCCTCCTATGCTAAAACCTGTTTCATTCCTGTGTTTGTGACTTTCCTCTTAACTCACAGTCAATATATGTGGGGGCTGACTTTACCTTTGGGGAATTTCTCTGAGGCAAGGTTAGGCTTCTTTTCTATCTTTAGGGGTAGTTAGCTCTTAGGCTGTGAAGAGGCGTCTAGGGAGAGTTAGGTACGCTCCACAGCTTTTTCTAGTGTGTGTGATAGGAGTAGGATTTGCGGTCAGCAGAGTTCCCACTTTCCCAGAGCTTGTTCTGATTGCTAGTTTACTCATCAGGTCATTCCGGGTCCTCCTAACCACCAGGTCCATAACAGTACAGCTGGCCAACAAAGTGTTAATGCATCTCAAAAGAGGGATAAGAGAAGTTCTGAAACCATTTATTTTTCTTTGCAGTGTGTTTTGTCTCTCTTTTCCCCTTAATCTCTGGGTGGTTCAGGACTCAGGTGTAGATATGGATATTCAAGGTCTGTCCTCTTGTGTGGATCATCTCACTGCTAGAGTACAAAGCATTCAAGATTATGTAGTTCAGAATCCGATGTTAGAGCCTAGAATTCCAATTCCTGATTTGTTTTCTGGGGATAGATCTAAGTTTCTGAATTTCAAAAATAATTGTAAACTGTTTCTTGCTTTGAGACCCCGCTCCTCTGGTGACCCCATTCAGCAAGTAAAAATTATTATTTCTTTGTTGCGTGGTGACGCTCAAGACTGGGCATTCTCCCTTGCGCCAGGAGATCCTGCATTGCTTAATGTAGATGCGTTTTTTCTGGCGCTTGGATTGCTTTATGACGAACCGAATTCAGTGGATCAGGCAGAGAAAATCTTGCTAGCTTTGTGTCAGGGTCAGGATGAAGCGGAGATATATTGTCAGAAGTTTAGAAAATGGTCTGTTCTTACTCAATGGAATGAGTGTGCCCTGGCAGCAATTTTTAGAAAGGGTCTTTCTGAAGCCCTTAAGGATGTTATGTGTTGTGAATTTGCTTTTTGCTCCCTCTAGTGGTTACTAGTTTTTTGACTCTGGTTTTTCTGTCATTCCTTTTATCCGCACCTGGGTCGTTAGTTAGGGGTGTTGCTATTTAAGCTCCCTGGACCTTCAGTTCAATGCCTGGCAACGTAGTTATCAGAGCTAGTCTGCTGTGCTCTTGTCTACTGATCCTGGTTCCAGTTATATCAGCTAAGTCTGCCTTTTGCTTTTTGCTATTTGTTTTGTTTTGTATTTTTGTCCAGCTTGTTCCAAATCTATATCCTGACCTTTGCTGGAAGCTCTAGGGGGCTGGTGTTCTCCCCCCGGACCGTTAGACGGTTCGGGGGTTCTTGAATTTCCAGTGTGGATTTTGATAGGGTTTTTGTTGACCATATAAGTTACCTTTCTTTATTCTGCTATCAGTAAGCGGGCCTCTCTGTGCTAAAAACCTGGTTCATTTCTGTGTTTGTCATTTCCTCTTACCTCACCATCATTATTTGTGGGGGGCTTCTATCCAGCTTTGGGGTCCCCTTCTCTGGAGGCAAGAAAGGTCTTTGTTTTCCTCTACTAGGGGTAGCTAGATTCTCCGGCTGGCGCGTGTCATCTAGAATCAACGTAGGAATGATCCCCGGCTACTTCTAGTGTTGGCGTTAGGAGTAGATATATGGTCAACCCAGTTACCACTGCCCTATGAGCTGGATTTTTGTATTCTGCAGACTTCCACGTTCCTCTGAGACCCTCGCCATTGGGGTCATAACAGTTTGCCAGGCCAGTATTAAATGTTTAATGCATTGCAGAAGAGGGATTATAAGAAAGAAGATTCTGAGTTTTTTTTTTTTTTTTTCTCCTTCCCCTTTACCTCAGAGTGGCTATGCTTGCTGCAGACATGAATGTCCAGACCTTGATTACAAGTGTGGACCAGCTGGCTACTCGTGTGCAGGGCATACAAGACTATGTTATCAGAAATCCTAGGTCAGAACCTAAAATACCGATTCCTGAACTGTTTTCCGGAGACAGGTTTAAGTTTAGGAATTTCGTGAATAATTGTAAATTGTTTTTGTCCCTGAGACCCTGTTCATCAGGAGATTCTGCTCAGCAAGTAAAAATTGTTATTTCGTTCTTACGGGGCGACCCTCAGGATTGGGCTTTTTCGCTGGCGCCAGGAGATCCGGCATTGGCTGATCTTGATGCGTTTTTTCTGGCGCTCGGTTTACTTTATGAGGAACCCAATCTTGAGATTCAGGCAGAAAAGGCCTTGCTGTCTATGTCTCAGGGGCAGGACGAGGCTGAAGTGTATTGCCAAAAATTTCGGAAATGGTCCGTGCTGACACATTGGAACGAGTGTGCACTGGCCGCTAATTTTAGAAATGGCCTTTCTGAAGCCATTAAGAATGTTATGGTGGGTTTTCCCATTCCCACAGGTCTGAATGATACTATGGCACTGGCTATTCAAATTGACCGGCGGTTGCGGGAGCGCAAAACCGCAAATTCTCTCATGGTGTTGTCTGAACAGACACCTAATTCGGTGCAATGTGATAGAAAAACCGCAAATTCCCTCATGGTGTTGTCTGAACAGACACCTGATTTAATGCAATGTGATAGAATCCTGACTAGAAATGAGCGGAAAATTCATAGACGCCGGAATGGCTTGTGCTACTACTGTGGTGATTCTACACATGTTATCTCAGCATGCTCTAAACGTATAGCTAAGGTTGTTAGTCCTGTCACCGTTGGTAATTTGCAACCTAAATTTATTCTGTCTGTAACTTTGATTTGCTCACTGTCATCTTATCCTGTCATGGCGTTTGTAGATTCAGGTGCTGCCCTGAGTCTCATGGATCTCTCATTTGCTAAGCGCTGTGGATTTACTCTTGAACCATTAGAAAATCCTATTCCTCTTAGGGGTATTGATGCTACACCATTGGCAGCAAATAAACCGCAGTATTGGACTCAGGTTACCATGTGCATGACTCCTGAACACCGCGAGGTGATACGTTTCCTGGTTTTACATAAAATGCATGATTTGGTTGTTTTAGGGCTGCCATGGTTACAGACCCATAATCCAGTCCTGGACTGGAAGGCTATGTCAGTCTCAAGTTGGGGCTGTCGTGGTATTCATGAGGATTCCCTGCCTTTGTCTATTGCTTCTTCTACGCCTTCGGAAGTTCCGGAGTATTTGTCTGATTATCAGGATGTCTTCAGTGAGTCTGAGTCCAGTGCACTGCCTCCTCATAGGGACTGTGACTGTGCTATAGATTTGATCCCAGGCAGTAAATTTCCTAAGGGAAGACTGTTTAATCTGTCGGTACCTGAACATACCGCTATGCGTTCATATATCAAGGAGTCTCTGGAAAAAGGACATATTCGTCCGTCTTCTTCCCCTCTTGGTGCGGGATTCTTTTTTGTGGCAAAAAAGGACGGATCTTTGAGACCTTGTATTGATTATCGGCTTTTAAATAAGATCACTGTCAAATTTCAGTATCCTTTACCGCTGTTGTCTGACTTGTTTGCCCGGATTAAGGGTGCCAAGTGGTTCACCAAGATAGACCTTCGTGGTGCGTACAACCTTGCGCGCATTAAGCAAGGTGATGAATGGAAAACCGCATTCAATACGCCCGAAGGTCATTTTGAGTACTTGGTGATGCCTTTTGGGCTCTCCAATGCGCCTTCAGTTTTTCAGTCCTTTATGCATGACATTTTCCGGAAGTATCTGGATAAATTTTTGATTGTTTATCTGGATGATATTTTGGTTTTTTCTGATAATTGGGATTCGCATGTGGAGCAGGTCAGGTTGGTCTTTAAAATTTTGCGGGAAAATTCTTTGTTTGTCAAGGGCTCAAAGTGTCTCTTTGGTGTACAGAAGGTTCCCTTTTTGGGGTTCATTTTTTCCCCTTCTGCTGTGGAGATGGACCCAGTCAAGGTCCGAGCTATTCTTGATTGGACTCAGCCCTCGTCAGTTAAGAGTCTTCAGAAGTTCTTGGGCTTCGCTAACTTCTACCGTCGTTTTATCGCTAATTTTTCTAGCATTGTGAAACCTTTGACGGATATGACCAAGAAGGGCTCCGATGTAGCTAACTGGGCTCCTGCTGCCGTGGAGGCTTTCCAGGAGTTGAAACGCCGGTTTACTTCGGCGCCTGTTTTGTGCCAGCCTGACGTCTCACTTCCCTTTCAGGTTGAGGTGGATGCTTCGGAGATTGGGGCAGGGGCCGTTTTGTCGCAGAGAGGCCCTGGTTGCTCTGTTATGAAACCTTGTGCCTTTTTCTCTAGGAAGTTTTCGCCTGCCGAGCGAAATTATGATGTGGGCAATCGGGAGTTGTTGGCCATGAAATGGGCATTTGAGGAGTGGCGTCATTGGCTCGAGGGTGCTAAGCATCGTGTGGTGGTCTTGACTGATCACAAAAATCTGATGTATCTCGAGTCTGCTAAACGCCTTAATCCGAGACAGGCCCGCTGGTCATTGTTTTTCTCCCGCTTTGATTTTGTTGTCTCGTATTTACCAGGTTCAAAGAATGTGAAGGCCGATGCTCTTTCTAGGAGCTTTGTGCCTGATGCTCCTGGAGTCGCTGATCCTGTTGGTATTCTTAAAGATGGAGTTATCTTGTCAGCTATTTCTCCGGATCTGCGACGTGTGTTGCAGAGATTTCAGGCTGATAGGCCTGAGTCTTGTCCACCTGACAGACTGTTTGTCCCGGATAAGTGGACCAGCAGAGTCATTTCCGAGGTTCATTCCTCGGTGTTGGCAGGTCACCCGGGAATTTTTGGCACCAGAGATCTGGTGGCCAGGTCCTTTTGGTGGCCTTCCCTGTCAAGGGATGTGCGGTCATTTGTGCAGTCCTGTGGGACTTGTGCTCGAGCTAAGCCTTGCTGTTCTCGTGCCAGCGGTTTGCTCTTGCCCTTGCCTGTCCCGAAGAGACCTTGGACTCATATCTCCATGGATTTCATTTCTGATCTTCCGCTATCTCAGGGCATGTCCGTTATCTGGGTGATATGTGATCGCTTCTCCAAGATGGTCCATTTGGTTCCTTTGCCTAAGCTGCCTTCCTCTTCCGATCTGGTTCCTGTGTTTTTCCAGAACATGGTTCGTTTGCACGGCATCCCTGAGAATATTGTGTCAGACAGAGGATCCCAGTTCGTTTCCAGGTTCTGGCGATCCTTTTGTAGTAGGATGGGCATTGATTTGTCGTTTTCGTCTGCTTTCCATCCTCAGACTAATGGACAGACGGAGCGAACCAATCAGACTTTGGAGGCTTATTTGAGGTGTTTTGTCTCTGCTGATCAGGACGATTGGGTGACATTCTTGCCGTTGGCTGAGTTTGCCCTTAATAATCGGGCTAGTTCCGCCACCTTGGTTTCGCCTTTTTTCTGCAACTCTGGTTTCCATCCTCGCTTTTCTTCGGGTCATGTGGAGCCTTCTGACTGTCCTGGGGTGGATTCTGTGGTGGATAGGTTGCAGCAGATCTGGAATCATGTGGTGGACAACTTGAAGTTGTCACAGGAGAAGGCTCAGCGCTTTGCCAACCGCCGCCGCGGTGTGGGTCCCCGACTACGTGTTGGGGATTTGGTGTGGCTTTCTTCCCGCTTTGTTCCTATGAAGGTCTCCTCTCCCAAATTTAAACCTCGTTTTATTGGGCCTTACAAGATATTGGAAATCCTTAATCCTGTATCTTTTCGTCTGGATCTTCCTGTGTCGTTTGCTATTCACAATGTATTTCATAGGTCCTTGTTGCGGCGGTACATTGTGCCTGTAGTTCCTTCTGCTGAGCCTCCTGCTCCGGTGTTGGTTGAGGGCGAGTTGGAGTACGTGGTGGAGAAGATCTTGGATTCTCGCCTCTCCAGGCGGAGGCTTCAGTACCTGGTCAAGTGGAAGGGCTATGGTCAGGAGGATAATTCCTGGGTGGTCGCCTCTGATGTTCATGCGGCCGATTTAGTTCGTGCCTTTCATGCCGCTCATCCTGATCGCCCTGGTGGTCGTGGTGAGGGTTCGGTGACCCCTCACTAAGGGGGGGGTACTGTTGTGAATTTGCTTTTTGCTCCCTCTAGTGGTTACTAGTTTTTTGACTCTGGTTTTTCTGTCATTCCTTTTATCCGCACCTGGGTCGTTAGTTAGGGGTGTTGCTATTTAAGCTCCCTGGACCTTCAGTTCAATGCCTGGCAACGTAGTTATCAGAGCTAGTCTGCTGTGCTCTTGTCTACTGATCCTGGTTCCAGTTATATCAGCTAAGTCTGCCTTTTGCTTTTTGCTATTTGTTTTGTTTTGTATTTTTGTCCAGCTTGTTCCAAATCTATATCCTGACCTTTGCTGGAAGCTCTAGGGGGCTGGTGTTCTCCCCCCGGACCGTTAGACGGTTCGGGGGTTCTTGAATTTCCAGTGTGGATTTTGATAGGGTTTTTGTTGACCATATAAGTTACCTTTCTTTATTCTGCTATCAGTAAGCGGGCCTCTCTGTGCTAAAAACCTGGTTCATTTCTGTGTTTGTCATTTCCTCTTACCTCACCGTCATTATTTGTGGGGGGCTTCTATCCAGCTTTGGGGTCCCCTTCTCTGGAGGCAAGAAAGGTCTTTGTTTTCCTCTACTAGGGGTAGCTAGATTCTCCGGCTGGCGCGTGTCATCTAGAATCAACGTAGGAATGATCCCCGGCTACTTCTAGTGTTGGCGTTAGGAGTAGATATATGGTCAACCCAGTTACCACTGCCCTATGAGCTGGATTTTTGTATTCTGCAGACTTCCACGTTCCTCTGAGACCCTCGCCATTGGGGTCATAACAGTTATGGTGGGATTTCACATGCCTGCTGGTCTGAATGAATCAATGTCCTTGGCCATCCAAATTGATCGGCGTTTGCGTGAGCGCAAAATTGTGCACCGTTTGGCGGTGTCCTCTGAGCAGAGGCCTGAGCTTATGCAATGTGATAGAACTTTGACCAGAACTGAACGGCAAGAACACAGATGTCAGAATAGGCTGTGTTTTTACTGTGGTGACCCCACTCATGCTATCTCTGATTGTCCTAAGCGCACTAAGCGGTTCGCTAGGTCTGTCACCATTGGTACTGTACAGCCTAAATTTCTTTTGTCTGTTACTCTGATTTGCTCTTTGTCATCCTATTCGGTTATGGCATTTGTGGATTCAGGCGCTGCCCTGAATTTGATGGACTTGGAGTTTGCCAGGCGCTGTGGTTTTTTCTTGGAGCCTTTGCAGTATCCTATTCCATTAAGGGGAATTGATGCCACTCCGTTGGCCAAGAATTAACCTCAGTACTGGACTCAGTTGACCATGTGCATGGCTCCTGCACATCAGGAAGATATTCGCTTTTTGGTGTTGCATAATTTGCATGATGTGGTCGTGTTGGGTTTTCCTTGGCTACAGGTTCATAATCCAGTATTGGATTGGAAATCAATGTCTGTTTCTAGTTGGGGTTGTCAAGGGGTACATGGCGATGTTCCGTTGGTGTCAATTTCTGCTTCCACTCCTTCTGAAGTCCCTGAGTTTCTGTCGGATTACCAGGATGTATTTGATGAGCCCAAATCCAGTGTCCTACCCCCTCATAGGGATTGTGATTGTGCTATAAATTTGATTTCTGGTAGTAAGTTTCCTAAGGGCCGACTTTTCAATTTATCTGTGCCAGAGCACGCCGCTATGCGGAGTTATATAAAGGAGTCCTTGGAGAAAGGACATATTCGCCCGTCTTCATCACCGTTGGGAGCAGGGTTCTTTTTGTGGCCAAGAAGGATGGTTCTCTGAGACCCTGTATAGATTACCACCTTCTCAATAAGATCACGGTCAAATTTCAGTACCCTTTGCCTCTGCTGTCTGATTTGTTTGCTCGGATTAAGGGGGCTAGTTGGTTCACCAAGATAGATCTTCGAGGGGCGTATAACCTTGTGCGTATTAAACAGGGCGATGAATGGAAAACAGCATTTAATATGCCCGAGGGCCATTTTGAGTACCTGGTAATGCCATTCGGGCTTTCAAATGCTCCATCTGTGTTTCAGTCCTTTATGCATGACATCTTCCGAAAGTATCTGGATAGATTCATGATTGTATATTTGGATGATATTTTGGTCTTTTCGGATGATTGGGAGTCTCATGTGAGGCAGGTCAGAATGGTGTTCCAGGTCCTTCGTGCTAATGCGTTGTTTGTGAAGGGGTCTAAATGTCTCTTCGGAGTTCAGAAGGTTTTTTTGGGGGGCTTCATTTTTTCCCCTTCTTCTATCGAGATGGACCCTGTTAAAGTTCAGGCCATTTATGATTGGACTCAACCTACATCTGTGAAGAGCCTCCAGAAATTCCTGGGCTTTGCTAATTTTTACCGTCGCTTCATCGCTAATTTTTCTAGTGTGGTTAAACCTTTGACTGATTTGACAAAGAAAGGTGCTGATGTGGTGAATTGGTCCTCTGCGGCCTTTGAGGCTTTTCAGGAGCTGAAACGTCGTTTTTCTTCGGCCCCTGTGTTGCGTCAGCCAGATGTTTCGCTCCCTTTTCAGGTCGAGGTTGATGCTTCTGAGATTGAAGCAGGGGCTGTTTTGTCTCAAAGAAGTTCTGATGGCTCTGTGATGAAACCATGTGCCTTCTTTTCTAGAAAGTTTTTGCCTGCTGAGCGTAATTATGATGTTGGCAATCGGGAGCTGCTAGCTATGAAGTGGGCTTTCGAGGAGTGGCGACATTGGCTTGAGGGAGCCAAGCACCGCGTGGTGGTCTTGACGGATCACAAAAATCTGACTTATCTCGAGTCTGCCAAGCGGTTGAATCCTAGACAGGCTCGATGGTCGCTGTTTTTCTCCTGTTTCAATTTTGTGGTCTCATACCTTCCAGGTTCTAAGAATGTGAAGGCGGATGCCCTTTCTAGGAGTTTTGTGCCTGATTCTCCGGGAGTCCCTGAGCCGGCTGGTATTCTCAAAGAGGGGGTAATTCTGTCTGCCATCTCCCCTGATTTGCAGCGGGTGCTGCAGGATTTTCAGGCTGATAGACCTGACCGTTGTCCGGCGGAGAAACTATTTGTCCCTGATAGATGGACTAGCAGAGTTATTTCTGAGGTTCATTGCTCAGTGTTGGCTGGTGATCCTGGGATTTTTGGGACCAGAGATTTGGTGGCTAGGTCCTTTTGGTGGCCTTCCTTGTCACGGGATGTGCTTCTTTTGTGCAGTCCTGTGGGACTTGTGCTCGGGCTAAGCCCTGCTGTTCTCGTGCCAGTGGGTTGCTTTTGCCCTTGCCAGTCCCGAAAAGGCCTTGGACGCATGTTTCCATGGATTTTATTTCAGATCTTCCTGTCTCTCAAAGGATGTCTGTCATCTGGGTGGTTTGTAATCGCTTTTCTAAGATGGTCCATTTGGTACCCTTGTCTAAATTACCTTCCTCCTCTGATTTGGTGCCATTATTTTTTTCAACATGTGGTTCGTTTGCATGGCATTCCGGAGAACATTGTGTCGGACAGAGGTTCCCAGTTTGTCTCTAGGTTTTGGCGGTCCTTTTGTGCTAAGATGGGCATTGATTTGTCTTTTTCTTCGGCTTTCCATCCTCAAACAAATGGCCAAACCGAACGAACCAACCAGACTTTGGAAACCTATCTGAGATGCTTTGTTTCTGCTGATCAGGATGATTGGGTGACCTTCTTGCCATTGGCTGAATTCGCCCTTAATAATCGGGCTAGTTTGGCCACTTTGGTTTCGCCTTTTTTTTGCAATTCTGGTTTTCATCCTCATTTTTCTTCAGGGCAGGTTGAGCCTTCTGACTGTCCTGGTGTGGATTCTGTGGTGGACAGGTTGCAGCAAATTTGGACTCACGTAGTGGACAATCTGACGTTGTCCCAGGAGAAGGCTCAACGTTTCGCTAACCGCCGTCGTTGTGTTGGTCCCCGACTTCGTGTTGGGGATTTGGTTTGGTTGTCTTCTCGTTATGTTCCTATGAAGGTTTCTTCTCCTAAGTTTAAGCCTCGTTTCATTGGTCCTTATAAGATTTCTGAAATTCTCAACCCTGTGTCATTTCGTTTGGTCCTTCCAGCTTCTTTTGCCATCCATAATGTGTTCCATAGGTCGTTGTTGCGGAGGTACGTGGCGCCTATGGTTCTCTCCATTGATCCTCCTGCTCCGGTGTTGGTTGTGGGGGAGTTGGAGTATGTGGTGGAAAAAATTTTGGATTCTCGTATTTCGAGACGGAAGCTTCAGTACCTGGTTAAGTGGAAGGGCTATGGTCAGGAGGACAATTCCTGGGTTGTGGCCTCCGATGTCCACGCTGCCGATTTAGTTCGTGCCTTTCATTTGGCTCGTCCTGATCGGCCTGGGGGCCCTGGTGAGGGTTCGGTGACCCCTCCTCAAGGGGGGGTACTGCTGTTGTGAATTCCGTTCTCGGACTCCCTCCTGTGGTCATGAATGGTACTTTGGTTAGTTCTGCTCTTGGACTCCCTCTGGTGGCTTTGAGCGGAACTGCTGGTCACTGACTTTGGCTTTGTCAGCTGCTCTCGTTTATTGCTGCTGGCTTCCCTATTTAACTCCACTCAGATCGCTACTTGATGCCAGCTGTCAATGTTTCAGTATTGGTTCAGATCTCTCTTGGACTTCTCTGAGGACCTGTCTACTCCAGCAGAAGCTAAGTCTTTGCTAACTCATTTGTTGTTACTGCTTCCTGAATATATTTCTTAGTACTGCTAATTTCTAGTCCAGCTTGCTATCATGATATTTCCTTGCTAGCTGGAAGCTCTGGGGTGCAGAGTGGCACCTCCACACCGTGAGTCGGTGTGGGGAGTCTTTTTGCTTACTCTGCGTGGTTTTTTGTAGTCTTTTTGTGCTGACCGCATAGTTCCCTTTGCTATCCTCTGACTATTTAGTGAAGTCTGGCCTCCTATGCTAAAACCTGTTTCATTCCTGTGTTTGTGACTTTCCTCTTAACTCACAGTCAATATATGTGGGGGCTGACTTTACCTTTGGGGAATTTCTCTGAGGCAAGGTTAGGCTTCTTTTCTATCTTTAGGGGTAGTTAGCTCTTAGGCTGTGAAAAGGCATCTTGGCAGAGTTAGGTACGCTTCACAGCTATTTCTAGTGTGTGTGATAGGAGTAGGATTTGCGGTCAGCAGAGTTCCCACTTTCCCAGAGCTTGTTCTGATTACTAGTTTACTCATCAGGTCATTCCGGGTGCTCCTAACCACCAGGTCCATAACACTGTCCTCCATAGTACACGCCTGCGTAAGGCAAGATTGCCTTGTGCAGGCATGTACTACGGAGGACAGAGAATGAACTTCAATCCAATATTGCAGCCAGCATGCAGCCAGCGGGTAAGGAAAGGGTGAATCAAACACCCGACAACCCCGCCCCTATGGCTGAAAATTGTTCCCTCCAAATTCAGGTGACAGAGTCCCTTTAAATAATGAATATGTCTGAAACTTGATGCTACATTATAAGACAAAATGTGACAAATGTTGGTTCATTTTGTAAGGCCCAGGTGCATATGTTAGTAAATTTTCCCCAATGTTTGAACAATGAAAATAGGAGCCCAAAATCCAAATGTAAAATATTTAGTGTTAATGAGTAGGAATGAACGAACATGCATGCTTGGTGATACTCAAATATGACTCAAGTTTCTGGGTGCTTGGATGTGCTCTTTATTCAGCTAGCATTGGTCGATGCTTGATTTCAAACTCGAATCCCTGCTCCGCATGTTTGGCCTCTGTTACACAGCTAATAAGCATGCACGAATTGCCTATGCATCACTGTAATGCCATAGCCATCTTGGTAGTGGCAATACTTCTATTGCTGGACATGTAACATGATCAGGGGTTATTAAAGGACAGGTACTGCCAAGCTCGGCACACTAACACCATTGCACAGCCCTGTGACATTATTTTATTGGAGGGAGAAAGTGCTTGTCCAAGAGTGTGTCTACACAGTTTAAAGAATCAATGAGTCCCATAATGTTGATACTGGTGCTGAAGCTGAACCATCATACTTTCTGAGGATTAATTTTTTCCTTTGATGTTTGTATCAGATACAGTCAGCATTGAGGTGCACTACAGGACGACCATCCAGGTTCACACTATGACTACAGGTATATCTTGAGATCTTGTGATATTGTTTTGTCTGCATGCTGGAATATTGCCCGGCAGCTAGTATACCTGTTAAAATTTTGGACTAACAATATGTCCATACCATCATGCTGAATGAGCATGGTAGACAAAATTATATATAAACCAGCATAACAGGCATTACTAAAGTTTGATAGTAGACATAGAAACTATCACCTAGCCTAGATAGGGCTGATTGTGTTGGAGACACTATTTCAAGTGCTGTCCTGGCAGGCTAGTGCAATACTCTAATAAGAGTGATAGATACCTGGTTATTGGTGGCCCAATTGGTTACTCCTGACATACAGCCAGTCTTTCTTTTTTGGTTATAATGTTTAAGATATATTTTTTGTAATTTTTCTATGCTAATATGTTGTATATATATTTTTAATAATTGTGATTTAAATAAATTTGTACTTTTTAAACATATTGTACATTCACTGTCCTCTATTGGTCACAATCAGTATTTAGCCTAGAGAGAGAGGTGCAGGAGCAGGGAGAGTGGCTGAATACAGTCTATAGGCAGGAATTAGGGCTTTGCAGTCCATTGCTAAATATTTAGCTGCCACAGTTGACCATATTTTTGTTTTTGGGGTGAAAAAATTGACTATATTGTCATAAATAGAGTATGATGTGCTTTGTGGAACATTTCTGTATCATATAACACTCGAAAAAACTCTTGAAACATTTTTCTTTTTTTCAAATACTCATTCATATTCCCTTACACGGTCTGTGGTACATTTTGGTGTTACATAACAGTCCAAAAAAGCATTGAAGCATTTTTCTGTATTCAATTACTCAAACATATGCTATTACATGGTCTATGATACATTTCAGTGTTATATAACAGTCCAAAAAGCTTTGAAACATTTTTCTGCTTTCAATTACTTATCAATATACTACTGTATTATGTAGTTTGTCCTACACTTGTGATACAACACTCAAAAAAAAAATATTTCAAAAAGTGGTCTGGATTCAATTAGTCAGCCATACAGTATTAGGTTCTTCCTGTGACATTTCAGTGGTTTATAAGAATACAAAAAGGCGTTTAAAAATTTGTATGGATTCAATTAATCATCCATAGAGCATTAGGTGCTTTCTGTGACATTTTGGTAGTGTATAAGACTCCAAAAAAGCATTGAAAAAAGTGTCTGGATTCATTTACTCATCCATAGAGTATTCCATCCTCATGGGTACATTTCAGTGGTATATAACCCTCCAAAAAAAAATTTAAAATGTTTCAGTGCTCAATCAGTCATCTATAAAGTATTACGTACTCTGGGGTAAATTTTTATGGAAACCACTGCTAAGGACAGGCAACAAGCAGAAGAGACTTGTTTGGGCTAAAGAACACAAGGAATGGACAATAGACCAGTGTAAATCTGTGCTTTGGTCTGAAGAGTCCAAATTTGAGATCTTTGGTTCCAACCACCATGTCTTTGTGCGACGCAGAAAAGGTGAAGGATGGACTCTACATGCCTGGTTCCCACCGTGAAGCATGGAGGAGGAGGTGTGATGGTGTGGGGGTGCTTTTCTGGTGACACTGTTGGAGATTTATTCATAATTGAAGGCATAATGAACCAGCATGGCTACCATGGCATCTTGCAGCAGCATGCTATTCCATCTGGTTTGCGTTTAGTTGGACCATCATTTATTTTTCAACAGGACAATGACCCCAAACACACCTCCAGGCTGTGTAAGGGCTATTTGATCAAGAAGGAGAGTGATGGGGTGCTACGCCATATGACCTGGCCTCCACAGTCACCAGACCTGAACCCAATCGAGTTAGTTTGGGGTGAGCTGGACCGCAGAGTGAAGGCAAAAGGGCCAACAAGTGCTAAGCATCTTTGGGAAGTCCTTCAAGATTGTTGGAAGACCATTCCCAGAAGCTACCTCTTGAAGCTCATCAAGGGAATGCCAAAAGTGTGCAAAGCAGTAATCAAAGCAAAATGTGGTGTGACAAAACACTCCGGGATCGCCTTTGCTGGTGTCAAAGGTCACGTGGTTTGTGCATTGAACTCTGAGGCGACAGCAGGTTTCCAAGATGACTGGCCTCAGGTCAGATTTATTAACGTGAAACAACATAGGAAAAAACAAAACATAAAAATAAATCCTTGCCTGTTCAGCACTAACTAAACAAATAAGCTGCTATCTAACAACTGGGGGGGCTTCTCCCTCCCAGCTAACATTACACAGATCATGAGCACAGCTCTCACTCACGTTTGTCTCACACAGACAGGCATTCTGTGTGCCCCAGGCTGACACCTGAAACCTCCAGCTGGTCAGCCTTTATTCCTGCACTTATTAACCCCTCGGTATCCTGAAGATAATGAGCGGCCTAATTCACATAGGACAAATACCTGGGCGAGATATACCTGCCCCCGACTACCAGACCGACATGACTCTTACATATCTTCCCCCCCTGCTCAGACCACTCAGGTCGAGCAAGAATACTCTCGAAACAGTGTACTCGGGACAGGGCATCAGCGTTCCCCATCTGCACCCCGCAGCGGTGCTCCACCGTGAAAGAGTAAGCCTGCAGGGCAAGGAACCATCGGGTTACCCGACTATTACGGTCCTTGTGGAGGTGCATCCACTTGAGGAGCATGGTCCGTGACCAGCCTAAACTTCCTACCTGCCAGGTAATATTTGAGGGAGTCAAGAGCCCATTTGATGGCTAGGCACTCTTTTTCAATCACGGCATACCTCTGCTCATGTACATTCAGTTTCCGACTGAGGTAGAGGACCGGGTGTTCGACTCCGTCCCTTACCTGGGAAAGTACAGCTCCGACACCAGTATCAGAAGCATCAGTTTGCACCACAAACTCGCTGCTGAAATCAGGAGTCACTACTACGTGCTGAGAGCACAAAGCCCGTTTCAGACTGTGGAAGGCCTCTTCAGCCGCTGAGGTCCATTTTACCATGACGGAATCCTTCCCTTTGGTAAGATCCGTCAAGGGGGTAGCCATGGCCGCAAAGTTGGGTATGAACCGGCGATAATAGCCGGCAATGCCCAGGAAAGCTTGAACTTGTTTCTTGTTCACTGGTTGCGGCCAGCCATGAATTGCCTGTATTTTGTCGATCTTGGGTTTAACCACTCCTCTGCCAATCACGTAGCCCAAGTATCGGGCTTCTTCAAGGCCGATGTGACATTTCTTGGGATTCGCCGTTAAGCCTGCGTCTCTCAGGTCATCAATCACCGCCTGTACCTTCCGGAGGTGAGCTTCCCAGTCCACGCTGTAAATTATGATGTCGTCTAGGTAGGCAGAAGCGTACTGCCTGTGGGGCCTCAAGACTTGATCCATCAATCTCTGGAACGTTGCTGGGGCTCCGTGAAGTCCAAACGGCATGTAGATATACTGGAACAGCCCTTCCGGTGTAGCAAATGCCGTCTTCTCTCTGGCCGCCTCGGCCAGAGGGATCTGCCAGTACCCCTTTGTTAGATCCAGGGTCGTAATGTATCGGGCTTTACCCAGCCGATCGATCAACTCATCGACCCGGGGCATAGGGTAGGCATCAAATTTAGAAACCGCATTCAGCTTCCTAAAGTCATTGCAAAACCGTATAGAGCCATCCGGCTTAGGTATCAACACGATTGGACTGGACCAGGCGCTGTGCGACTCTTCAATGACTCCTAAGTCCAACATTGCCTTCACCTCCCGGGAGACGGCTTCACGGCGTGCTTCCGGAATCCGGTATGGCTTCACATGAACTGTGACACCAGGCTCTGTAACAATCTCATGTTTCACCAGCCTAGTCTGGCCAGGTTTTTCCGAGAAAAACTGTTGGTTCTGTAACAAAAACTGCTTAACCTCAGATTTTTGTCGTTCAGAGAGAGTCTCGGCAATCTGCACCTCCGGTACGGTAGGTGAGCAAACCGGACGGGGCAGATCCGCTGTTAGGGCAGCGCGGTCTTTCCAGGGTTTTATCAGATTCACATGATAAATCTGTTCTGGTTTTCTCTTACCAGGCTGGTGCACTTTGTAGTTCACTTCTCCAACTTGTTCCATGACCTCAAAGGGGCCCTGCCATTTCGCCAGAAATTTACTATCCACCGTAGGGATTAGGATCAACACCCTATCCCCGGGTGCAAACGTATGGACCTTGGTGCCTCTATCATAACTTAGCCTCTGGGCTCCCTGGGCCTGTAACATATGTTCCCTAACAATGGGCATGACAGCAGCAATACGGTCCTGCATTTGCGTTACATGGTCTATCACCGTTTTAAAGGGAGTTACTTGACCTTCCCAGGTTTCTTTTGCGACGTCCAACAGTCCACGGGGACGACGGGCGTATAATAGCTCGAAAGGTGAGAACCCTGTGGAAGACTGGGGAACTTCCCTAATGGCAAACAGCAAATAGGGTAACAAGTAATCCCAGTTCTTCCCATCTTTGTCTGTCGCCTTCCGGAGCATCTGTTTTAAGGTTTTATTGAACCGCTCAACCAACCCATCTGTTTGAGGGTGATAGACAGATGTACGCAACGGATCTATTTGTAAGAGTCTGCAGAGCTCCTTCATTACCCTCGACATAAAGGGAGTCCCCTGGTCGGTGAGTATCTGTTTTGGAATTCCTACCCGACTAAACACTTGCACCAATTCTTTGGCGATCATTTTGGTAGCAGTGTTACGCAAAGGGATGGCTTCCGGGTAGCGAGTGGCATAGTCCATGATGACGAGGATATGTTGGTGCCCACGTGCGGACCGGGGAAGGGGCCCAACCAAATCCATCCCAATTCTCTCAAAAGGGACCCCAATGATAGGGAGGGGTACCAAAGGGCTACAGTACCGAGGTTTAGGTCCCGAGATTTGGCACTCTGGACAGGACTCACAATAGTTACGCACATCATTGTGTATTCCAGGCCACACAAAACAATGCAATATTCTTTCTGTGGTTTTTTGTACCCCCAGATGTCCCCCCATTATATGTTCGTGGGCCAGGTCCAGTACCTTCCGCCGATAAGGTTTGGGTACCACTAACTGCTGCACAGTGTCTTCCCCTTTTTTTTCTACCTGGTAGAGCAAATCATTTTCAAGAACCATGTACGGGTACGCTAGCCTAGTGTCAGGTTCTACGGGTACGCTATCTATCATTTTTACATTTTTCCTAGCCTGAGTCAGGGTAGGATCTTTCATTTGTTCGCTGTGGAAGTCATCCAACTGGACTCCCAAATCTGGTAGGCAGGGTGCGGGATGACCGTCTGCCTCCACCCCTCGCTGAGTTTCCTCAGTTTCCTCAGTTTCTTCAGTTTCCTCCGTTTCCCCCGCCATAATGGAGAAGGGGTACTGAGGGTTGGGTTCAATAACCTCCCCAGCAACATCTTCTTGTGGGGTCTCGTCTAGGAACTCGGGACCTCCAGATGGCATGGGGGAAGGTTCACAGCTACCGTGAAGGAGCAACTGATTCTCCCATAACTGCCAGAAATGGGGAAAATCCCTACCCAGGATTATATCATGTAACAATGCGAGAACGAGTCCCACTTTGTGTTGCACAGACCCATAGGGAGTGGAAATCGGTATGACCGCTGTTAGGTACGAGCAGGTGTCACCATGCACACATGTTACAGAGAATTTGTCAGACGAACCACACGGAAGTGCCACCAGACTAGCTTTCACCAGAGTCACCACACTTCCAGAGTCTAGTAACGCCACAACACTTTTCCCATCAACAGATAATTCACACAGGTGTTTTGCTATATCATTTTGGACCGCATTCACATTCACCAGCCGTGTAACCAAAGACATGCATTTCTTAGAGTCTATAACATCGCACTGCATGGGTTCAGTGGTAACAGGACAGTTCGCAGAAACATGGCCCTTCTCACGGCAACGGAAACACCTAACAGGCCCCCTACTGAGACCACCGTCCCATACTCTCGGTCTCGAAGTGCGAGCAGTCCCGGGTTCCTCCCCCACAGTTTTTGGCGATATTCCTTCACCCGTAGTCACTGGAACAGTCTTACCGGTTCCACGAGGAGAAGGCACAGACCGGGTGCTAGCGGTTTCGTCGGGAAGTCCTTCTGCCACGGAATAACGCTCGACCAACTCCACAAGTTGATCCGCTGTCGTGGGATTTCCTTGGCTTACCCACCTTTTCAGCGCTGGAGGTAGCACTCTCAGATACTTGTCCAGGACAACCCGCTGGATTATTTCTGGGGTTGTCAGTACCTCGGGTTGCAGCCATTTCTTTGTTAAGTAGATCAGGTCGAACATCTGAGACCGCGGCGGTTTATCTGGCTGGTATGTCCACTGGTGTACCCTCTGCGCACGGACAGCCGTCGTCACACCTAGCCGGGCCAGGATCTCAACTTTCAGCTTCTCAAAGTCCTGAGCGACTTCCGGGTCCAAGTCATGCTAAGCTTTTTGGGCCTCGCCGGAGAGAAACGGAGCAATCAAATTGGCCCATCGTGCCTTCGGCCACTTCTCCCTCAGCGCCGTCCGCTCGAACGTTGTCAGGTATGCTTCGACGTCATCTTCTGCAGTCAACTTTTGCCAGTACCGACTCACATGGATCCTTCTGGACTCTGCTTCCGGGTCTACCTCAGGCATGCTCACCAGGCGCTGTGCCACCTGTTGGAGAAGCTGGCGGTCTGCAACCATCATGTCCAATAACTCCTTCAGCTGTGCGGCCATCAAGCGATTAGCTTCATGCTGTGCGGCAGTGGCCTGCTGCTGTACGGCAGTGGACTGTACTAGGGCTTTCACCACGTCTTCCATACTGTCGCCTGTGCCACGCGATGCCCGCGTTCTCCACCACAATGTGACAAAACACTCCGGGATCGCCTTTGCTGGGGTCAAAGGTCACGTGGTTTGTGCATTGAACTCTGAGGCGACAGCAGGTTTCCAAGATGACTGACCTCAGGTCAGATTTATTAACGTGAAAGCAACATAGGAAAAAACAAAACATAAAAATAAATCCTTGCCTGTCCGGCACTAACTAAACAAATAAGCTGCTATCTAACAACTGGGGGGGCTTCTCCCTCCCAGCTAACATTACACAGATCATGAGCACAGCTCTCACTCACGTTTGTCTCACACAGACAGGCATTTTGTGTGCCCCAGGCTGACACCTGAAACCTCCAGCTGGTCAGCCTTTATTCCTGCACTTATTAACCCCTCGGTATCCTGAAGATACTGAGCGGCCTAATTCACATAGGACAAATACCTGGGCGAGATATACCTGCCCCCGACTACCAGACCGACATGACTCTTACAGTGGCTACTTTGAAGAACCTAGAATATAAGACATAATTGCAGTTTTTTCACACTTTTTTGTTAAGGATATAATTCCACATGTGTTAATTTATAGTTTTGATGCATTCAGTGTGAATGTACAATTTTCATAGTCATGAAAATACAGAAAAATCTTTAAATGAGAAGGTGTGTCCAAACTTTTGGTCTGTACTGTACATTACGGTGGTATATTAAACTGCAAAAAAGCATTGCATTTTTTTCAGAATTCAATTACTGATCCATAGAGTATTACCTGCTCTGGGGTATATTTTGGTGCTATATAACCCTCCAAAAAACAGTTTAAATTTTTTTTCTGGATTTAATTAGTAATCCATACAGTGTAACGTATTTAGTGGGCAAGAAGGTGACAAAGATGGCAATATCTTGCAAGGCTCCCGAGAGAGAGAGTGAATGGAAGAATATTGGACCAGTATTGAAGAAGACTCAGACTTCAAGGTTAGATTTCAGAAAGGCAGATTTTAAGGAACTTAGAAAGAGAATCGAAGGGATCCAATGGCTGGATATCTTTAAGGACAAAAATGTCCAGGAAGGATGGGAAATCTTGAAAAATGAGATTCTCAAAGCACAATCATTAACAATTCAAAAAAGAGGGAAGAATACAAAACATTTAAAGGAAACCAGGATGGATGAACACAGAACTTAAACACATGCTAAAAAGGAAGAAAGAAATGTTTATCAAATTGAAAGAGGGAGGTACATCTAAAGAATAATATAATGCTGTCTGCAGAACAAAATTAAAAAGTTATGGCTCTAGGAAGCAGGAAAGCAAAAATCGAAAGCGCAATAACAGCGCAATAACGAAAATACCTCCTTTCATGCAGGGGTTAACATACATTATGTAACATTTTTCTCTTAAATAAAGCTTTCTAAACTTTTTTTAAAATATGGAGGAATGGTTCAAACAATAGAGGTTTTTGGCATTGAAACAGTACCTCCACATTGGAGAGGGGGTAACTATATAAAATCCATGTCTAGGAGCGAAAGCAAGTGGATTTTTCTATTAGACACACTGACCCCTAGAGGACTCAATTGTGGAGTCGAGCTGTTTGGCTTCTATTAGGAAATTTGTGATCGCGGAGGCTATAAAAGGAACTTCAACTCAGGCAAGGACCAGCCCTGAGGAAGAAAACAGTTGTTTCCAAAACGCGTTGGTTTGTTCTGGTCCTTACCGCGATCCGTACCTAATTCTGCAGCCACGTGGGGCAGTCACCTGACTCACACGTCACACAGGTCCTGTATGCACCGCTCACATCACTCGCACACTGTAGCGTCGCTGGCCGTAGACGGTGCGTCCACGCCCCCTGCTGGACTCCTACACTCGTAGTAGCTGTTACCGGCCGGAACAGCTCTCCGGGATCACGATCTATTGAAGACTTCTGCTACATTATCCAGCTCTTCTAAGAATCTCCATAAGCAGCAGATCACCTGTTTCCACTCCTAGAAGGTACTGACTTCTATTTGTTTTTATTTATTGAGTGCGTCACCAGCACTTTCTAACCTATGGTGCTAACAGCAACAGAGTGCCACCTACAGCTCCGTGCATAGACTGGGTATATCACGGACTCTGGTACCTGAATAATACTCTCCACCAGACAACGCATACTGTGTGAAGCAGGTTCACAGATTTATCGGTATATAACTAGTGCCCTAGCAGCTTTTGGGTTTACCAGCGCGAATTTGCATTCAGCTATTATTTATTTTCTACAATCTTGTGGGGATTGTTTAATTCTGCAGCAGGTAATTATACCCTACACCTCCAGCGCCGCTTTCATTTTTTAGATATGCGTTTTTTTAAAATATGGTATACAAATTTTCCAAATCCAATTATTATTAATGTCCGAGAATAAAATTAACAGATAATGAAATTAAGTTTAAGCATTTGAATGACATCTAAATAAAAGGATATCTTGCCAAAATATCATGAATGAAAGATGTAAGGGTATTAAATGTGATTGATGTTTGTTGGTAGAGGAAAATGAAAGATCCCGTACCAGAAGATGATGTACTCACTGACTCATGATGGTTTATGGGGATGTTTAAAGCTTTAACAGCACTACCTGCTTTCATGTAAGAGTTGATTTTATTGCTGGAATCAAAGGCCAATGACATTTTGATTCCATAAAGCATACACAGAAGACTTTTAACTCAACAGTATGAAATCATGAGCGTTATTATTTTACAGTGATACTATGTATTACAGCTTCTGCAGAAAAAATAATAACAGTATCACTGTTACCTATCTTTCCATATGCCATTTTAATATCACAGCTAATATTAGATTATACACATGTATAGGAATTATATTCATTGATTCTTGTTCCTGCTCTTTTTTTCCCCAAGTTACAATGTCTGAATAATATTACTTTACTGCAGTTTGAGGTTTCTACAAGACCGTCTTAATGACAATAAAATGTAAACTTAATAATTTTCTTAAAATGCTTTTACTACTTACAAGTTACAAAAAATATTGTCCTAGATAATGTGTCTATTAGAAAATGCCAAAACTTTTATTGTATGTGTGTTAGATTTTTTTAAAAATAGAATTTTAATAAGAACCTGTTGAACCAATTGCTGTAAAATGGACAGTTGCACAATTCTCAGATTATATTGACCTACACATAGTGTATATTCTGCCCTACCTGTGTTCCTGCTTCTCATACACTGACAGGAGTAACAGCAGTGTAATCTGAGCCCTGAGTTGATATAGGGCAAGACAGCATCTATCTTTTATGGTTCTATTAAAAAATGTGAAAACATTTACTGCTGCTCTTCACATCAATTCATGCAAAGAACATGCCTACAACGGTGAACATTTGTTTTTTTTTTATTGTGAAGCAAACAACAAATAGGACAAAATAACTGAAAACTTCAGTGTGCATAACTACTCACCCTCCCCTCCTAAAGTCAGTACTTTGCAGAGCCTCCTTTTGTCACAATTACAGCTGCAAGTCACTTTGGCTAAGTCTGTATGAGCTTTCCACATCTTGCCACTGGGATTTTTGTCCATTCCTCTCAGCAAAACTGCTCCAGCTACTTCAAGTTAGATGGTTTCCTCTGGTGAACAACCATTTTCAAGTCTAACCACAGATTCTCAATTGGATTAAGGTCTGTGCTTTGATTAGACAACTCCAAAACATTTACACGCTTCCTCTTCGAGTGTTGTTTTAGCAGCATGCTTTGGGTAATTTTCTTGTTGGAAGGTGAATTTCCATCTCTGTCTCAAATCACCGACAGACTGACAGGTAAAGAATTTCCCTGTATTTTGCACTATCCTTCTTCCCCTCGACTACGATCATTTTTTGTGTCCTTGCTGCCGAAAACCATTCCCACATCATGATGCTGCCAGTGCCACCATAATGTTTCCCTGTGGGGATGGTGTTTTTGAGCTGACAAGCTGACTTGGTTTGGCGGCAGACATAGCATTTACCATGGTGGACCAAAAGTTGAATTTTGTCTCATCTGAGCACAGCACCTTCCTCCATACATTTGGGGAGTCTCCCACATGTCTTTTGGCAAACTCCAAATGAGGCTTACAGTTTTTATGTGTAAATAAAGGCTTTATTCTTAAAGGCCAGTTCTATGGATTGTATGGCTTAATGTGGTCATATGGACAGATACTCAAGTCTCTGTTTGGGAACTTTACAGCTTCTTCAGGGTTACCTTTAGTCTCTTTGCTGTCTCTCTGTTTATTGCCCTCTTTTCCAGAGCTAAACATTTTGGTGGACGGCCCTCTTTTGGCAAGTTTTTTGTGGTACCATGTTCTTTCCATTTGATGATAATGGATTTGTTGGTGTTCAGGGGAGTAATCAGAGATTGGGATCGTTTTTTTGTAACCAAACCCTGACTTGTTTGGAGTTTTCCTTGGTCTTTATGGTGTTGTTTGGTCAGTGGTGCCTCTTGTTTATTGGTGTTGCAGCCTCTGTGGGCTTTCAGAAAAGGTGTGTATGCACTCACAGACCATATGACGCTTAGTTTGCACAGGTGTGGACTTCCTTTCACTAAGCATGAAAGGTGTGTGCATACTGACAGACCATGGCCATTCCAGGAACAGGGGATAATGTCCAGATACTGGCCGCTCCAGGACCAGGGAATAACTTTCAGGTTCTGGCCACACTGGGACCAAAGGACCTCACAACTCACTAGCAGTACACCTTACTAACTAATGATTCACTACGCTGCTTGGCAACTGTCTTACCGAGTCATTAATGAGGAGGCGTTATGCCTTACTTACGGAACACTCACTAATATACTAATTAGGCACAGACAAAAGTCTTTTTCGGTAAAACAAGATTATGAAATTTATTAATTGTGATTAAAAAGATTTATAATGACCTTTGGCACAAGATTAGTTCAAAAGTTCTGACATGCAATGATCAACATCTTTGTTATACAATCATATATATAGAGAGATAGTAAGCATCAATACATTACCGGATATTGTAGCATCTCTTTCTCCTGACGGGGGACCTCGACAGGGGGAAGGAAACAATCCCGGCTTACATCACAGACCACAGTGCGTCCACTTGAAGAGTCTGGAAATGTCCCTCCCCCATCTAGGTACCGTCCTGTTTTATACACTTTAAAGCTGTCATGCGTACTGGCATTTTTCTTATTGTTACTATAAAGATCACGAGCTGTTTATTGTGCAAATTCCACATTTATCTCCTCATGCAATATAAATAACACTTATCTTGTTATTCGGCCTTGTTATTTTGTGCCACATCTCCTCATGCAATATAAATAGATCACTTGAAGGGCACCGCTTCCATTTTGTCTTTGTACTCAGTTAATGGCAATAGATACATGAAATCACTATCTACACATACATTCAGACATTCTTGTCTCATTTGTATCACAAACGGTCCTTGATATCATGTAACTATTTGCCATTACCATAGGTGACCATTAGGACCTTAGGTCTCCTACAGAACACTTTGTAAGCCATATAACAGTTCCATATTGATAATATGATAACTATTACCATGACCACTAGGAGTGGGTGGATTACCCAGTCCAACATTTTCTTAGCGGATGGCGAGTACCCAAGAAAAATATCATACCAATGATGAGAAGTGGCATCGGCTATGACAGAACCCATTTTTACAATTTTCCCTGCTACTATAGTAGTGCTAATTACATGCTGTTGTATGGTTTTATTTAAACCTTCAATCATCCTCCTTCCTCCTTCAGATTTTTCGATGATCTCTTTCAATTTAGTCAGATTCAGGTCCCAGTTAACATCAGGCAACGTCACTGGACGCCACCGAACTGTTTCCTGAACTACTTTGTCGTGTGTTAACAGAAATGTCTGATTTTCCCAAATCAACGTAGAGACATTCTGCAAACATCCAACAAAAGGTATCCGCATTCCAGGGACCACAGGAGTGTCTGTTACCACACAGATCTCCTGGGGGCCTATTTCCACCAACATCTTGAAGGTAGTGGGTAGAATGGTGATTTCACACACATTTACTGTTCCTTGCAGCAAACATGGTTCATACATAGCAGAATGTAGTCTGCATATTTTTCCCTCTAAGGTATCCTCGCACAAACTTAAATCATGTGTACGATTATTATTGTCGATATACAATCCATTCATTTTGGGCATCCAAAACCATTGGTTCCCTGGCATCCCCAAAAGTAATGGCAACACTTCATATCTACACATTATTTGCTGATTAGTTACATTATATAGGTTTATTATGCCTTGACAAGCAGTATCATTGCAAAGCATTTTAGGAGCCTCTATTTTTAACCAAGAGGTTCCTGGGATCGTCTTGTCGAACACGGTCCTCCACACTCCCTCATTTCCTGTCATGAGTTGCGTTTGCATTGTAGCCTTCTGTTGCATTTGATAAATGGTTTGCAATGTACATACTGTCCAATTAAAAGCTTGAGTAATATTAGACCCCTCTTTAAACATGAAGGAGTCCGAAGCATTTTTCATCTGCAATAAGAATGAGTCAATTTGCAGGGCCTGTTTCCAAGGATGCCAGACCGTAGGCAACCACTGTCCTTGTAACGTCAGGGCATCCTGAATACCCCTCCCGGCATTGCTCATTCTATTAGCCAGTGTTTCGATATCAAAAGAGTTTAATGTCCCGGCAATGGCACCTACACCCCCCAATATGGTATCGTACCATGCCCTTCGGTTTCGAACGGAGCAAGGCTTATCAGGAGGAAAAGTCACTATTACTGAAGCTACAGTCTTTTGCGATTGAGTGCCAGTTTTTACACATGCTGTAGGTATTTTCTTCAAATGCCTGGGATCAACTTTTAGGGCAGTATCTTGATATACTCTAAGCCACCTGCCCCATTTTCCCCAGCTTCTATCTAACGTCCCACAGCATTGTCCAGTACCATTAACCATCCCAGTACTGTTATCACAGGAAGATAGTGTCTTCCCTCGTAGAAATTCCACCTGTTTCTCAGAACTACAGACTATTAGTCCGGTTTGATTCAAAACAAAATTAAACACATTGTGACTCTTCCCTTTCTTTGTATAGTTCATCCATACAGTCTTATCTATGTTACCAAAACCTATATATTGGCTAATATCCTCTCTCCAGCATGTTATGTTTTCTTCAGCCATGATTGTCACTTGCCCAGTTCCATTTGTTATTATAGTATCAGGCCAATGATACCATTTGGATAATTTTTCAGTTGGATCTTCCAAGGGAGGCCCATACATCCATTGCTGATCCGTGTCCGATAGGGTTAAGTTCACTCGGAATATTACTTGTGATTCATTGTGATAGACCCCATATGAGCCACATCCCTCAATGTGAGACGGATAAATACGATTGTAAGCATTCCAGTCTCCAGGTCTTGGGTGAGGCCAGATCTGAACCGCCGTCAACCGCACTCCAGGTGTCCATCCTTCAACGTCCGAATATCCTCCTCCAAGGATTCCAAACATTAGAATATACAGGATCTGTAACAACAAATTTGCATTATTCCCGTAAATAACATTTCTCCTGTGGGATATACTCCCATTTTTCCACACCTGGCCTCATGATCAGCAAGGTGCGGTCCCTGCCAACTGCAATCACCTCAGCCTCTGAAGGCGGTCCTTGGGCATTTTGCACCCAGATTTTAGCTCCAACATTAGTTATTTCAGAGGAGCCAAAACCTTTATCTCCTCTTACTGTTAATTCAGTGGGGGCATGACCTTCTTCCCCCAGAGATAAGTTTACGGGTATTAATAACATCTGAGCCATTTTCTGTTTCTTCTCAATGATCAATGGCTCTGTTCCCAAATTTAACATCAATACTTTAATCTCTCCTTGATAATCTGCATCAATAATTCCTCCCACCACTATGGCCCCTTTTAATGCAAAACTGGAACGAGTAGCAATCTGACCATAGTGACCTTTAGGGATCTGACAACCCAATCCAGTGGAAATTGGAACCACCTTACCTGAAGGAATGACTGTTACATTTAGTGCACTCAAATCCAGTCCAGCTGACAGGGGTGTTGCCCTTTCAGGGATCCTGGCTTCTTTATGTATTTTCCAGTAGATAATAGTCTCTACTACGTGTGCTTCATGTATTGTGAGATTGGGTGTCAGCATCCTCATCAGAGGAGTCATGGAATCAGTTATGGGCCTATTGTTTATTATCTGGAGGGCATCACTTAGATTATCCCTCCATTGCCCAAATAAAGTATCAGATTGGTTCAACTTTTTCAGGGTAACCTTTAGTAACCCATTCATTCTTTCTACTAACCCTGCTGCTTGAGGGTAATAAGGCATGTGATATACCCATTGAATGTTGTGTTCCATAGCATAGTCTTTGACTTGTTGTCCGGTAAAATGTGACCCATTATCTGTCTGTACTTGAAGTGGGACCCCATAATACTGTGTTATTATTTCTAAAGTTCTCAATGTACTCCATTGTGTGGCTGCCTTGCATGGGAAACCTACCATCAGGCCTGAGTATGTGTCTACTGCGGTACAGACATACTTACACCCTCTGCTCCCTGGTAGTGGCCCTATAAAGTCCATTTGCCAAATTTGTGCAGGTAATTGTCCCCTCCCTATGTGTCCCATTACTGTGTGTGGCACCTCTCTCCTTTGGGAATGTTGACAAACAGGACACTGTGCAATAATTTGTTTTATTATGTCCATGGTGAGGGGAACTCCTCTTTCCTGGGCCCACCTGTAAGTGGCTTTTTCTCCCAGGTGTCCACTTTTCTGATGTGCCCAAACGGCCGTACCGTGAAGCCATGTTTCTTTTACTTTATCGGTTTCCGCTGTTGTTTGTCGAATGGCAGCTGCTCTATCTGCTTCAGAATTAAACAAACGTTCAAGTGAATCAGCAGGTACATGTGCATCAACATAAAAAAACAGTGGTAGGCGTGGTTTGCATTATTTCTTCAATACTGTCCCACACCTCTCTCCCCCAAACTTCTTTTCCATGGATAAGCCATCCATATTTTTTCCACCCCATCGTCCAGGTAGCTAGTCCACTTGCTACTGACCAAGAGTCTGTATACAAGTGACATTCACGTCCTTGCTCAAAACTCAGAGCTAAGAAAATTGCATATAATTCCGCATATTGACTGCTCTTACCATGACCTTCCATTTTTATATGTTTTTCCAATTAGGAACTGGGAAATTGATTATTGTCTGTCTAGCTTTAGGCAAGATTTTCCTATGTCCTTTGTTCCATTGAATTCCTAAAAATGTCACCACTTGGGCCGGTCCTTGGACCTTCAACAACAGTTAGATAAGTAATGATACTTATGTGATCACTTATTCATACATGCTCATTCAGGGATTGTTTTTTTTTTCTCTTTTTTTTTTTTCCTTTCACTTTTCAGTTGAATTTTACAAGAAGAAAATCCCTTATCTCAAACACTCCATCTAGTTCAGCTCAAACTGAGTTGAATAATGTCTCATTGACATACATACATACATACAAGGCTCACACAGCCTGCCTATTTTCCACTTTGGAATTAACACATTAACTCTATATAAATAAAACTGCAGCAGTGTCCACTGACACTTTGAAAGCACTTCAAGGCCAAACAACAAAAACCACGGCCTTATACAAAATACAGCTTCATATACTGTACTTGCCAATTCAAAATGACCAAAATAACAACACTGCACAGAGCCTATCCCAGCTCTGTATTACATACTTATAAAAATGCACAACCAATTAATATATTGACAGATATTACAGATGAGATCTTATTTCTCTATAAAACATTCATCCTGGACCTTCATAATCATGCATCCTAACTAACCATGCAATTTCTGTTTCTCCAGGTTTTTGTTTAAACTGGGTTAAAATACTATCTACTTCATTTTGAGTATAATCCTCAGTTGAGATCCTGGTTCAAGTATGGGGAACACCTCGTTCCACCATAATGGGCTGTCCGTCATCTCCAAATTGAAGGTGACCAGCTGCATCACGGGCTTGCTCCCGGATTATTTCATTTTCCGTCCTTTTTTTTTTTTTCCTTTTCGTTTACGGTATTTATTTTAAGCAACTTTGATAGCAGCTTTTTCTGCTACACCCTGATAATGTTCCAACTTATCTTTTAGTAATTTTTTTTTTTCCCCTGCATTCCAGCACTACCCATCTTCCTTCAGATTCAATCAACCTCTGTTCAGCTTTTTTTTTTTCCAACAACAAAGAGTTCTTCTTGTGAACTGCTCTATAGGCGGTGGCCAACACCCAATAGAGACACTGCATCACCTGCCTTGGCAGGGACACCCTCGAGTAACTTAACAACATCGAGGGGTTAACTGCATCACCCGCCTTTGCGGGGACCCCCCTGAGTACTTCAACAACATCAGTGGGTTCACTTCCCTTGAGCTTACTTGACCATTGCTCTGCCAGACCCGAATTTACCAATTCCTGTGCCAAAATGTTGTACGGGGCCGCGGTCCAGCCGGGAACCTCGACAACTTTTCCAACTCTTTCCTTGCGCTTTTTAAACATTTTTTGGCAAAATGCCAAATTCTAATTTTTTGCACAAAGAATTATCAATCAAAATATATCACTTTGATAAAAACAAAATTTCAAAATTATATTCAGACAAAAAGTTATAAGGATTTCTAAAAATTGGCTTTGTGCCAAAAAGAAACAATCTTCTAGCAACTTAACAATTTCCTTTGTCTAGACAATCAAACTTTCAAAAATCCATCTATTATCTTATCACAAAATTCTTTTTAGCAAAAACAACAAAACAAAAAAAAACTTGCTTTCATAAGATCCTGCCGACTACGCCAATTTATGTCTTACCGAGTCATTAATGAGGAGGCGTTATGCCTTACTTACGGAACACTCACTAATATACTAATTAGGCACAGACAAAAGTCTTTTTCGGTAAAACAAGATTATGAAATTTATTAATTGTGATTAAAAAGATTTATAATGACCTTTGGCACAAGATTAGTTCAAAAGTTCTGACATGCAATGATCAACATCTTTGTTATACAATCATATATATATAGAGATAGTAAGCATCAATACATTACCGGATATTGTAGCATCTCTTTCTCCTGACGGGGGACCTCGACAGGGGGAAGGAAACAATCCCGGCTTACATCACAGACCACAGTGCGTCCACTTGAAGAGTCTGGAAATGTCCCTCCCCCATCTAGGTACCGTCCTGTTTTATACACTTTAAAGCTGTCATGCGTACTGGCATTTTTCTTATTGTTACTATAAAGATCACGAGCTGTTTATTGTGCAAATTCCACATTTATCTCCTCATGCAATATAAATAACACTTATCTTGTTATTCGGCCTTGTTATTTTGTGCCACATCTCCTCATGCAATATAAATAGATCACTTGAAGGGCACCGCTTCCATTTTGTCTTTGTACTCAGTTAATGGCAATAGATACATGAAATCACTATCTACACATACATTCAGACATTCTTGTCTCATTTGTATCACAGCAACTCCCTAGGGGAGAGGGAGTCTTTTATACAACATGCCTCCAAGCTATTGGCTTGGATTCATCTTGCAGGTGTACTACTTATGGTAAATGCATCTCAGTTACAAGCTGAGAGCATTTAGCATTATATGCATAATGACCCTTGACTATGTGGCGTCATGGTGGGATTGCATTCCTGCAGGTCAGGTGACCAAGGTCACTGAAATGTCACCCAACCTGCAGGTACAGGAGGACCTCTAGTTGAGCCTGGGGGGGTGGCTTTGCCCCCCATGGCTACTATCACTCTGGTGACCTCTTTGTATAGAACATCATGTGAGGCCATTATACCATATGGAGCATCATGTGTGGCCATTATACAGTATGGAGCATCATGTGAGGCCATTATACAGTATGGAGCATCAAGTGAGGCCATTATACAGTATGGAGCATAATGTGTGGCCATTATACAGTATGGAGCATCATGTGAGGCCATTATACAGCAAGGAGCACTGTGTGGCTATTACACAGTATTGTGCATCTAGTGAGGCCATTATAAAGTAAGGAGCATCATGTGGGGCCATTATACAGTACGGAGCACTATGTGGGGCCATTATACAGTATGGAGCACTGTGTCGCCATATTTTTTGTTTATAATTATTGTTTATGAAACAGTGTGATCAACAGTGCTAAATGGGTGTGGTTGGGGTGTGGATATGGGTGTGACCGCCGCAATCTGCGTCCCTCTTTGCCTTCTTCAAAAGTTGGGAGGTATGCCATAACCACTGTAATGAATTTCCAATTCTCCAGTACCTTAACAGGCTGATGCTAATGATGTCACCTTTTAGGCTAGAGCTACGCAGGTTGTGCTTTCATAGATAGCTACTTGTCGCTACTAAACAACAGCAAAATGCAAGTGAAAGGGGTCATATTGTGACTGAGAAGGCACTGAAACCGTGACAAGTAAGTTGCAAAAAAACCCATCCAGTCTCAACATTGTGTGACTGGTTTGACATGATTGCTGTACCTTGTAGGTTGAAATGTGACCCAAGTCACTTGCATTATGCTGCAATCTAGAAGTACCATACAGCATACTTTGTGTGCACAAGCTGTGTCACGACCAAAGTGGCAGTGTATTCCAGACTAAGTGCTCTAACTTCAATAACCAAACTATTTGGCTCAGTTGTCACAGATTACAATGAACTAACTCTTACTGACCATACTATATAGTCACTGCTTATTTTTACACTCCAAACTCACAGCAACTATGCCTGTGCAGTAAAACACTTTGGTATCCACATGTGTGACTTGTTTCCCTAACCACCCTACAAAATAGATGGCTGAGAAAAGACAATACATAGAGTAGTGTGCACACCTATCAAGTAAAATGGTCATATTTATATTAAATATCAAAATAAATTTAAAAAATGAATACCAAGAGGCAAAACTAGTGTTGAGCGATACCGTCCGATACTTGAAAGTATCGGTATCGGAAAGTATCGGCCGATACTGGCAAAGTATCGGATCTGATCCGATGCCGATACCCGATACCAATACAAGTCAATGGGACACCAAGTATCGGAAGGTATCCCTGATGGTTCCCAGGGTCTGAAGGAGAGGAAACTCTCCTTCAGGCCCTGGGATCCATATTAATGTGTAAAATAAAGAATTAAAATAAAAAATATTGATATACTCACCTCTCCGACGCAGCCTGGACCTTACCGCTGTGAACCGGCAGCCTTCTTTGCTTAAAATGAGCGCGTTCAGCACCTTCCATAACGTCACGGCTTCTGATTGGTCGCGTGCCGCTCATGTGACCGCCATCCCTCAGGTCCTAAATTCCTAGAAGGGAATTTAGGACCTGAGGGATGACGTCGCGGCTTGTGATTGGTCGCATGGCGGTCACATGAGAGGCACGCGACCAATCAGAAGCCGTGACGTCATGGAAGGTGCTGAACGCGCTCATTTTAAACAAAGAAGGCTGCCGGTTACCAGCGGTGATGTCCAGGGGCCTCCGGACAGGTGAGTATATCAATATTTTTTATTTTAATTCTTTATTTTACACATTCATATGGATCCCAGGGCCTGAAGGAGAGTTTCCTCTCCTTCAGACCCTGGGAACCATACACTGGAAACTTCCGATTCCGATTCCACAAAAGTATCGGATCTCGGTATCAGAATTCCCATACCGCAAGTATCGGCCGATACCCGATACTTGCGGTATCGGAATGCTCAACACTAGGCAAAACATAATATGAAGAGAAAAACATAAAATCAGGCATATTAATAGGTCAGAAACATGCAAGTAAAGATATCGATACTGCACAAGATGGCACAAAACATTTCGGCAATATGTGGAAGCAGAAACATAGCTAGGAGGGGGACCTCAGCAGATGACCGTAATGTTACTGAAAATAATCTCTATATAAAGACCTGCACTGACATTACCGCCATATGGTCAGTGGTAGATACCAGTCCTACATGACATATAAGAGATTACAGCACAGTTATGGATAATGACTTACAGCTGACGTTCTTTCTGATGGAATCGTTCACTTGTCATTTCTTTTCCATCCGGTCCAGAGCGAGATGACAAGTCCTCCTGCCAGGACTCGTCTGCAGAGAATACAGCAAAGAGACGTTGCACTTATTCCAGCCCCATCACCATCTATTCCCAACCTGCACAAACTCCTCATCCTGCTGATATCCCAATACTGAGCCGCTGCAGCCATTTGTGTCGCTATTACTGCTCCTGCTGTGTGGTACTCTGTGCCCTCTAAATTCTAAAGCAACCCTCTATAATATAGCAATTCCGGGTGCACGTGCCCTAGAAAACAGTGCTCATATTTTGCCCCCTAGAAAGTAGTAGTGCCCTGTGTGCCCCTTTGATAGGCACAGTAACCAGAGTTCCCCTATAATAATAAGTGCCAACTTTACATTTAATAATGTACCAAGTCTCCCCCCTGTACCGCTTGTCTATACACAGTGTGATGCTCTTTTATACACAGTATAATGCCCCCTCACTGTATAGTACCACCCACACAGTATACTGACCCCGTAGTAGCCCCAAAACTGTTTGATGGCTCCAATACTGTAAGATTATCCCCTCACTGTAATCTCCACACTGTAGGACAACCCCCTAGATAGCCTCCATATAGTATAATGCACCAGATAGTCCTAAATATAGTGTAATGCACTCCCCATATGCCTCCACATAGTGTAATGCACCAGATAGTCCTCAATATAGTATAATGCACTCACCATAGGCCTACTCTATATTGTATAATGCACCCCCATAGGCAGACTCTATAGCATAAGGCATCCCACATACACAGACTCTATAGCATAAGGCAGCCCGCACTGGCAGGCTCTATAGCATAAGGCAGCTCTCATAGATAGACTCTATTGCATAATGCAGCCCTCATAGGCAGACTCTGTAGCACAAGGCAGCACCCACAGGCAGACTGTATTATAAGTAAGCCCCCCCTTAGGCAGACTCTGTAGTATAATGTAGCCCCCCATAGAAAGCCTCTGTAGGATAAGGCAGCACCCCTTAGGCAGACTCTGCAGTATAAGGCAAACCCCCCATAGGCAGATTCTGTAATATAAGGCAGCCCCCATAGGCAGACTCTGTAGTATAAGGCAGAACCCCATAGGCAGACTCTGTAGTATAAGGCAGACCCCCATAGGCAGACTTTGTAGTATAAGGAATCCCCCATAGGCAGACTTTGTAGTATAAGGCAGACCCCCCATAGGCAGACTCTGTAGTATAAGGCAGCCCCCATAAAAATATATAAATACACACTTTTCTTCTTCCTGGCTCCTTCGTTGCACCGAGCACCCGCTCATCTCCAGACAGTGGGCGCTGGGTAGTGACGTCATCGTGCCCGCTGTCAGAGTCGGCGTCAGTGACGTCAGATGCTGACAGGGGGATGATCATAGAAGGAGCGTAACGCTCCTTCTTTCATCAATATGGTCGGCTGTATTGGCATCCAGCCGACACAGGTGAACCTGCGATGACAGGCGGGGGCCCACTGCTGGCACTGGGCCCCCCGCATGCTCAGGGGCCCCATAGCAGAATGTAACTGTATCGGCGCGATGTGCCCACACCGATACAGTTACAGTAGCATAGCTTTGGGTGGGCCCCCTCAGAGCATGGTGCCTGGGTCCACCACCTCCTCTGCCCCCCAGTAGCTACGCTACTGCGTGGAAGACCTTCTGTTCCTCAGCAAGAAATCATCCAAATCTCGGTAGGAGAAATGAGTGGTAAAAAGGTGGTTATGAAGTCAGCAATGAATTGAAATTAGATCTAGAAAGTACACAATGATTTTCTGTTAAAAATGAGAATCAATGAATTATAATATCCAACATGAATAGAACCTAGAGTCAGTTCATGGAACCAGGGTCTTGGTGGGGAAGTCAGAAGGGACTATAGCAGAAAACCAAAGAACATCCCAGCTAAGTTATAGATTCATCAGAAGGACACTTTTCCTTGATTTTTCACAGACACATGGTCCACAAAAACAACAGAAATGTGAACAGCCCTACAAACTATATTAGGTATCTGTTCTATCTGTGAAAATCATGGATTGACTATGCATGTAAAAAACTGGATGTCTGAATGATGCCTCTGTGTTCAATCCTCAAAGAGTGAATCACCTTCGAATAGATTGTTTAGAAAATAGTTTCAGAACATTCACTAAGAAAATATATTTGTGCAATCTAGAAGAAAAATACAATTCTGGGTTAATAACTAACTATTATTAACTTACCATTTAGGAAAAAAAATAATAATCTATTATAGATCAATTGTAAATTAATAGATTAATTATTTTTAATAAAGTATAGCATTACATGTAAATATAATCACACAAATATGTTTGCTGAAGAAACTTTAGTGAAGCTGTAATGAATTGCAAACTTAGCTTCAATCATGCTATTTGGTAGTCTTTTCATGAAGTCTTTACTTTTGCTGCATTTCTAAAGTGATGTCTACAGGGAAAGTGATTTAACCAAAAGAGAAAAAATGTCTGTTTTCTTACGCACTGGCTTGCAAAACCTTACCAAACTGTCAAGGTGACAATCCAAAACGATAATCAAAAGCACTTTTTACAATCCATCTTGTAAGTGCCGTAGGCAACTTTTCAATGAGACACTAACAAGTCCCAAAGAATAGGTAGTATTTAATATTTGATGCAATCAGAAATGTACACAATAAATGCCGAGCATATGTTGCACACATCCACAGCCTTTGATAGAGCAGTCAATCTTAAGGATGAAAAGTATAAACCTATAAATTCTCTACATTTAGAAATGAATAACGTTTACAGTTTCTTCCTTCCGATTCATTGTTTTGGTAACATAGGAGAATTATATCTACTTGATTTTATAGATTTTAATTGTTTTCTAATCACTACAAATTATGTTGAATAAAATATTGATGTTTTCATCAAAATTACCAAGTAAAAATAGCAAGTTCAAAATATTTCATGTGTGTCACAATTAGTTATGGAAACTGAAAAATGCCAAGGATGGAGTAAAAAACTGAATGTCCTTGGGCGATAGGAGTCATGGCATGCCATTTTGGGTTGAATCCATCTGTGGCAATTTTCTTACAAATTTTGCAGCACATTATGCTATGGATTTGCTGCAAATTTCTTCAAGAGTTACATTTTTTGTATTGAAGAACTGAAATAAATTAACTTTTTGATGATACATAACCATATATATCATTGACAGCACAATAGTATAAAGAAAGAAACAATTGATTACAAGCAAGTATGGCAAACCATGAATGTAATGTCTTGCTATTGTTGGTATGTGAGATCAGAAACTGTTACACTGCTACAGGACATAGTCTCTACTACCATAATTATATACCTTGTCATGGTGGGATGGCTTTTATGCTATTTTTGATCAAAAACAGTATTACTAAAAACTGTGTTATTTACATGCACTTTTTGCTTTTTACTTATTTACAGCAAGGTGTTTACTCATTTTTTCTCTTGTAGGTTTTATATGTTTTATATCCAATGTGAACATGCGTTTATGTGGTGCATGTGTACCAACTTAATTCAAGCTAAATTTTTGTGTTTTTTCTTTGTATTATTGCATTCTGTGCAAGCCAGGGTGTGGCCACCCTTTTCTGAGCTGGAGATTGTATATAAGCTCCCCCAGGCTGGTGTTCTACTGGTTGGGCCCAGTCCTGTTGTCTGCCTTTATGGTGGATCAGTGGTTAGCACTGCAGCCTTGCAGTGCTGGAGTCCTGGGTTAAAATCATATCAAGGACAACATCTGCAAGGAGTTTACACGCTCTCCCCTTTTTGCATGGCTTTTCTCCAGGTACTTCAGTTTCCTCTCACACTCCAAAGACATACTGACAGGGAATTTAGATCGTGAGCCCCAAGAGGGACAGTGATGATAATGACTGTAAAGCACTGTGCAATTAATGGTGCTATATAAGTGAGAAAAATAAATAATAATTTACATGCATGTTCACATTAAGCGCAGAATAATAAATTTATGTACATATATCTTACACAGTTGTGGAAAAAACTGTTTGCCCCCTCACCGATTTCCTATTCTTTTGCATGATTGTCACACTTAAGTGTTTTAGATCACCAAATAAATTTAAATATTAGACAAAGATAACACAAGTAAATACAGTAAATACATAGTGCTAAGTTTTTTATTATTAAGGGAAAAATAAATCCAAATCTACATTGCCATGTGTGAAAAATGTATTGCCCCCTAAACCTAATAACAGGTTTGGCCACCCTTAGCACCAATAACTGCAATCAAGCATTTACGATAACTGGCAATGAGTCTTTTACAAAGCTCTGAAGGAATTTTGGCTCACTCATCTTTGCAGGGTTCTTGTAATTCAGCCACATTGGAGGGTTTCCAAGCATGAACTACCATTTTAAGGTCATACCACAGCATCTCAATTGGATTAAGGTCAGGACTTTGACTAGGCCACTCCAAAGTATTAATTTGTTCTTCTCAAGCTATTCAGCGGTGGACTTGTTGATGTGTTTTGGAACATTGTCCTGCTGCATAACCCAAGTCCCTGACCATCACACTATCACTACCATATCTAATATATAATTGCCTAGAATACTACTTCCTGCAATTTGTGCCAACTTCCGTGGCTTTGTCCGGAGCTAATGTCCGGAGATAATGTCCGGAGCTAATGTCCGGAGCTAATGTCCGGAGCTAATGTCCGGAGATAAGTGACGTCACCAGTGTCCTACAACCAGGCAGAGCACAGGGGCCCCAGGCAGCATATGGGGCCCCAGGCAGAGCACAGTGGCCCCAGGCAGAGCACAGGGGCCCCAGGCAGCATATGGGGCCCCAGGAAGAGCACAGTGGTCCCAGGCAGAGCACAGGGGCCCCAGGCAGCCTATGGGGCCCCAGGCAGAGCACAGTGGCCCCAGGCAGAGCACAGGGGCCCCAGGCAGCATATGGGGCCCCAGGCAGAGCACAGGGGCCCCAGGCAGCATATGGGGCCCCAGGCAGAGCACAGTGGCCCCAGGCAGAGCACAGGGGCCCCAGGCAGAACATGGGGCCCCAGGCAGAACATGGGGCCCCAGGCAGAGCACAGGGGCCCCAGGCAGAGCACAGGGGCCCCAGGCAGCATATGGGGCCCCAGGCAGAGCACAGGGGCCCCAGGCAGAGCACAGGGGCCCCAGGCAGCATATGGGGCCCCAGGCAGAGCACAGGGGCCCCAGGCAGCATATGGGGCCCCAGGCAGAGCACAGTGGCCCCAGGCAGAGCACAGGGGCCCCAGGCAGAGCACAGGGGCCCCAGGCAGATCATGGGGCCCCAGGCAGAGCACAGGGGCACCAGGCAGAGCACAGGGGCCCCAGGCAGCATATGGGGCCCCAGGCAGAGCACAGGGGCCCCAGGCAGCATATGGGGCCCCAGGCAGAGCACAGTGGCCCCAGGCAGCATATGGGGCCCCAGGCAGAGCACAGTGGCCCCAGGCAGAGCACAGGGGCCCCAGGCAGCATATGGGGCCCCAGGCAGAGCACAGTGGTCCCAGGCAGAGCACAGGGGCCCCAGGCAGCTTATGGGGCCCCAGGCAGAGCACAGTCGCCCCAGGCAGAACATGGGGCCCCAGGCAGAGCACAGTGGCCCCAGGCAGAGCACAGGGGCCCTAGGCAGAACATGGGGCCCCAGGCAGAGCACAGGGGCCCCAGGCAGAGCACAGGGGCCCCAAGCAGAGCACACACCAAATCGGAGGCCGAGGGGCCCCGCCAACCAAATCGGAGGCCGAGGGGCCCCGCCAACCAAATCGGAGGCCGAGGAGCCCCGCCCACCAAATAGAAGGCCAAGCGGCCCCGCCCACCAAAGCAGAGGCCGAGGGGCCCGGCCCCGCCACCAAATCGGAGGCCGAGGGGCACCGACCACCACATCGGAGGCCGAGGGGCCCCGCCCACCAAATCGTCGGCCGAGGGTCCCCGCCCACCAAATCGTCGGCCGAGGGTCCCCGCCCACCAAATCGGAGGCCGAGGGTCCCCGCCCACCAAATCGGAGGCCGAGGGTCCCCGCCCACCAAATCGGAGGCCGAGGGGCCCCGCCTACCAAATCGAAGGCCGAGGGTCCCCGCCCACCAAATCGGAGGCCGAGGGGCCCCGCCCACCAAATCGGAGGCCGGGGGTCCCCGCCCACCAAATAGGAGGCCGAGGGGCTCCGCCCACCACATCGGAGGCCGATGGGCCCCGCCCACCAAATCGGAGGCCGAGGGTCCCCGTCCACCAAATCGGAGGCCGAGGGTCCCCGCCCACCAAATCAGAGGCCGAGGGTCCCCGACCACCAAATCGGAGGCCGAGGGTCCACACCAACCAAATCGGAGGCCGAGGGGCCCCGCCCACCAAATCGAAGGCCGAGGGGCCCCGCCCACCAAAGCGGAGGCCGAGGGTCCCCGCACACCAAATCGGAGGCAGAGGGACCCCGCCCACCAAATCGGAGGCCAAGGGGCCCCGCCCACCAAAGCGGAGGCCGAGGGTCCCCGACCACCAAATCGGAGGCCGAGGGTCCCTGCCCACCAAATCGGAGGCCGAGGGACCCCGCCCACCAAATTGGAGGCCGAGGGGCCCCGCCCACCAAAGAGGAGGCCGAGGGTCCCCGACCACCAAATCGGAGGCCGAGGGGTCCCGCCAACCAAATCGGAGGCCGAGGGTCCCCGCCCACCAAATCGGAGGCCGAGGGTCCCCGCCCACCAAATCAGAGGCCGAGAGTCCCCGGCCACCAAATCGGAGGCCGAGGGGCCCCGCCAACCAAATCGGAGGCCGAGGGGCTTCGCCAACCAAATCGGAGGCCGAGGAGCCCCGCCCACCAAATCGAAGGCCGAGCGGCCCCGCTCACCAAAGCGGAGGCCGAGGGGCCTGGCCCCGCCCACCAAAGCGGAGGCCGAGGGGCCCCACCCACGACATCGGAGGCCGAGGGGCCCCGCCCACCAAATCGGAGGCCGAGGGTCCCCGCCCACCAAATCGGAGGCCGAGGGTCCCCGCCCACCAAATCGGAGGCCGAGGGTCCCCGCCCACCAAATTGGAGGCCGAGGGTCCCCGCCCACCAAATCGGAGGCCGAGGGTCCCCGCCCACCAAATCGGAGGCCGAGGGGCCCCACCAACCAAATCGGAGGCCGAGGGGCCCCGCCCACAAAATCGGAGGCCGAGGGTCCCCGCCCACCAAATCGGAGGCTGAGGGGCCCCGCCAACCAAATCGGAGGCTGAGGGGCCCTGCCCACCAAATCGGAGGCCGAGGGTCCCCGCCCACCAAATCGGAGGCCGAGAGTCCCCGCCCACCAAATCGGAGGATAAGGGGCCCCGCCAATCAAATCGGAGGCCGAGGGGCCCCGCCAACCAAATCGGAGGCCGAGGAGCCCCGCCCAACAAATCGAAGGCCGAGCGGCCCCGCCCACCAAAGCGGAGGCCAAGGGGCCTGGCCCCGCCCACCAAAGCGGAGGCCGAGGGGCCCCACCCACCACATCGGAGGCCGAGGGGCCCCGCCCACCAAATCGGAGGCCGAGGGGCCCTGCCCACCAAATCGGAGGCCGAGGGTCCTCGCCCACCAAATCGGAGGCCGAGGGTCCCCGCCCACCAAATTGGAGGCCGAGGGTCCCCGCCCACCAAATCGGAGGCCGAGGGTCCCCGCCCACCAAATCGGAGGCCGAGGGGCCCCACCCACCAAATCGGAGGCCGAGGGGCCCCACCAACCAAATCGGAGGCCAAGGGGCCCCGCCCACCAAATCGGAGGCCGAGGGTCCCTGCCCACCAAATCGGAGGCCGAGGGGCCCCGCCAACCAAATCGGAGGCTGAGGGGCCCCGCCCACCAAATCGGAGGCTGAGGGGCCCCGCCAACCAAATCGGAGGCTGAGGGGCCCCGCCCACCAAATCGGAGGCCGAGGGGCCCCGCCCACCAAATCGGAGGCCGAGGGTCCCCGCCCACCAAATCGGAGGATAAGGGGCCCCGCCCACCAAATCGGAGGCCGAGGAGCCCCGCCCACCAAATCGGAGGCCGAGGGTCCCTGCCCACTAAATCGGAGGCCGAGGGGCCCCACCAACCAAATCGGAGGCCGAGGGGCCCCGCCCACTAAATCGGAGGCCGAGGGTCCCTGCCCACCAAATCGGAGGCCGAGGGGCCCCGCCCACCAAAGCGGAGGCAGAGGGACCCCGCCCACCAAATCAGAGGCCGTGGGGCCCCGCCAACCAAATCGGAGGCCGAGGGTCCCCGCCCACCAAATTATTCTTACATTTGAATAAATAAAGTATATATGGATTCTAGACTCCCGATTCTTTAGAATCGGGCTGCCATCTAGTTTTACATATTTGTATATTGTTCCTTTTCTGAAATGCTGTGTTACATCTATGCCAGATGGAATGGGACATACACCTGACAAAAAGTTAAACTTTTGTCTTGTCTGTCGACAGAGTATTCTCCCAAAAGTCTTGAGGATCATCAAGATGTTTTCTGGCAAAACTGAGATGAGCCTTTATGTACCTATTGCTCAGCACTGGTTTTTATCTTGGAACTCTGCCATGCAGGCCATTTTTACCCAGTCTCTTTCTTATAGTGGAGTCATGGTCACTGACCTTAACTGAGGCAGTTTAGGCCTTAAGTTCTTTGTATGTTGTTGTGGGTTCTTTTTGTGACTTTGTGGATGAGTTGTTGCTGCACTCTTGGGGTAATTTTGGTCGGTCGCCCACACCTGGGAAGCTTCAATTTTGGTCTATGTTTTTGCCAATTGTGAATAATGGTTCACTCCGTGGCTCACTGGGGTCCCAAAGCTTTAGAAATGGCTTTAGAACCTTTTCCAGGTTGATAGATCTCAATTACTTTGTTTCTCATTTGTTTCAGAAATTCATTGGATCGCGGCATGATGTCTACATTTTGAAGAATCTTTCGGTCTACTTTACTTTGTCAGACAGGTTCTATTTAAGTGATTTCTTGATTACAACATGTGTGGCAGTAATCAAGTCTTGGTGTGGTTAGGTAGTTTGAACTAAGCTTCCCAAAAATTTGATAAAGATGTGATAAACCACAGTTAATTTATGTTTTAAGGATGTGAGGCAATCATTTTTTCATACAGGGCCCTGTAAGTTTGGATTTTCCTTAGTAATAAAAACCTTAAATTAAAAACTGAATTTAGTGTTTAATTGTGTTATCATTGTCTAATTTATAAATTTGTTTGATAATCTGAAATATTTAAGTGTGACAAACATGCAAAAAAATAAGAAACCAGGAAGGGGGCAAACAAACACTTTTTCACACAACTGTATGTGTGTTTCATCTTCCTCAAACATATATAGAGTGCACACATGCACACAAGAAAATATAAAATATGTATGTTTACAACACATACACAAGTACATTTAATAATCATTTTTATTTTTATAGAGCCAACATATTTCATAACACATTACAATTTTGGAGTGGACTTGTACAGAAAATAAATACATCCACTATATAATTGTCTAAGGGTCACTTCCATCTTTCTGTCTTTCTGTCTGTCTGTCTTTCTTTTTTTCTGTCACGGATATTCATTGGTCGCGGCCTCTGTCTGTCATGGAATCCAAGTCGCTGATTGGTCTCGCCAGCTGCCTGTCATGGCTGCCGCCACCAATCAGTGACGGCCACAGTCCGATTAGTCCCTCCCTACTCCCCTGCAGTCAGTGCCCGGTGCCCGCTCCATGTTCCCCGCAGTCACGGCTCACACAGGGTTAATGCCAGCGGTAACGGACAGCATTATGCCACAGGTAACTCACTCGTTACCGCCGCTATTAACCCTGTGTGACCACGTTTTTACTATTGATGCTGCCTATGCAGCCTCAATAGTAAAAACATCTAATGTTAAAAATAATAAAAAAATAAAAAATCATTATATACTCACCTTCCGCCGCCTTTCCCGTTCCTTGCGACGCTCTGTTGACCGGTCAATGGAAGCGGCAGGTTCCGGTGCTAAGGATGGTATGTGTTGTGAATTCCGTTCTGGAGCTCCCTCCTGTGGTTGCTAATGGTATTTTTGTGAGTTCTGCCCTTGGGCTCCCTCTGGTGGTTTCGAGTGGAACTGCTGCTCCTTTAGGTAGCTGTGGCAGCTGCCTTCACTAATCGCCTTGCCTGGGTTTGTTATTTAAACCTGCTCTGGGCTTTAGTTCATGCCAGCTGTCAATGTTCTTGGTTGGATTTGGTTCTCTCCTTGGATTTCTCATATGGCCTGTCCTTGTCAGCAAAAGATAAGTTTTTGCTAGTTTTTGTTTGTCCATTTGCTTGGACTCTATTGCTCTGCAAATATGTCTCTTTTTGTCCAGCTTGTCACTATGTCATATTCAGGCTAGCTGGAAGCTCTGGGAAAGCAGATTTGCCCCTCCACACCGTGAGTCGGTGTGGAGTTCATTTTTGTAAACTCTGCGTGGATTTTGTAGTTTTTAATACTGACCGCACAGTATCCTTTTCTCTCTGTCTATCAAGTTTAGTATTGGCCTCCTTTGCTGAAATCTGATTTCATTTCTGTGTACGTCATTTCCCTCTTCACTCACAGCCAATATTTGTGGGGGGCTGTCTTTCCTTTTGGGGTTTTCTCTGAGGCAAGATAGCTTTCTGTTTCCTTCTTTAGGGGTAGTTAGTTCTTAGGCTGTGAAGAGGTGTCTAGGGAGAGTCAGGAACATCCCACGGCTATTACTAGTGTTGTTGTTAGGATTAGGGACTGCGGTCAGTAGAGATACCACCTTCTCAGAGCTCGTCCCATGTTGCGTTTTAGCCACCAGGTCATATCAGTGTGGCCTCTTAACCACCAGGTCATAACAGGTATGCAACAAGGACCTGCCATGATGTCACGGTCATGTGACCGCAACGTCATCACAGGTCGTGCGCGCCTGCGCGAGAAGGACCTGCCATGACGTCATGGTCATGTGACCGCGATGTCATCACACCCTGGGACCGGAAGCTGCCGCGTGCACTGCACACAGGCGACAGAACTACAAGGGTACCCTTGGAAGGTGAGTATATGTTTATTTTTTATTTTTTAACCTGTGACATACGTGGCTGGGCAATATACTACGTAGCTGGGCAATATACTACGTGACTGGCCAATATACTACGTGGCTGGGCAATATACTACGTGGCTCTGTGCTGTATACTATGTCGCTGTGCAATATACTACGTAGCTCTGTGCTGTATACTACGTAACTGGGCAATATACTACGTCACTGGGCAATATACTATGTAACTGGGCAATATACTATGTGGCTGGGCAATATACTAGGTCACTGGGCAATATACTACGTAACTGGGCAATATACTACGTGGACATGCATATTCTAGAATACCCGATGCGTTAGAATCGGGCCACCATCTAGTTACAGAATAAGCATAACTCAGATCAAAAGTAGTAAGAGCCCTGCTCGCATGCTTAGAATCTATGAGAAAATAGGGGAGACATGAAATGTAAATGGTAAAATGTGCTTATATTGTACAATTCAGCCATGATATGCTAAATAGGGCATGCACATAAGGCTGCATGAACAGGTCACCAGCACAGTACAGACACAGAGGACTATTACTGTAAGTGCATTGAGGGTGTGAACAAATGCTACTGGGGTCATGATAGAGTCCTGAGACTCCTTGCTTGCGCTCTTGGTGTGGTACCGCGGCCCTGTGACGCAACAGGGTTTGCTTCCTTCACACAGGGTGAAGTTAACCCGTGTGTGTATCCACATTGTACCGCCATATAGTCCGTCATTACTTAGCAGCAGGTTCCATCTCTGCACGGTGGACCCCGGGCTGCGAACGCACCTTATACCATCTGTCTTATAATTTGGTGCGTTCCGCTAGCCCTAACATAATGTGTTTAATTGGGTGTCATTAGTATTAAGATGGTACTGAAAACAGAATCTACTGATTGCTTGTTTGCCCAATGGGGTGATGTGCAAGGAGAAAAGGAGGGGGCCTAGGACGGAACCTTGAGGAACCTGGACAGTAAGGAAAATGGGAAAGGAAAAGGAGCGATCAAAAGTTACAGTGAAGTAGCGGTCAGAAAGGTAGGGGAACCAGTGGAGAACAGTATCCTTGATTCTGATAAAGAAGAACATATTGAGGAGTAGCCATGTAGAAATCTATCTCTATGTACTAGCACAATATTCCTGTAATCAAGAAGAATACCACTTAAAACAGAAAAAAAGTCTCATATTCTTAGAAGCTTCTACTTCCATGCTAGATGTTCAAATTTCAGGACAGGCAACATTTTAAAAAATAATAATAATTTACTACTCATGAAAGCATCTACTGAGCAGTGAGAGGTACAAGGTCCTTTCCTTCAATATCCTGAGTCTAGGAAGGAGAATCTACATGGCAAGTAAATGAAAAGATCAAGGCAGCATTTTATTAAGCTGCTGTGAGACTGGACACCCTTAGCACTGCTGCCACTTATCTATACTAGTAAGCAGCACTCAGTGCATACAGCATTAGTACAGACGCAATGATTACTGTTCAGTTTGTAATGAGCATTCACTGCTCAACTATATGAGGACTTCCCTACCTGCACAGGACTGAGCACTAATCAGCAATGTATCAGTAAAATAACTCACTTGTCAGGTAGGCAGAGCAAAGAAGCGTTCCTGGAGGCAACATTGACTGAAGTGGGCCAATTTGCATACTAGGCTTATGCCAAGATAGAGAATTTTTCATAGCTTTGTGAATTCATTTTAAGTCAAATCATATGTTTTATTACATCAGCTTTAAAAGTAAATAATTCAAATTTAGTATAACTATTCAAGTCATTTAATTTTTTTTCTTTTTATGTTTTACTTTATCCATATCCTAATTAGAATTAATATATTCATAAGTAAGAATAAACAATATGAATATGGGAATTTAAAGCATTCTCAGATTACTTGTGTGTCTTGCAGAGGACACATATATACTATTATATGAATAAGATATTAATATACGCTAAGCAATGAAAATTATATTTATTATTCAAAGCTCCTGAAACATGTAGAATATTTAAATTGTGTATGCTATTAATCATAAAACATAATTGCCAGGTAAATATTACATACTTTCATAACATTATGATTACAATTTATAATAAGTCCTTGGGGAAGATAAACATGTGTTTTCCTAAGTTTTAACCTTTCATTCCATTTTTTTTTGTTATATATGTTGTATTGTTAGTTTGTTTTTACATTTGGAATATGATGCTGCACAAAGCTTTTAGAAACTATAATTTCAAGAAACATAATTCTGAAAACTGTGAAATATTAAACATTTTAAAAAACATAATAGAATATGCAGAATATAAAACAATTTTTAGAATGTATCTCCTTGTGACAGATAGATCTCTTAAAATATAAATATTGTTAAAGGAGAAAAGTCAAAATATTTGGTCTGATATCACATTAGAAGAAGGGAATTAGAATACTTTCAGGCTAGATACAATATGTCACCTGGGGGGGTTACAAAAAGATCAAAAGAATTGCCAAGGGCAAACTGTGCATAGGTATACTGTTAGACACAGAAAATCAATATTCAGAAAGTCTGATTCCCTTAGATAGTCCCAAACATTGAGAGCATGGTTATTGTTACAACTAAAAATTCTTGAAATTATTACTTTCATTTAAAAAGGTTAAACATACATAAAATATTATTATTATTATTTTTTTTTTTATTGTGCACAGTGGTGGTCTATAAAATGAACCATGAAATAGAAATAGTAGGATGTGTTATCTGTATGAAATAAAGACTTGTATTTAAACTGGTAATCTGGGGATAATAGATAAACTTGAAGGAAATGTGCATTTCTCAATGTATTATATTCATATGTAAGTTCCACAAGGACACATCACTATTATCAGTGGTGAAAACATCAGTTTTTATTATATGTTCAAATGTACTAGATTTATGCTGCATGTAGATTTTTCCTAATAATACATTAATAAATTGTCAGCATTGTATATTTTCGAGTACTGTTAAATCTGCTATTTTTTTCCTTGGGAGGTGCATTGTTCAATCAACAGAGGATAGAGGAAGAGTCGAATTTGAATCGGTGGTTTCACCTGAATCTGCAATAAGAATCGCTGTTTGCACTTGATTGTTCTCAGTTGGAGAAACAAAATAAAGGTCTGAAAAATAATAAAATAAGTGATTTTGCAAAGCAAACTTTTGAAACGTCATATGTCTCATCATCAGGCATGGTATAACAAAGTAAAAAATACAAATATTAAAGTGAAAAAGCATAATCTGAGTTGATGTATAGAGTATGGACAGAGGTACTATATAACCTGTCACTCATGAAGCATATGAACAGTTACGGGACATTGAAACAACAGACCATTACAGTAAATTATGTTAAATCCTGTAATATCACTATGTATGAATATGGCATCATAAAGTACAGTGCAAAAATAACAAATCTGATGCTGCCTAAAACATTCAGAGTTACATATAGGTTACACTGGCAATAATGTATGAGTGATAATCCATAATACTCAGCTGCCGTACAAGTATATACATGCTGAGTAGTATTGGCTCTGAAAAGTCAAAGTCACTGTGTGTTAAAGGGAATCTGTCACCTCATTTTGCCGCTATAAACTGCGGCCACCGCTATTAGGGGCTTATCTACAGCATCCTGTAATGCTGTAGATAAGCCCCAGATGTATCCTGAAAGATAAGAAAAACAAGTTAGGGTACCGTCACACAGTGCCATTTTCATCGCTACGACGGCACGATTCGTGACGTTCTAGCGATATCGTTACGATATCGTTGTGTCTGACATGCTACTGCGATTAGACATCACGCTGAGAATCGTACGTCGTAGCAGATCGTTTGGAACTTTCTTTCGTCGCTTGATCACCCGCTGACATCGCTGGATCGTTGTGTGTGACACCGATCCAGCGATGTGTTCGCTTGTAACCAGGGTAAACATCGGGTAACTAAGTGCAGGGCCGCGCTTAGTAACCCGATGTTTACCCTGGTTACCAGCGTAAACGTAAAAAAAAACAAACAGTACATACTTACATTCCGGTGTCTGTCCTCCGGCGTCTCAGCTTCTCTGCACTGTGAGCGCCTGCCGGCCGGAAAGCGGGCACAGCGGTGACGTCACCACTCTGCTTTCCGGCTATGGTGCTTACACAGTGCAGAGAAGCAGAACCCGGGG